>NC_089513.1:80628171-80928171 GCF_036850995.1 Saccopteryx leptura | reverse complement strand
ATCTCTAATAGCCTATTACTCCTACCTGTGAGAAAGGAACAGATGCTGTTGTTCTCTTGAGAACCTCGTCCATTTTCACAGTTGCAGTATGGATCGTACACGGAATCAGCGACACCATAATCACTTCTTCACTATGTGGGAAACCTCAGGATTTGTTCTATTCACACAAACCGATACCCAATGGCAGACTTTCCGAGAAACAGCGCTATTCTCAGGACGTCCACTAGAGGGCACCAGAAATGTTTCATTTATTTTTTTCTTTCTTTTTTAAAAATTATTATTTATTTAATTTTTTTTTTTTACAGGGACAGAGAGAGAGAGAGAGAGCCAGGGAGAGGGATAGATAGGGACAGACAGACAGGAATGGAGAGAGATGAGAAGCATCAATCATCAGTTTTTTCTTGCAACACCTTAGTTGTTCATTGATTGCTTTCCCATATGTGCCTTGACTGCGGGCCTTCAGCAGACCGAGTCCCCTTGCTCGAGCCAGTGACCTTGGGTCCAAGCTGGTGAGCTTTGCTCAAACCCAGATGAGCCCGCGCTCAAGTTGGCGACCTTGGGGTCTCGAACCTGGGTCCTCTGCATCCTAGTCCGATGCTCTATCCACTGCGCCACAGGCATTTTTTCAAGTGCCCTCCTCTTAGGCCTTTTTCTCAAGATTCAGTGTCAGGCGGCAGAGATCAGAGCATGAGAACAGATCACACTGTCAAGGACTACACAGCCCTGTCATGGGCCTTCTGGTTCATGTCAGTAGTTACAAAGGAATGACCTCAGAAGGGGTACAGTCTGTGATCCCCACCAGACAGTCAGTGGGGATTCTTTTCAACTATCACTTCCACTTTGAGTCCTAGAAATGAATAAAAGAGGCACCACTCTTTTTACATAGAGAGAGAGAAACCGAGAGAAAGATAGATATTGACAAACAGGAAGGGAAACAAATAGGAAGCATCTGTTCTTTGTTGAGGCACCTTACCTGTTCATCGATCGCTTTCTCATTTCTGTGACTGGGGCAGGGGGGTTTACAGTACAGCCAGAAGCCTGCTGCTCAAGCCAGCAACCTTGGCCTTCAGTCCAATGACCCTTGGGATCAATCCAGCAACCACAAAGTCACGTCTATGCTCCCATGTTCAAGCCAGAGAGCCCACAGTAAAGCTGAGGAACCAGGACTCAAGCTGTATGAGCCACTGCTCAGGCCAGAGAGCTCGGGGTCTCAACCCTGGGTCTTCTGCATCTCAGTCTGATGGTCTATCCAATTTGTCACCACGTGGACAGGCAATAGCAGTCTTCATATACAGGATTGGGTGATCTGGGTGAAGAACTCAGTAGACACATCCTGCAACCATGTCACTGGATCATGAGGGGGATAGGAAAGCATGCTCCCTGGGAACACATCAGTGACACAGTACGACCACATGCTTCGACTCTGAGTGGACACACTACAGGAAGGCAGAGTACTGGATGATGCCACAGGACCTCAGTCCTGCACTTCTGAAGGATTACAGAGAGAATGTGGAGATCTGCCATGGGAGCCGGCACGGATTCACCCTTACAGGCTCACCTGCCCTAGGACATGAGCACTGGGACCAGGGAGCACACTCAGGGGTACTGGCAGGCAGATGTAAAGGGAGAGATGCACACCAACTGTATTGGGGCCCCCCCAAAACCCTGGAATGTGCACTTAGTGCACATCCTACTCCTCTGACCGTCCCAAGGCACCTCTGCGAGGAATACAGGAATTCCCTGTCATAACACTGCTATGTCCTCTCACCCTGTGTAGGACTCCCTGGACAAAGGACTAAAACTTCTGGCTATACACGTGTAATTCACATTGGCTATGAGGAGAGGACTGGTGCCTCTCAAAGGTATCTTCATCCCAACCTCTCTGGACAGAGAAGACACCCTTCACCCTTCACTGCATTACAGGTGAAATGATTGGGATTGCAGGCAGGGAGAGCAGGTCAAGGGCAATCCCCGACATGTCCTCTGGGTGGCAGCACTGCAGTAAGAAAACGGAAATGTGGATCTGAGTGCAGAAGAACTTGACCTCTGACGACATTTGGGATCCTTCCTCAGCGCCCCAGTATTCAGCATATGCAAGCATGGGCTCCCAAGGAGTACGGAGATGTATCTCTGACTCCTATGGAGTGTGGACACTTTCCCTCAAGAAAAACACCGCTCGCTTTCCCGCTAACCCATGGCTGACATAGAACAGCAAAGTAACAGGCGAGAGCACAGACGCTTCAAACAACATCTAGTGCTAGTGACCAGGAGGGGCAGGGGGACTCATACAAGTGTTGAGAGCTGTAGACATGAGGACTGGGAAATAATGCACATACCTCACAACAGCAGAAGTGAAGGTACATCCTCCCCGAGAAAAGTACTGCCCGCGCTCCCTTGACCTAGAGCCCCATCACCACACCTCAGGAACACCTCCCAAACTGAGAAAGACCTAAGGTGCCCTGGACAGTCATGCTCTATTTTCAGAAAGACAAGAACAGCATTTATGAAAAATGTGCTTTCAACCAACAAAATCACTACAGGATTAATCAAAAAAGCCTATTGCAGCATACTCCAATGTACACTATAAAGGGGTTACAGTCTAACAAAGTACTGATAAAGAACATGACCTTCAAACTCCTCGATACTTGGAAAGAGCAAAATAAGAGAAAGTTCTGTGGTAACACAACTGCTAGCAGCTGACGGACACATTTTACACAGAAAAGACACATTGAACCGAGAAAGAGGGAAGGGCTTTGCAGCACCCAGCACAGAACAGTGATAGAACACCTTGACTCCCACACTCAAGGAAAGCTGGGAGAAGCAGAAACATAGAATCAAGACACAGCATCTGGAACCCTGCAGATGGGAATGAAACTCTATTCCAAATGCTATATCACCCCCTTCTCTGATCAATAACAAGGTTGAAAGGACACATACACTAAAGCACCATCCACTCATCCAGGCCAAAGAAATCACACTTATCAATGTGAACAGAGGCTGACACACATATTTTACATGCACTGATGGGACCTTAAACCACATCTTCTGTTAATGGAACCCACCTCAACGAACAAAACAAGTTAGGCACCGGTGGGGCAAATGGACAAACACTGCACCCCCCGGAAACCTTCAGCAGGAGCGGAACTACAGAAAATGTGAAGAAAGTCCTCAAGCAACACAGAACACACGTTTAAGCAAACAAGCAAACAGTAAGACAAAGGAGAAATCCAACAGGTGAAGCCAGGACTGTAACTCCAAACAGCCACCTTGATAACAACCTTTCTGAACTCCAGGTGAAAAAACAACACAAAAAGAGAACTCTGAAAGCCTCACATCTCTAACAAACCCAACTCCAGGGTCATAAAAAAGGAAACGGAAGGGACAAGCACAGCCCTTCCAGGTCCTGGAAAACCAGAAAGGCAGAAGTTGGAGCAGGTGCAACCTCTGCAGCCATCCCTTTTACAGTGACAGCTGCTCATTCTCCTCAGCACTTTATCATTTTTGACAAATGGACTAATCAACAGAAATGTACTAGAAACATACACACTGCAACTATTTTTCTGTTCCCGTTGATGGAGGAAACCTTAAGGGTCTCTCCATGATGTCAAAACCCAGTGCTAACAAATTGCTTTTATGTTCCCCAACAGTAGTGCCGTCCTCAACTGGCACACTGTGTGGCACCCCTTTTCTGTTCCCCCTGGTGGCCTCTACATTCTTTCAAAGGTACACACACCATTGTGGCAAATGTCCCAGTGTCCCAGTGATCACACCATTACCGTAACGTGGGGCCTGTGATAGCAGCTCTGGGTCATATGAAATGATGAACAAGCTGTGACACAGAACCAGCACCAGAACCAACGTCACAAAGCCACACACACACCCTCAGCCAGAGGTCGTCACCATCCGACCGCAAAGAGGTGCCCAGTCATGATACAGAACATGAAACCTAAAGTGAAGATGGAACAGGGCAGACATACATCAAGCCCTTCTTACCTGGTTACATGCATCAGAACTGAGTTCTACACCACCCACAGACCACACTCTGAAACACGGGACTCAAAGGCAATAGCAGAGCAACCTAGGACACCCGACACCCACACTGAGCATGCACAGATGACCTTAAACCACAGTCCCCAGCAGGGAAAACCCACCACTGTCAGCAATACCCCAGAGGCAGAGCAGACAGCCCACCCAGGTGCTCTGTTCAGGGGAACACTCAGATCCTCCTGCTGTACACAGACCCAGGGTTCAGTGAACAGCACATAAAATAAATCTATAAATAAATAAAAACATTGGGAAGGCAGTGACCCCATGTCCAGTTGGAAACCTTCACCAACAGTTTTTGGTACCATGTCAGAGACACCCTGTGAACATGGAAGTCATTGAGTCTCGACATTCCCTCTCAGCCTGCACCTTGACACAGACAAGACCAGCAGACTGAACACAGAGATCACTTCCCCTAAAGAAGTGGAACCCCTTCACGTCCTCCCACCTACAGCACCTTCAGAACACAGAAGCGTGACAGCCCTCCTTCTCCCACCACCATCTCTTCTGAGCATGCAGGGAACAAAGAAGAGCCAATTATTTTCCTCACTACCTTCTCCTCTCTGTGTCCTCTATGGATGATCTCATCATAATGGCTAGGTCTACATCAGACATTCACCAGCTGAAACAAACATATTGAAAACCCGTACACAGACAACTACTGGAAACAGCATGTCACTATGTCTACTGGGAAACGTGATGGACTGACCTAACAAACTCAGAAGTCATAGAGAAAAAATGGGCAACATGCAGGTAAAACTGCAGTCCAAAACAGGACTGAGATGTGAATGTTCAACAGGCAAACTCCGAAACTGTAAGACAGAGAAGGTGAAAATGACAAGCCATCGAACTGCTGCTGAGAATGCCAACATAAAAAGTGAGTGGACTTTGGCAATCCCGTCTCCCTGCAGCAGACTTTTTAATAAAGATCTCTTATAGTGGCAGGAGTAGCAATCACGGATGTTATCACAAGCTGCTGTCTAAAAAGTCAGATGTCAAGTGCAATAGAGCATAGAGGATACAGAAGTGTCACTGTTGCCACAGTGGAGTTACCTCAGTAAAGGAATATGTCTGAAAGGGGAAGAAGCAGCATATTCCCCATCTCAGTGACATCATCAATCATAAAGGAAAAATAACATAAAATAACTTCTTCTCCAGGCATGAAATACTGGCATTCACATACACGCAGAATATACCAAACCGGAAAGATATCAGATCTTCCAACTATCAAGAAGGAAACGTCCCTGAACCCTCAGTGATCTGTGAGCCACCCTAAAAATACAAGTGAGCATTGGGAATGACAGAGGAGGAAGAAATGACCCAACTGTAAGACATTCATGTACATGGCGTCGTGTTTTCTACAGCAGCATCGCAGAACAGAAGGCACTTACACCTGCAACTGACAGACAGCATCTGAGACAACAGAAAAAAGTGATGCCTGCAGCTACCTGCGTGGCCTAAAGGGTCCTTGCAAAATGACATCAAAAGATGAAAAACTTTTCCTTCAGTGGTGCTATTCCCAGAATGCCCACACGATGGCAGACAAAAAGGTTGTTTTAGTCTCACTAAGGGATCTCGTCTCTGGTGTCATTCCGGAAAAGCAAACTCCATACCAGTGTGGTTTATACTGACAGAAAGAATAACACCCAGAAATACAAAAGGATGCTGCTGTACCACTTCTGAGGTATCTCGCTGGATGAAGAAAGCTGAACAGAACCGAGACAACAGAACTGATGTGAAGACCCCAGACACATACCCTCATTCCTTGATAATGCTTGAAAACACACTTGAAGTCAAAGTACCTCGCACTCAAAGATGAGCCCAGACACTATCCAGATCAGGAACCCAGAAGAACAGAGAAGAAATGGCAGAGTGGAACATCAGACCTTCATGCCTGACTGCAAATGTCAATACCTAAATCTACAGTCTACACAGACACTCAGGACGGAAAGCCACACCAAAGAACTCTCAGGACACTAGACATACATATTCTAATAACATAACACACTGCAAAGCAAAGACCCTGCAAAAAAAACCACCTCTGCAGCCAAGATACCACACCCAAAATTTTGAAACTAGACGCAGATAGGACCTCCAGATGCCTAATGTGAGAATTTAACCACAATGTAATTAATACTCCGTGCACTCTTATTTTAATGCTGAATAGCAAGCAAAGGAACAAATACAGAAACCCAGGACCCTACCTCAAAATGCCCGCCTTTGGAATCACTTCACTTCCAAGGGGAAGACACAACATAAAAGTGTGATGTGCAAAGCCTCCCAATCCCAATCAACCCTGCATCATCGCACATGAACATCTAGGGAAGAAAATAACACTTGTCTTGCCTTTGCTAGAAGATGATCTCACAGGTACAAAAGGGCAAGGAGGCAGCACTGTCACAGCTGTCTGTGTCACAAAGGCAAGTCCTCTGATCTCTGCAAGGGGACAGCAAGCAATACTTTGCATCAGAACCTTCTCAGGTCTAACAGGTCTTGCCAAGGCTCGCGCTGGGATTCGGACTTCTCACTTGCAAAGCAAGCGTTTGTAGTCCATGCCGGACTACAAAGACAGTTGCAAGAGACATCCAAGGATCGAAATATCATAAACTGTATGTCTCGGTTTCACACAATACGGCCCAGAAAATGGAATTAGAACGAAATGCTACACTTAAGTAACGTCCTGCAGAATTCCCACAGCGCAGACTGCCGCCTACCAAGGGACAGGCTAAATGACAACGTGTAATAACTATAGATGTCCACAGGAGGGCGACAGTGCGTCAAACCCAGAGCACAGCAGCTGGAAAGCGGAATCAAGATGTGAATCAAGTATCCACAAACTTTCAGGAAGATGGGTTTCACTCTATTTCTCACCACCTTAGTGAATCGAGGAATTGAGAACCAGATGAAAAAAAGAAGGCTCTATAAACAGCATTTCTCAAAGGCACCTCTAAGGAAACCCTGCCGCCACGCATCACAATACTTAAAGAAAGGCTAACACAGCCTGACCAGGCGGTGGCGCGGCTTGAGCAAAAGCTCACCAGCTTGGACCCAAGGTCACTGGCTTGAGCAAGGGGTTACTCGGTCTGCTGAAGCCCCACGGTCAAGGCACATATGAGAAAGCAATCAATGAACAACTGAGGTGTCGCAACGAAAAACTGATGATTGATGCTTCTCATCTCTCTCCGATCCTGTCTGTCCGTCCTTATCTATCCCTCTCTCTGACTCTCTCTCTTTGTCTCTGTAAAAAACAAACAACAACAACAACAAAACAAAGCACAGTGAACATGCGACTGTGAAAGACCAAACCCTTCACGCGACTGCGAAATCTTACCTCTTGGGATCCGGTCCGTCACAACCTTTTTCCTCCCGTGTCCCCACTGTCTGCATTCTCAACTCACGCCACATCACTCTTCCTTCTTCCGACCTCCTCTCTGGGTCATCCCACCCACAGCCACTAGACACCATCGTCAACGATACAAAAGAACGTTAAGACGAGACTGAAACTAATACAACTTAATAAATACGTGTACCCCAAAGCCAATGCATCCCTCCCACGACGCAGGCTTACATGCGATTCCCACACGTGTCCACGGGAGGGCAGCGCGGAGCCGCACTTTAAACTGAATCTCAGGACATCGGAAAATAAAACGTCTAACACGCACCTCAAAGAATAACAATCCTAAACATCATCTTAGTTCCTAGTACACAGAATATGGGCACCGGGAATAAAGTAACATGGGAATTCTCCACAATTAGCAGTAACAGAACGTACATCGAAATCACGCCACAGACTGCGAGCCGAGTCCGGACAGAAACAACGGGAAAGGAATGAAAGTGAAAGCGTCGCACCCCCACACTCTGGGAGACCGTACCCTCCTCGCTGAAAACAGTTCTGAAAACAGCTAACATTCCCAAAAGACACCCCCTTCCGAAAATCTGGGAAAGCTCCTTCCGTTCCAAACATGGGGGCAGGAGGTAAACATGCGGGTAGAGCTCCTTCAGGGAGCATTACCTTCATAACACTCCAAGTCTTACCTGTCTGGATGCACTGTCCAAGGAATCGCATCATTCTACCGGCACGAGTCGGCCCACTTTTCCAGACAATCCACGACAGAGACACTCACCATGGAAAGGGAAGGAGACTCCGCAGTGTTGCGTTGACCACAGCAGAAGACTTTCCGGGGCTCCATCGGTCGGATCCCTCTGCAGCCTGACAGGCACCCAACCTCTTCCGAGGCCCCAGCCTGGAATGACAAATGCAGCAGCCCCTACACAGGACACTCCTCACCTTGGGGATAAGTGATTCGATGAACATCTAGGCCGGCTCTGTACTAACTCTGTCCTTTGTCTATTCCAAACCCAGCTGTCGGGGTCTGTGCTGTGACACTGACCAAGTTCTCATTCAGAGAAAACTCTGCAGCAGGAAAACTACGGGAACGCCCTGCCTCCGCCTCCCAGGCCTCAGCCCCGCCCACTCACCCTCCCCCCTCCCCCTGCAAGGGGAACCCTCCCATCTGCCTACAAGCCTAACAGCTCTCCAGTAACTAACTGCTAACACCGTAGCCCTATCCCGGAAGCCACACACCCTAGACTTACCCTTTGACCACCACCCTGGAAGACGCTCCTGGACCCTACGTGTCCCCTGACACAAGCGGAAAAGCGCTATCAGACCGCAGAGGCCTGGTGCCCGGAGGCAGACGCCACACCCGGGGCACGGACTGCCGTCTGAGGAGGGACCGTGGACGTAATTCCGATAGATAACACGACAGCCCATGGGCCCTGCCTCAAACTGCGTCCAGAGCAGGACTTGAGATGCCCGATGCCAGACACCAGGCCCCGGACCCTGAGCCCTCATGCCCGATGTCTGATGTCTCACACAGGGTAGGGGACTTGGAGCATGGATTATATCTTCTCTGAAACTTCTTTACTTAGGCAGAAAAAAGACACAACAGTAAATGATTCACATAACAATGACAATGAAGGCTGGGATGTCTTACTTCCTCACACTCCAGAGATGACTCTTAAAATACATGACAGTACATGTGAAACACAACAGACAGGTTTCTGTAAAAGGCATTACCGTTGCTGAGAGAAAGTTCTTCCCTCAGACAGAACTACCCAGCATGAGCTGTCCTGCGTAAAACATCAGATTTACAGCAACCTGGATCTACCTTACTTTCCCAAGCTTGTCAGTTTCAGTTACTATCCACATCCTAATTCATTAAACAGAACTGTTTTTTTTCTTTTCCATCCACAATGGAAACAAATTTCCCTCAAAACTGATAGAATCCATTGGAGTCCGAAAGACCAGTGTAACAGGCTTTAATGAAAGGAAACCTGCCGGGCTGTCTCGTAAGGGAGAGCAGCCCCGGTTACAGACTCAGACCACGTTTTAAGGGTTTGAGATAAGGAAGTGGTAGGGTTAACGGGGCATTCGTTGATTGGCTCAGGGTATTGATGGGCGAAGGAATGCTTGCAGAATGGCAAAGCATATGTTGATTGGTTGTTGCTGTCATTGGGCGTATAGATGGACTCTTTTCGACATATATGGTGGTGCAACCATCCGTAACTTCTCGGAATTGTGATATCGGACATTCCTTTGTGGTTGGTCACCTGCTGCAAGCCCTGAAACGAAACTCATGCTGGCAGGGTTAAAGAACGAAACCTAAGATTCCCGACTATTTGATATATTTATATACAAAGGAAAGAGAGTGATTCCTAGAAAGGCTTCAAGGGAATAGGGATGAAGGTTATCATCTTCTGTAACTTCTTCCAGCTGAGTAGGGTTGGGTTATGGTCTCTCTAAGGGTTACTCTCAGTGAGGGGTAGAGAGGTGCAGTGATGGCTTCCTGCCGGGTAGGGGTGTATTTACAGGGTTCCAGATTTTTCTGTTTCATGAAGGCAGATTCCAGGTTTGGTGTGTAGGGCTAGGTAGATTTCTCCAATTTTCTGATTGGCGGAGGTCTGCATGCGGTTCTGTAAGAAACTAGTGAACAGACATAAGAGGCAGGGTCTAAACGCTAGAATAAAAAATAGAAGAGTGAGTGGACCAATGAAAGGCAATAGTCAAGACACCCAGTTTGCATGAAACCACTGATTTCCTGACTCGGTTTGTTTTTTTACAAATTTGCTGGGCTTCAGAGAGTGGAAATAAGACAGGGCAGTGGCCAGTCTTCCTTCCCCTAGACCTACTCCTATAGAGATTCTTAAAGCAACAAGAAGAGGAATTCCCCGTATAGCTCATTTGATCCTTAGATTGATGGGTAGTGTACTAGGAACTGGAAGAGGCTCATGGGGTGGGATTAGGTTGATATTTGGGATGAGACAGATTAGGGTACAGGTTTCTGTCCAAATAGTAGGGAGACGCATATAGTTGTTGGTCCCACACAAGTAGAAAGCCCCTGATTGGGTGAGGCAGGCTGAGAGGTGAATAGAGAATAGATGAACAGTGGTCGGTTTCGTCCATCCAGCTCTGAACTCCAGACGGTCAAGGTGGAGGAAAGTGCAGCCCCAACTAGGGGGGAGACATGGTCAGAGGCCTGCTTAGAGCATTGCAACCGTGTGGTAGGGGTAGTGAGCCAGGGATATAGCTGTGTGCTGGGATAGGAGCATTCATGTTGTGAAGCTGTAAGAGTAGGGGGTCCTGTGAATTGAACGGGATTAGAAAATAATTCATTTGCTTCTGGAGAGACTTGATAGTTAACTCGATGTTTCTGATGGTCTTTGGAAAATTGGATAGTTATTTAGTGTTGCAGAGGTCAGAAGGGAGGTGACCCACTGGGACAGCCCTTTGAGCAGTAAAGCACAAAGGGGCAGGTGAAAGCAGGGGGGTGTTCAGGGTGACTGGTCCCTGAGCAGGGGGAATTTAGGGTTTTAATATTTTGAGCTGGGAACAATAGGTTTGATATAGTTTATTTGCTCGGTTGGTGGCTGAAGTGGGATAATCCCCTATAAGAGTGTCGGCTCTCAAAGAAGGAACCCCTTTTTGGGTTTGGTATATGAGAACTGTCTGTAGAAGGTGGGTGTTGTTGTTTGGGATAGGGAGGGCAGAGTAGGCTGAGGAGGACATAGACATACACATCCAGCAGTTAACTGCATAGGAAGAATTAGCTTTAATTGAAAGTCTTTGAGTGAGGTTAAGAGGGTATTCTATATATGTGGCCTCTAGGAGAGAGGAGATGGGGGCGGCATATGTGGCACCCAGTAAGAGAGAAAGTAGAACTGGTGTGAGGAGATCAAGAACTGGGGGCATGGTGGTTGGGATTAGGGGTGATTAAGAGGAAGAGAAGAAGAAATTGAAAAGCTGCTGTTTCTTCTGGAGAAAATACAAGTAGAGAACCTTGCCAAATTGATGTTCCTGTCTCTCTCTAAAATCAATAAAATAAACATTTTTTAAAAACGGGTAAATTCCTAATAGTAGATGGGTACTCCCCTTATATACCAGAAATAGAACCCAAACCCAAAACCCCCCTCATGCTTGATGGTGAATTTTTACAAGTAGTCCCATAGAAATCCAGACGTATTTGTTAGGTTAAGAATAAAATGATGAGATTTTTTCTAAATCTATAACTTCTCACTCCCTAAGCTGCTGATAATCATTGGTAAGAAATACCTTCCAGCATAATAACAGCACAAAATACTCTCATGAGAACTCCACTGCAGGAATTACACTTAAAACTTGTTGCATTTTATGTATGCTGTCTTTTAGAAGAAGAAACCCTCCAATCTTACCTTGGTTTACTTAGAAGCCATATTTCTTAGCTGCACTTTTTCCAAGTGAGAAAGACAAAGATATTTAATTGTATGGCTAGTGTTAGGGGATCTTTTTAGGACTTAAAGGGCAATATGACCAAGTGTTTCCCAGAAAAAGCAATTCAAAAGGGGAAAATATCTGTATGGTACAAGATAAAGGGTTAATTTATTATTTGAAAAGTTCTTCAACAGTAAGATCAACACAGTAGGAAAACAGACAAAGTTTATAGGGAGGGCAGTTCACATATATGCAAAAAATAATTACAAAATACTCATATACCTATATGAAAAGCTCAACTTTATTCTTAAAGAAATAAAAATAATAAAGCATTTGAGATCTCGCTTCCTGGTATGTCATGGGTTTGACTCAAATAAACATAATATACTAATTATCTTAAAAAAGAAAATTAAAATGAAATGCTATTTTCAGCTAACAGATTGGCAAATGGCCCCATGAGGCAATGAAATCCTCAAAGCGAGAAAAGTCAGAGCAA
Organism: Saccopteryx leptura; assembly: GCF_036850995.1. Taxonomy (NCBI): domain Eukaryota; kingdom Metazoa; phylum Chordata; class Mammalia; order Chiroptera; family Emballonuridae; genus Saccopteryx; species Saccopteryx leptura. Next base: position 80,915,881 of record NC_089513.1, on the reverse strand, counting down.
CAGAGGGAAAAAACCCGCCAGGTTGATAGCTCCAACCTTTATTCTGTAACAATATGCTTGTATGTATGAAGAACTCACGAAGAGATACAAAAGACACCAAGAAGAGATTTCTTTGTGGAGAAGGATCAGGGACTTCAGTAAAAAACACATTTTACTGACTTTCCTGTAGTGTTTTATTATCAAAACCATATGCATCTATTAAGTTAAAAGGAAAAAATAAATTGCTAAAGAGATCTCAAAAAGTAGCCTTTTCGTGTAAGACTTACTAACATAGTAGGTACACTATCACCATAAAAGCCTTTTTATACTACTTTGGTCATATAAAAGTGTTCAAAAATAAATAAATAAAAGTGTTCAAAGTTCTGCTGTAGAACAAAAGTTCTTATTTGTCATCTTTCCCTTTTGTCTTTCTGTACACCATCTCTCGGAAACTGGCTAGAATGTTATTTTCTCTTTTTTGTCTCTCTTCTTGGTTAAAGGATGCAAGGGCTCTCTTCTCATCTGCACTATAGATCTGGTTCTCTTTACGCAGACGCACAGCCTCCATTCTTCGATGCCTGCTACCACTCATGACATAACCTGAACATTCAAAGGAGGCAATCTCTTCACTCGTCAGCCCAATTTCACCTCTTCGTGGAATACGCTTGCCAGCTTTTACATACTCAGCCATAGCTGCACCTTCACCTGGAAGCAGAGCATGGCCATAGTTCAAAGGCTTCTCATCTTGAGAGGTGTTTATTATAGGTGCTTCTGGACCTATGAGATCCATAGTACCTGCAATCTTTGAGTGCTCAATCCAGGTATCTTCCAGCAACTCCCCTTCAGAATCCTTATAGCTTGCGTCACTGGATTCTTTTCCAGTCTTCTTATTCTTCTTTTTCTTGTTTCTTTCCCCTCGGAACTTCTTTTTCTTCTCTTTGTTCTTGGATTTTTTGGTTCTCTTTTTCCTACCATAAGAGCTAAATTTAATGTCAGAGTCTGAATTACTGTCACTATTATCATAATCTTTTTTATATTTTCTTTTGGAATGTTTTTTCCTTTTTTTCTTGTTTTTTGAACGACTGGTCTTCTTTTTCCTTTTTTCTTCGTAGCTGGAATCTGAAGTGCTGGTCTTCTGAGTTCTTACATCTTCATCTTCAAATGGGGTGTGCTCGTCATAATCCAGCTCAGGAAACGTTGGCGACAGCCCCCACACCTCAGGGGCTCCCGCTTCCCCAATCCTTTTCCTCTCTTTCAGCCTCCTCTGCCGATAGCTCTCCTCCATCTCGCAGACTTCTGTCCACTGCCTGTCGCCCGCGCAGTGGTGGTGATGGTAGCAGCGTCCACCGCAGTAGATGGAAGAGGACGACGAGAAGGCGGAGTTGCGCAGCCCGGGCGGCAGCTCTCGGGACCCGGAGCCAGTGAGGGGGGAAGGAGCGCTGGTGGACAGGTCCCACGGAGGCTTGAAGCCCTCGCGGCCGCGGGAGTGACAACGGGAACGGTGCTGCTTGATGAGCTGCGTCACCGTCTCCGAGAGTCCGGGTGTCCTCGGGAGTCCTAGATCAGGACACTGGCGCCATGGGCCGCACGTCCTCGGGTGACGGAGCGGTTAACGCAGGACCGTTACCTGAGGGAACATGGCTGGCCAACAACTTCCGCTTGCGCAGGCGCGCCAGCGCTGTGTCGCGCAACTTCCGCTTCGGCCGGTTGCCAGGCGAAGCTCCGTTACGCGTGCGAGCGCCTGAGCGAGGTAGGCGGCGGTTTTTGTCCTGAGTGGGTAGGGGCTACGGTCAGGGCTGTGTTTGGGTTTACGATTCGCAGCCTGAGCCCCATGGAAACATAAAAAGAGAAATTCGCATCAATCAATCCTTCTGCTGCTCAAACATTCCCTTTCTAAGATATTTGCTTTTCCCCCTTTGCTCGTCCCGTTTTCACTTCCGTCCTTTTAATCGTGCCCCTTGCGGGAGGGACCCGACCTCCCAGCTCCTCGCGTTTATCCCGTTGACCATCTTCAGGGCGGGGAATCGGTTATTGACTCCCGGTCCCACTTGTTCCTACTGGAATCAAGAACCAGAACTTTTGGAATCTAATTTGGAGTTCAGCATCTTAACCAAGTGAAGGCTTGTTGTAAAGTAACGTTCCGCCAGATTTACGTAGAGACACCAAGTCCAAATGAATTTTTAAGGAGTTTTATTAAAAGGAGGAAATTTAGTAATATGCCGGCCGCATCTGGCTAACATGAGGCATAGCTGACCCAATTCATGCGCGAGGACTATAGCCCTGAGGCAGGTTATATATATACCTTTGATCACACACAGGTTGGTGGGAAAAGGAGGGGGAGAGATGACACAATTCATTAGCAAGCTTATAACATATATAAAATATTTAGGATTTATGAAATATTTCTATATATTAAAACTTACAAGGTAATACAATAGTGAAAAATGTTGTTCCACATATTAAAAGATATTCCCAAATCTTTCAGTGTTCATCTGCCATCCCTAGAGGTATATACATTAATTACACGTTTTCGGGGGGGGAGGGGAGTCTACATGGAGCCAGGGGATCAGCTTCTGTGAATGGCACATTAAAGAAGGAAAGAGAGAACAGGAAAAGGGCTTGCCTTTCTCTCCCCTTCCCCCCCCCCCAACCTGGCTAGGTGTTTATCCTCTTCCTCACAGGTGTGGGGAAAAGGAGGGAATCTAAGTCTCCCTAGCACAAAATCTCTTTATTTACAATATAATGCTGTTGTCTATCCTGAGTTGGTGCAAATCACACATAAGTATAAAAATCAAATTACAAAATCTCTCTGTATGCTTAGCCCAAATTATAAAATGCCCTTTAAGCTTCCTAGTAAAAGGGGATTTTCTACACAGTATGTCTCTGCAAGCCAGAAAACTCCTACATCCCTTTCCCTTCACTCCCCACAGAAAGGAGAGGACAAGAAACCTGAGTGACTTTTTCTCCTAAAACATCAATATTAATTTTTCAATTCTTTGGAACCTTACCACAGGTTCAGATTTTTATTCTTAAATTCAAACACCCAACTCAATCCTGTGGATGTCTTCTATACTTTCTTCAGAAACATTGTGGTTTTGGAACCACTTTGCCCACACACTTGTTTTACTCTGAAATGACAAACATTTCATTCAGGATCATTTCCCCCTCATCTTAAAATGTATGCAGGGATTGCTGTCATCTTGATTATAGTTAACTTGATCTGCTCACTTAGTTGACAAACTTGGAAAGTGATAGAAAAGCTAATCTGAATTTAGGAATTGTGCTTTCCTGACACTGGGCCTCTAAACAATAAAATGGGGGAAATTAAATTGAATAGGACCCAATTAGATCATTTGATCTAAGTAGAATTTTAGTAATGTGATGGAAAGAGGTAAGGACTGGCATGATGCCCTGCCACAAACTATTCTAATTTAGAAACAGGCAAATAGGAGGGAGTGTATAAGTGAATGGTCACATGTATAGTGAAAATATCACAATGGATCAATCAGTATTGTAGATTCCCTGTAAGTAACAATGTCATACTTTATGTAAAAAATTTTCCTCTGGTGTTATCAACTACTTGGTAGGCTAATGAAATGGATGTATATGTTTTACTTGTGGTAACTGTAAAATTAAACTATTGTAGTTAGTGTCTTATGAGGATTTTGACTATTAATGGATTGATGAAATATCTCTTTCAGATAACGTATAGAGAAATTAGTTTTAGAATATATTTTTGTTCCTTAGGAAAGCTATGACCTAGTTCTAGGAGAACAGGAGTCAGCCAACTTTTTCTGTAAAATGCCAATATTAAGTATTTTATATTGTTTGACCCAACAGGCAAAATTGAGGATATTATATACACACATATAATAAGAAAAAAACAAATTTCCACACTTATTGATAAAACAGAATTATTATTCAAAACATAATAGAGTACAGTTTTTAAAATAAGGTCTTAAAATGGGAAGAATGAACATTTTTTTGAGGGAATTTCATTTTGCTTAATTAGAACTCTGCCATTTCAGATTCCTCATCTATGAATTGCCTATTGTTGTTGTTATTCAGGGTTTCATGAAGAAGAGCTACAAAGGAATGAGGCAGCAACAATCCTGCAAGTGGAGGACCCCAATCTCTCCAGGACAGAGGTGCCTTGGAGCATCTGACCTGCAGAAAGCTCCAGCAGGGCCAGCATTGTGACCTTGAGCCTTCTCTGGGCACAACTGCCTTCAGTCATGTATGCTTGGTCTGGACCAGGGGTCGGGAACCTATGGCTCACGAGCCAGATGTGGCTCTTTTGATGGCTGCATCTGGCTTGCAGACAAATCTTAAATTAAAAAAATAACGGGCCCTGGCCGGTTGGCTCAGCGGTAGAGCGTCGGCCTGGCGTGCGGGGGACCCAGGTTCGATTCCCGGCCAGGGCACATAGGAGAAGCGCCCGTTTGCTTCTCCACCCCCACCCCCTCCTTCCTCTCTGTCTCTCTCTTCCCCTCCCGCAGCCAAGGCTCCATTGGAGCAAAGATGGCCCAGGCGCTGGGGATGGCTCCTTGGCCTCTGCCCCAGGCGCTAGAGTGGCTCTGGTTGCGGCAGAGCGACGCCCCGGAGGGGCAGAGCATCGCCCCCTGGTGGGCAGAGCGTCGCCCCCTAGTGGGCAGAGCGTCGCCCCTGGTGGGCGTGCTGGGTGGATCCCGGTCGGGCGCAAGCGGGAGTCTGTCTGACTGTCTCTCCCTGTTTCCAGCTTCAGAAAAATACAAAAAAAATACAAAAAAAAAATAAATAAAAAAATAACGTTAAAAATATAAAACATTCTCGCCCTGGCCGGTTGGCTCAGTGGTAGAGCGTCGGCCTGGCGTGCAGGAGTCCTGGGTTCGATTCCTGGCCAGGGCACACAGGAGGAGCACCCATCTGCTTCTCCACCCCCCCTTCCTCTCTGTCTCTCTCTTCCCCTCCCGCAGCCAGGGCTCCATTGGAGCAAAGTCTGGCCAGGCGCTGAGGATGGCTCTGTGGCCTCTGCCTCAGGCACTAGAATGGCTCTGGTTGCAACAGAGCAATGCCCCAGATGGGCAGAGCATCGCCCCCTGGTGGGCATGCCAGGTGGATCCTGGTCGGGCACATGCGGGAGTCTGTCTGACTGCCTCCCTGTTTCCAACTTCAGAAAAATAAAAAAATATATAAAACATTCTCATGTATTACAATCCATTCATTTCCTACCGCTTATGTTCATGGTTGCAGGTGGCAGGAGCCAATCACAGCTGTCCTCTGGGACAACACCAAATTTTTATTGGATAATGCGTAACGTACATGGGTTGTTGTATGGCTCTCATGGAATTACATTTTAAAATATGTGGTGTTCATGGCTGTCTCAGCCAAAAAGGTTCCTTACCTCTGGTCTCGACGTTCACTTTCTCAGGATGGGAACAGAAAGTCACTTGGTGCCTTGGCTTTCGTCCAACACCTATGAATATTCCTTGTCAGTTTTGGGGTCTGAATGTTGGCTTTCTCTTGTTTATTTGTAGAAGTTCATTTTATATTCTGTGTATTGATCCTTGTTGATTATATTGGTTGCATATAGTTTCTGTCAGTCTTTTGTCGTTTCCACTTGTTTCTGGTATCTTCTGGTTTTAATGATGTGAAATTAACTATATTTTTCTTTGCATTTTGTGCAGTTTGTGTATTTGTAAAGAAATCTTGCTTTACTCAAGAGCATAAAGAAATGTTCCTACTTTCTTCTTGAGTGTGAAGGTTTTGCTTGTGTTTTTGTTTTGTTTTTACTGATTTAAATTTATTGTGTTTACATAGATTCAAGTGTCCCACCGAATACATCCTCCCCCACTCCGTATTCCCATCAACGTCCCCCTTGCCCTCCTCCAATGCCTTCCCCCCTTCCCTCCAGGATTTGCTTTTTTGCTCTCTATAACGCTGTGTTATGTGTATATAATTTCACCAATCTCTTCCTTCTCTGATCTCATCCTCTCATTCCCTTTCCCTCTGTCTGCTTTCCCACTGGTCCCTTTGATCCTGCCTCTGCCTCTATTCTGTTCCTCAGTTCACATTGTTGATTGGATTCCTCTAATGGTGAGGTCATATGGTATTTTTCTTTCTTGCCTGGCTTATTTCACTTAACATAATAGTTTCCAGGTCCATCCATGTTGTCGCAAAAGGTAATATTTCCTTCTTTTTCATGGCCTCATAGTATTCCATTGTGTATATGTACCACAGCTTAATGGAGATTCCTCAAAAAATTAAAAATGGAACTGCCTTTTGACCTAGTCATCCTACTTTTAGGAATATATCCTAAGAACACCAAATCACTGATTCAAAAGAAGAAATGCAACCCCATGTTTATGGCAGCATTATTTACACTAGCCAATATCTGGAAATAGCCCAAGTGTCCATCAGTGGATGAGTGGATTAAAAAAGCTGTGGTACATATACACAAAGGTTTTGCTTTTAGACTTTTAAATGTTTAAACTACTGGAATTAATTTTGTGTTTATGTCAACCAAAATTTTTTTCCATTTGGATCAAAATATTGCAGCATCAATTATCAAATGTTATATACCTACATCTATATTTTTTTCTATAAGTAACTCTAAATATTGGGACCTTGAGTTCATGCTGACACTCTTAATTCCAATTCAACACTACAGGATTTATTTTGGCTTATCTCTTTTCCGTGTTTGTAACTCCTTCTTTTATGTGTGAATCCTGGCTCCCAATATGTTAAGTATATTTATCTATTTCATTGATCCATCTTGTATGTAATCAATTGCCCCATGCCTTTTTGTTCTTCTCAGTTGGGCTCAGACCTCAAATCAACAAGTGGTGACACTTGAATGGGTCTGTAGAATAGATGGTAGAAATGTCTCAGTCAATTCTCCTGCGAAAGCCTCTGTCTCCACCCCTGTGAACACCCTCTCCTCACCCCACTTGGGCTCCAAACTCATTCTGGGCTGGGCTGCTGCTTTCTCTCCAATGTCCTTTGGCTCCACCTAAAGGCTTTTGGACAGAATTATTCAAATGCAAGGTGAATTTCTTATTTAATTAAAAAATTACTGCCTGACCAGATGGTGGCACAGTGGATAGACCTTTGGCCTGGAATGCTGAGGACCCAGGTTCAAAACCCCAAGGTCTCCAGCTTGAGCACAGGCTCACCGGCTTGAGCATGGGATCATAGATATGACCCCATGGTCGCTGGCTTGAGCCCAAGGTCACTGGCGTGAGCAAGGGGTAACTGACTCAGCTAGAGCCCCCCAGTCAAGGCACATATGAGAAATAATCAATGAACAATTAAGGTGCTGCAACTATGAGTTGATGCTTCTTATCTCTCTCCCTTCCTGTCTGTCTGTCTCTCTCTCTCTGCCTCTATCACTAAAAATAAATACATAAATAAATAAAAATTACTATGAAAAATTTCAAACATAAATAGTGTGTCCATAAAGTCATGGTGCACTTTTGACTGGTCACAGGAAAGCAACAAAAGACGATAGAAATGTGAAATCTGCACCAAATAAAAGGAAAACTCTCCCAGTTTTAAACCTATTCAGTGCAGTTCGATGTGGGCTCACACACAGATTTTTTAGGGCTCCTTAGGTAGCTATCCCGTATAGCCTCTACAGACTTGTCCCTGACTGATGGCCTACCAGAACGGGATTTTCTCCACCAAACTGCCGGTTTCCTTCAACTGCTTATTCCACCAAGTAATGTTATTCCTATGTGGTGGTGCTTCATTATAAACGCGCCGATATTCATGTTGCACTTTGGTCACGGATTCGAATTTAGTGAGCCATAGAACACACTGAACTTTCCTCTGTACTGTCCACATCTCGACTGGCATGGCCGTAGGCTGCTCCACTGTATACATGGTGTTATGTCATCATCTGCACATGCACACATGCTGCCACATCATCCTACAGAAACTGGAAGAGTTTTCCTTTTATTTGGTGCAGATTTCACATTTCTATCGTCTTTTGTTGCTTTCCTGTAACCGGTCAAAAGTGCACCATGACTTTACGGACACACTGTATAAAGAAAATATTACTGTGACCCCTCCCCCCCATGCCTCTCACCCAACTTCAACAGTCATCATTGTACCATTTTTTTTGTTTCCTTTTCCAGTTCTTTCAGAGTATTTAAAGCCATTTATTTGATGAAGAACTTGGCTCTTACATCCTGTAAAATGTCCCCCGTTTTGGATTTGGTTGATTACTTCTTTTAAGTATCATATTCACCTGCATATAAGAACCTAGCAAATTTTACAGTTACTCACACCTGGGTCCCACCCTCTGACATTCTGATGTAATTGATTTTGGTTGTAGCCAAGGTATCAGGATGTTTTAAAAGCTCCCCAAAGATTCCAATGTGCTGTGGGGTTTGAAAACTGCTAACTTCACTTGTTTCTGTATGTCACCTGTACATAGGTCTGAAGAAACTTAATTAGATTTAGGTTCTTTCATGCCAGGGCATTGCCTTGTTACCTCCTGTGCCAGCTAGCTCATCAAGAGAAAAATACTTTCTAGTTTCATTTGTAACAGCCTTTGGGACCTCTCATTTTCTTAAGTTCTATCCCTTTCTTATTATTCTTTTTTTAAAGATTTTATTCATTTGAGAGAGAGAGAGAGAGAGAGAGAGAGAGAGAGAGAGAAGGAGAGAGAGAGAGAGAGAGAAGGTGGGGAGAAGCAGGAATCATCAACTCCTATATGTGCCTTGACCAGGCAAGCCCAGGGTTTCTAACTGGCAACGTTAGCATTCCAGATCGATGCTTTATCCACTGCACCACCACAGGTCAGGCCTTATTGTTCTTTGAACTAAAGAGGAATAGACTGAATAATAAAAACTCAGGAATCACTGCAGTGTTATTTCTAATAACTAAGCTATAGAAGCAACCCAGGAATTAAAATTGTACATATATACAATGGAGTATTATTTGGTCTTAAAAAGAATAATATTTTATCATTTTCAACAAGATGGATGGACCTAGTGGGTATTATGCATAATGAAATAAGACAGAGAAAGACAAATACTGTACCATATGAGTTCATTTACATGTGGAATCTAAAGAACAAAGTAAATGAACAAACAAAACAGAAACAAACTCATAGACACAGAAATTGGAATGGTAGTTGACAAAGGGCGGGAGGGTTGGGTGAAAAAGGTGAAGGGATTGAGAAATACAAATTGGTAGTTTCAAAATGGTCATGGTGATGTCAAGTACAGCATAGAGGATATAGTCACTAATATTGTGATAACTATGTATGATGCCAGGTGGATACTTGAAATATTGTGGGCACCACTTTGTAAATTATGTAACTGTCTACCAACTGTGCTGTACATCTGAAACTGGTATAAGATAATATTGAATGTGAACTGTAATTGAATAATAAAATTGAGAAAACTCAGGAAGTTGCCAGCATGATACAGTATTTTTCAACTTAAAACTTTTATCAAACTTGCAACTCCATGGGCTGGAAAGGAGACTTAACTGGTATCTCAGTCAAGCAAAACAATGGCAATCCTTCTGGCTTAAAATCTAGTCCCATCTGGTTCAAAGGAATCTCAGATGTTTCTTCCATTTTAGGGTAGGCTTAGTTTATTATAGGCGAGGTATTGTTCTAAGCGCTTTACATTTAAAAACTCCCATAATGCTTACAATATCCTTATCTACTATTCCTGTTCCCATGTACTATATAGATTGGGAAAGTCAGGCAGAAAGAGGTTACATAAGATACCAAGGTCACCCGCTAAAATGTGGTAAACCAGATTTATGAACCCAGGTAACACGATTTGAGTCTTTGTATCTAACCACTATGCTAGACTGTGAATGAGATTTTTTGGGGAAAAAAACAACAGAAGAAAGCAAGCAGAAATAGGTCCTTGAAGCCAGGGAGTAGAGAGTTTCTAGAAACGGAGTCTTGTAAGCCTGTTGCCTGTGAGGAACCATGGAAAATAAAAAGTGGTAAGTGTGTGTGCGTATTGGGAGTCTACAATTACTTTTGCAGGAGCAGTCCCAATGGCTTTGTTGGCAGTGTGCTACCTATAGTGTGTTAAGGATAAGTGGAAAGTGAGAACTAGAGTTAAAAATAAAAGTGCTTTCTTTCAAGTAGTTTGGCCTTGAAGGGGAGGAAAAGAAGGGCCAGTGGCAGGACAAGGCCTGGGGGCTGCCACTACTCCAAGCAAGTGCCTGGTGATACTTCTCAAGGAAAAGAAGGTCCTCCTGCCCAGACCCCCAAGAGCTCCAAGAAAGCTCTTGTTTTCTTCTGAGTTTATGTCAATTTTTTTTTATAAGAGAAAGTTTATTTAGAAAGTCACAGAGGTAGAATAAGTCAGTCGTAGAAGAAATGGGCTCAGGAAACAACTTCCAGAGGCGAAAGAAGGGCCCTTGGAACTTGGGGGAAAGAGGGAGGCAAGAAAAGTACGCCTGGGGGGAGAGGGTGGGGAAAAGCACTGGAGCGCCTTGGAGGAAGCTGCCTGGGAAAGGGGCGACGAAGGGAGCGGCAGAGGGAGGAGAGAGGGAGAGAGCCAGAGAGCAGCTGCCTGAGTTTGTGCCCTTTATGCCAGCTCTTTAGGATCCTGACAGAGGATTTCTCCCGATACAGAGCCTGTCATTCTTTCTCTTCCCCTTCTGACTCTCCTGAGTGGCGGATTAAGGGGTTAAGTCGAGGACAGTCACCGAGAGGCGCTTCCTAGAGAGCCGGTGACGGCGATTCCCCCGAGGTCCCGGGTACACTGCCCCGGCCGCAGTGTTGCTCCGTCCACAGCAGCGCCGGCTTAGGATCCCGGGAGGGCGCAGAGGACGACGCAGCACAGGCGCCGGAGGAAAACCTGCGCAGCTGCGCCCCGGGGTGTCCCTGCCGTAGACGGGCTGACAGCCGCCCCCACCCCCAGGAACCTTCTGCTGAAGCAGCTCCAGCGGCCGGGAGGCCCCAGTGCGGCCCGGGCCCAGGATGGCGAGAGAATCGGGGGAGAGCGCAGCCGAGGACCGGGCCGGGATCCTGGCGGTGAAGGTGGAGGACGAGGAGGTCCCGGCCCCCGAGCGCTCGCGCCAGCGCTTCCGCGGCTTCCGCTACCCCGAGGCCGGGGGCCCCCGCCGGGCGTTCCGCCGGCTGCGCGAGCTCTGCCGCCTGTGGCTGCGGCCCGAGGCGCTCAGCAAGGAGCAGATGCTGGAGCTGCTGGTGCTGGAGCAGTTCCTGAGCATCCTGCCCGCCGAGCTGCAGGCCCGGGTGCGGGAGCAGCAGCCGCAGAGCGGGGAGGAGGCCGTGGTGCTGCTGGAGGATTTGCAGAGGCAGCAGGAGGAGCGCGTGCCGCTGGTGGAGAGCAGGGTCAGTGTCTGAGAGCCGGGTCTGTCTCCTCCTGAAACCTCACGAACCTAGCGTGGGGCATTCCTTTCCGGGCCAGAGTTCCCAGTCTCTGTGTGCCGGGAACATCCCTGGCAGTAAGGTGCAGTCTGTGGACCCTTCTCGTAATATTTTTAAATATATTATATAAAGGATTACAAGAGTAGCCACAATGATGCCGAATTGCGGTTAGCAGGGCATGAAACAAAATTGTGACAGAGTTATAGATGCACTCTTCTAAATTAATGCACTAAATAATAAAATCTAGGGACTAGGCCTACTAAGTAAGTGGTCATTTCAAAGGGTTACAAGCTTCAGTGACTTTGACAATATTTGCTTGGTTGTAACCTGTTGTAAAAACACTGCAGTTTCTATTGCAGACAAATTCCAAGATATGCTGATGACACTTGGCTTTGTTGCTTCCATTCATAATGGAAGAAAACGCTAAATATCTCTTGGAGGCTAGTAAAAGTAAGAAAAATATTTTGTTTTCTATTTACACTGATGGAATATTTGGGAGGGCATGTCCTCTAGTGCAGTAACAGTAAAAATTCGTTTCAAGTCACTGGTGTTCAGGCTCTTCATCCTTGATAGATGTGGGGAATTCTGAGCAGCACTTGAGAGAGTAACTTGGAAACTGACTGAACTATTAATGCCTGGAGGGAAGGCTGCATTCCATGGGGACATACCACGGGCAGGGGCCTGCATAGGGGATTCCACGCACTGTGACCTTATCTACTGGTCCCCCAAGCCGTACAGGCTGGAAATCATTAGTCTCATTTTTCAGATAAGAAAAGATATTAGTATTCTCTGAGAATTTAGCTCCAATTCCCAAGGAGTTTTCATAAAAGCACAAATGTATATAATGAGGAAGCACAGAGTAATGGTTAAGAGCATGAGTTCTAGAATCGTTCTGCCTGAGCTCCACTCCCGCACTGACACTTATTAGCTGAGTGACCTTGGGCAAGTTACATAATCTCTGTGCCTCAGTTTCCTCACATAAAAATGAAGATAATAATAGTACTATATCATAGGGTTGTGGTCTCCATTAAGTGAATTAATATTTGTAAAGCTCATAGAAATAGTACCTGGAAAAAAGAGAAAGTAATAGCACATAGCATGATAGAAGTGTTTGATTAATAAATAGATGAATGACTTTTAGGTCCCAGGTGGTGACCAGGGGCAACTGCTCTGTTGCAAGATGGCAGTGTTGACACCAGCTCAGAGGTCACGAAGTACGCAGTTCCAGCCAATGAGGGCTCTGCTCAAGCATGAACCTGTGAGATCCCAGTCCTTACCAGACAGAGGTGAGGATTATTTGCTGGGCACTATGAGTTCTACCGACTTCATCCACTTTCACTTAAGGTCACTTACAAAAGATCTGTTGACTGTGCTTTTCAAGCCCATCACAGATCTACTTTAATTTGAGACTGAGACTAAAAGGGACAAATTTAAGCAATAGTGGAAGGTTCTGGCTGAATAGCTCAGTTGGTTAGAATATTGTCCTGAAGCACAGAAGTTGCCAGCTTGATCCCCAGTCGGGGTACATACAGGAACAGATTGATGTTCCTGTCTCGCTTTTCCCTTTCTTTCTCTCTAAATATCAATGAGAAAAACATTAAAACAAACCATAGCGGAAAGCTTTCTTAACCAATTCTGGACATAGTAAATAAGACTATATTAAAATTTGTGTTTGGGGCCTTGGCCAGGTTGGCTCAGTGGATAGAGTGTCAGCCTGGGGTATGGATGTCCTGGGTTTGATTCTCAATCAGACCACACAAGAGAAGCGACTATCTGCTTCTATCCCCCTCCTGCAGCCAGTGGCTCGATTGGTTCAAGCACTGGCCCCAGGTGCTGAGGATGGCTGGGTTGGTCTGAGCACATTGGCCTCAGGCACTGAGGATAGCTTGGTTGATTTGAGCATCAGCCCCAGACCTGGGTGGTTAGGTGTATACTCGCCAGGGCACATGTGGGAGTCTGTTTCACTATCTTCCCTCCTTTCACTTAATAATAAAAACTTTTTTTTAAAAAAAGAAAGATTTGACTACTTAACAACACAATCACCTCCATTCATGTAACATCTGTGTATGGAGGCCTCTGTGTGGTAGCCAGTGTAGAAGGCACCAGAGACAGAGTTAGGTTTCTCACAGCAATGTAGCTGACATTCCAATTAGGAAGACAGCACATAAACATAAATTAATGATACAATTTTAGATATTGGTAATTGCTATGAAGAAAATAAGGCTGGATCTGTAAAGCCAGCCAGAATATCCCACATCATAGAACTGCTGCAAATACAAGAGTATAAATTTTCCAAACCCTTAGTCTGTAACTGGAACAGGGTGAAAAATCCCTCAGTAGGAAATTGCTGTATGTTCCCCATGTGCTGGGAACAGTGAGGCAGGTTCCCAACACATAAAACTAGAACATGCCTGTCAATGTCCAGTCTCCAATTCTCAACAGAAATTCTAGCCTAAACTAACATGTTTTGTGCCCCTTGCAAAGTTCATCCCTTTTAGAGAACCTGAATTTCCCCTTTACTTCTCTCAAAATGGAGCATGTTCTATATAAGCAGAATCTCATGTCATCCTTTCTGGGAGAAGCCTTATCTGACTCACCTTAGTTTTTTCAGAAACTAAAGCAGAAAGCACCGTAAGAGCTACTAAAGTGATGTTATAATAACAAATATCCTCTTATCCCCTCAGCAAAAAACAAGACTGAAGGATCTTAAAATGGAAGGCTTTGTTTTGTTCCTACGCTGCTTTCATTGCACCATTCCTACCAAAGATCCATCAATTTTGTGTATCTGCAGAGCACACCTAACTCTCGGGGCCCTGGGGCTGGAGCTGGGAGGGATCAGGGGTTTGGGAAAGGAGCACACTGTGTAAACTCCTTGGCAGGAATGTCCTAACCCAGTATTTGAACTTGAACTCCACAGGCTGGGAGGCTGAGTGTGAGGGTAGATCTCATGCAGAGCTCTCCTTCTCAGCTGTGCAGGTTCCTGGGCTTGCCCTGGGAGGGGCCCACACAGAAGATGCAGTGGGGGCTGCCAGGCTCACCCCAGAGTCCCAGGTGAGCTGGAGCCCCTCCCTCCCCAGCACCAGCACCTTGTCCCTGCTCTTGAGCTCCTGGTGAGACCCCTTCCCCTCCAGGTCCGACAGCCCCGCCCTGGTCCACACGGGGTTTGTTTTCTCATCTATCCAAGCTGGCTAACCATTGTCTGCTTTTATTTGGGTGCCCACTTAAGATGATGTTCCTGGTTTACTCCCAGCTTGGGGGGTGGGCTGTCTGTGCTTCCCCTATCTTCCTAACCCATCTGTCTGGTCAGCTCCTTCCTCAGTGAGATTTTTTATTTGTTCAATGAGAGCAATTCAGTCAATGCAAACTGAGGATCTTGTTATCCTGGTGATTGGTGATTTAGTTTTTTCTCTCCAGTGTCATTAACTATGCTGTTAGTGAGACATATAAAGACATGACCTCTGCTCTCTAGGAACTTGAATTTGAAGGGACAGAGAAGGCATATCCTCTTGTATAAAGTTTACTGTTACACTGGGGACAATCTTTACTTAAACTGGGTTTTCTCTTCTTACCCAGTCTTTCCTTTCCTACTTCACCTCAGACGTAGATTTCATTGTATTTGAAAAGGTATTAATGTGAGCCCCCAGCCCTGTAACTTTTGAAAGGTTTGGATACGGTGTCACTGCTTTCAGGGCACTTGCCCTCGTTTCCCGAACCTTTTCACCCTCTGGACTGTTTAGGATTAAGTGAAAGTACTTTTCCTAATGTGTGTAGTATTTCCTCCCTTCCGTCGTTCTTTTGTTCACAAACAGGTGATGAGAGCGAGGGTGAAGTCGGTGAAAGCATGCCTGTCTGCTCTTTTTCATGGGCCCCTCTAGGGGGTGTGCATTCTCTGCATGTGCCCAGCTCTGACACGGATCTTGGGCAGGGAGGTAGGTGTGATTGCCTATTGTTGCAGGGGTTGCTGAAAATGGAAGAAGTGGCTCTGACCATCTCCTCTGGATGGACAGAGCTGGAGTCACCTGTGGTGAACGTGTGCGGAGGTGAGAGACAGGACGGCTGTGGTGCTCTGACCTCCCCAGGTAAGATGGATGGGCATCAACCGCTCATAAGGTTTTCTGGCTTCCTCCGTGTATTAGAACCTGCTGGGCTGTTAGAAGCCACGGAGCCCTACCCATTATGTTTGGATTCAGATCATGTGCTCTGAACCCTGTGACTGATTGGTTCCTGAACCCTTCTTGCCTAGCGTTCTAGTTAGGTTACGTGGAACGAGACAGGACAGGTATGGCTCAGAGCAGATGCTCTGTCAGTGTGGATTCCCTCCCTGTAGCTAGCCCTGACGGGGAGGAGAGCTTTAAGGGGTGGGGTCTCCTCATGAAACGGATTATGGGACCAGTGTATGACAGCTAGAAGTGACTTAGACACTGATGATGACAAGGCCAGACTGCAGAGATGAGGGTGCAGGGGCTTACAGACGCCCTGGCTTGTCTGTGTCCACATAGCTCATCGGTGGTACAGTGGGGCTTCAACTCAGATACCCCAGCACCGAAGCCAGTCCTGTGCATGGACCCTGCCTCTGCCCAGGATGAGCGCAGAGGTAATGCTGCTTTTCTGAGCTCCGTGTATCTCTGATTCCTACAGAATGCTCAGAAGTCCTTTCACCTGCTTTGCTTTACGATCGCCTTCTGCTCAGCACTTTGTTATCCATTCCTAGGTGCATAGCCCTGCCTGACGACCCCTAGAACCTAGAGCCTCTGCACACCCCCCCATGCAATCCTCACCCCTTCCCCCCATTCTCAGTGGTACCCTTCTCCTGAAGGACCCTTCCCGTCCCCAGGTCTCCTCTCTCCCAGCACTCTCATTCTCCCTGTCCTTCCATCCTGATTCCTGTACGCAGACATTCTCCCATGGCACAGACAGACCTCCGTCGTTCTCGCCTCCCTGGGGCTCAGCAGAGAGAGAGCTTTCCTCCCTGGCAGGTTGTGACTGACAGTCGCTGGCCCTTTGTTATTTCAGGTGGTGAAATACAGACAACGATCAGAGACTTGCCTCTAGCTGAGGCGCATTGGGAACAGGAGCCTGGGCAGATATCATGCCACCTGGGTGAAGCCATTACCCAGATACCTGCATATGCAGGGACCAGTGAACAGCAGGGCGGGTCACAAAGAGAGCAGATAAATGCCACTGGAAAGAGGCGACATGTGTGTCATGAGTGTGGAAAGAGCTTTGCTCAGAGTTCAGGCCTGACTAAGCACAGGAGAATCCATACTGGGGAGAAGCCATATGAGTGTGAAGACTGCGGCAAGTCCTTCATCGGGAGCTCAGCCCTGGTCATTCACCAGCGAGTCCACACTGGTGAGAAACCCTATGCCTGCGAAGACTGTGGTAAGGTCTTCAGTCACAGCTCCAACCTTATCAAGCACCAGAGAACACACACCGGGGAAAAGCCCTACGAGTGTGAGGACTGTGGGAAGACCTTTAGCCAGAGCTGCAGCCTCCTTGAGCATCACAGAATCCACACAGGGGAGAAGCCATACCAGTGCAGCGTGTGCAGTAAAGCCTTTAGACGGAATTCGCATCTCCTGAGACATCAGAAGGTGCATAGTGACAGAAAGGCTCAGGACCCCGAGCGTGGAGAGACCTGGGAGCGTCTGCAGGAAGAGGTTGAGGCCCCCGTGTCTCACAAATGTAACAGATGCGAGAGAAGTTTCAGTAGGTACAGAAGCCTTTTTGAACATCAAAAAATCCACACCGGTGAGAAACCCCATGAGTGTGAGGCATGTGGAAAAGGCTTCACCCGAACTTCATACCTTGTTCAACATCAGAGAAGCCACGTTGTGAAAAAAGTTCTGTCCCGGTGACCCATGTCCTAGGGACCAAAGTTAGTGCTCCTTTCTCGTTGAACTGAAGTTGCCCTTGAGCCCTCCCTGACCTCAGCAATAGGGGGCTAGGGCCTTATTTACCACACGTCATCAGGTGTGTTCGAAAACAGAGCCTGGCTGAGATGAATCATCTTCCACATTCTAGTGACGGGAAAAAGCTTGTCTGAAAGGAGGCTCTGGATTGTTGTCTGCAAAAGGTAGGACCTGGGATGGTTTGATCTCGCCTATTGGACTTCAGGGATTTTGAGTGGCTCATGCCTCTCAGCCACCACTCTAGGACATTCCTGGGTTGGTGACTGTGATTGTGGGGGCTGATACTCTGACTACCCATTCTGCCCATATTGAGTCTTTCACTAATGTGTTGGGTCAATAATACCTCATGCTCCCATGGTGCCTTGCACATAGGTACATGTGAAATGATCTTCATCTTTTTGGAAATCTGATGTGTAGAATTCTAAAAAATTTTAAACTAAGACTATCTGTGTTTGTGTTTAATTCTCTGAGGTTCTAAATTTAGAGATCAATCCTGTGTATTGCCAAGTCCATAGGCTTGTCAGAGTTGGGGTGGAGGAACCCATAATTCTTCACCAGTGTATTCTTCACTTCCAGTATGAATGCCTTAAACAGCTTCTTTGTCATTAAAACACTGTGAGAGCACTCCATCCACACAACTCCATTCTGTAGTCAATATCAATTACATTAGTTCACATTAATTTTGCTACACTTTGGTGGGAACTGTTCACATTCAGGTAAATAAAAATCACTTTATCAAGTCAGAACAAGATGACTATGAATTTGACATAAATTCAATGATGCTCAACAGCTTGTTTCTCAGCTTTTATGTATCTTGGGCATAACCAAGTGTCAAGACATAATCTGCATCCCTCCCTCCCAATTTAGAGCCAACAGTGCATCGAGGCCTATGCCAAGCTGATTCTAAACTTCCTCTAGATCAGAGGATTCACACTGAATATTTACAACCAGTATTATTCTCATTTTTAAAACCGTCCTATGATTGGGGATAGGAAGATGGGATTGGAGGCAGCCAATGAGGACAGAACCTGAGTGTGGGCAGCAGAGGAGCACTTTGGGAATCCTGATTATCTGACCAAAAAGATTACACAACATCCAAAGAATCAAGATGTGAAGTCAACATTACGCTGTGAGTTACTCACAGTAAGAAACCAGTGATCCAAATCACCTTCTGTGAGTTCTTCAAAGGCTGATATCTTCTTCCTAGGTGCCTGAGGGCCTATCACCTGCTGCCGGCTGTACCAGGCTGTGCCAAGAATGGATTCAGCTTCTGATGAAACCCTGACCATATTCTGTCCAGTTACCTTCCTGGATTCCTGCTCTGAAGGAGCACAGGCTGACCAGGGACTGTGCAAACCAAATCTCTCTCCCTCCACCAGTCCTACAAAATCTTTGCTTCACTGTCCCTCACTGCAGTCCAACCTTTAGCTCTCACAATGCTACAGACTTTCTCCAATTAATAATTCCTAGTCTTTTAAAGTTACCTTTTAAATTAACTTTATTTTTGTTACCTCCACAAATTTGTTCTTTCCTTTTCTCACCTTATTTTTAATTATCCTAAATATTTGCTAATGGCCTTGATTTTAAGCACTGTTCATTTTTCTTTAGTGTTTATTATATTATGTGCAGGGATATATGTGAAAGCCTTTTACAAACCAGAAAGGATTAAACACATATAATTGAGATTAACAAAGAATCAGTGTGCCCTTTTCTGCTCCTTCTGAGCACAAAACACTTCTCTGTAGAGAAGGGGAATATTGTAGACAAAACATTTTATTTATTGACTTTAGAGAGAGAGGAAAGGAGAGAAACACCAATTTGTTGTTCCACTTATTTATGCATTCACTAATTGATTCTTAATATGTGCTCTGACCAGGGATCAAACTTGCAACCTTGGAGTATCTGGATGATGCTCTAAACAACTGAGCTACACAGCCAGGGCTGTAGAAAAATACTTTCGAGTACTAGCTTTCCAATGAACACTACACACACACACACACACACACACACACCCACACCCACACACACACAGCCTAGGCTTTTAGTAAGATGAAGTTGCTAAGACTTGCAGGTGAGGCAGTTCCAGGATCAAGGACTTGAGTTGTAAACAAGCCTGCGGAAGTTCAGAGGGATAGGTCACTTCCAGGTGAACTGTTATTATTCCATGGACAGTGTGGTGACATGTTAGCCGAAAAGACTAAAGAAGTTTGCCAAATTTTGTAAATGAGGTGCATTTGAAGAGGTAGATACAGTGTAAAGGCCTTCAATGCCAGAGCAAGGCGTTTAATTCATTAAGCACCCTGACATTTTTATAATAGTATCTATGAAAATGTCAGCATTGTGTAATTTCAAATAAAAAATTAATTTGCTTCTAGTCTTTCAGACATGCCATTTGTGTGTAAAACAAAGGTGGTTTATTAAAAACTGAATTATAAAATGGGTTAAACTCTAACCTATTTAAAAGGAAGGCAATTTTTTTTTTCAGATGAAATTAGACCCAATAAAACAAGCTACTTGAGATACAAGCAGTATATAAAGTGGAATGAAATGCCAATTTTTAAAAATTGTTCTTAGGGACTGAGTGGAAAAAAATAGCAGGAGTGACAACTTAACTCACAGGGTTGTGAGGATCTGCTTGTATAATAAGTGCCATGTAAATGTGGAGATTATTCTGTTAGCCAAACCCTCCAAATATAGGAATGACAATTGTTTAATAATAAAGACTACCTTTCAAAAGTGTACTGTATCTGACAGTGTTGATCTTATATTGTAATGATAACCCAAATTGTGTGTGCTTCCTTCTCGATTATTCATAGAGAACTTTATCCATTGAGTAAACTCAATTTACCTACTTGTCTCTAAACACCTTTTTAGTCTTTCGTTTTTATCCTTCATAGCCAAATTTGAGTCTGAAGAATATAAACCTGGAAACTTTTTCAGTCAGCTTTGTGTATATATATACTGCTTGCAAAAATTAGGGGATATTTCAAAATGAGTCTGAAGCAATAAAATATCCCCTCAATTTTGTGAGCAGTGTAGTATCTATTTTGTACATTTCAAATGGAGTTGCTACTACAGATGTGGGATTTCAAACTATCAGTGCTATTTGGATTCCTCATTTGCATAAAAATGGACCAATTAGTGACAAGCATGGGCACTTTAAATAAGTGGCCCTCCCCTTTGTCTCAGTGGAATGCCCGTTTGGTTTCTACCAGGGGCTCTGTTTCCCTGGTTTACAAAACGTTCACCTGAGTCAAGTCTCCTTTTTCTGCACCTGAGATTGGGGACTCCTGGTGGCACTGGATTGGTGGTGATGACCTTTTGCTGACGCAGTGAAATGGAAAGCATTTTTGCAGTAGCTGTCAGAAACTGTAAGTGCATATTTATTTCCTTTAACCCAGCTATTACATGTCCACACAGCCAGCGATTAGATGGGCAGGTCTCACTCAGCCCATTGGTCCAACCAAGTACGATCCCAGGAATTCCTTGATAAGGTTCAGCTCAGCTGGCAGGAACACCGTGCAGCAGGCTGCAGCTCTGTCTGGGGTTTTCCCCTGAAATGTAGTGTGCGTGCTAGGCCTCTGCAACTGATGACTGCCAGACTATGGTTATGAATTAGGGCCCAATTAACCACAAGGAGTCCTCCTTCTCAGGTACACTCCTTCTTGGGGTCAACAGTTGTAAATCAAATAGTGAATATTGACTGCATGCTCAGTCTGTCAGACACTAAGCTTTATCTGAATTACATTTTTAAATCCTCTCAGAAACCTTATGAGTAGTTATATTATAATCCATCTTTTGCAAGTGATAAAACCTGAGCATAGAAAGGTTAATAACTTGCTGAAATCTATATATCCAACATTCAAATGCAGCATTCAGAAAGGAGTGGGATGAAGGTGTCTGAGGGAAGCAGTGAGGTGTAACAGGTGTGCCGTGCACATGCAGGTCTCAGGGAACACCAAAGACCCATTTATTATAAAAGATCAGCAGAGCTCTCCGTGATCTTTAGGAAGTAAACACAGATACAGACCGTTCGGGCCTGTTGGCTACAGCAGCACAATTTATAACATTGTTAGGAAGGTTTAGAGCCATATTAAAGATACTAAATAAGAGGGGTGGACCAATAATAACCAGGAAGGGGTAAAAAAAAGCAAAGGGAAGCAGCAGCTTCAGAAACCTCTTAGGACGTGCCTACACCACACAGGTCAGCATTTGTTCCAAAACATATTTCGTGGAGGCAGGAAGAAAAGTGTTTCCTAGTCTTCATCTGCCCCACAGGACTTGGCCAGCGATCTGGAAAACTTGCGTATAGCAAAGATTTCACCAGCTCAACCACACTGTGAGCCTTCTGATAGGGGACACGGTTCCTGTCGATTCAAGGTTTTCACCACATTCACTGCGTTGGTGAGGCTGCTGCTGTGGCTTCTCTGGTTATCGCGAGAAAGGAGCGCCGACTGTAGCTCTTACAGAACTGGCTGCACCGAGAGGGCTTCTTTCCCTGTGGATTCTCCGGTACTGGATGAGACCAGCACTCTGACTGTCGTGCTTACCACACTCCTCGGAGGTAATGCTTCTGTAAGTTTCAGATCCCTCGGTAATTAAAAGGACCAGAATTCGGACTTGAAGGTCTTTCCACACTCACTACATTCATAGGGTCTTTATCCAGTGTGAATACTTTGATGTTGAATGAGATCTGAGCTCTAAGAAAAGCTCTTCCCACAGTCAACTGATAACCATAACCGATAACTGATAATTTGGAAAACAGGGCTGCAAGAGAGACATGGGGCTAGAAGTTGTGCCTATTGCCCCAGGGCTGCTGCAGCAGCTGATGTTATGATATCTTAGCAACAAGGATGCTTTGTCTCCTCTGAGACTGTGACACAATAGACCCTTCACCTCCCCAAAGAAAGGGGCTCCTCCAGCCCACCCATCTTTCTAGTTCAGACCAAAGTTTGGAGAACCTGGTAGACTGCTGCCACTCTCCTGTCCCCTGGGAACAAACCGAATTCTGTATACAACCTTAATACAGCTTTTGCTCCAAACTCAAATTACAAAAGTTATCCCCTTTCTGTCTTTTTCTATTTTATATACAAATTCTTTTATGTCACAACAGGGACAAGTCAAATGGACAGTATGCACCCTTAATATGATAAGAATGACACTTCACATCTATGGTCCACCTCCCCAAAATCTCTAATCTCAGTACAATAATCAGAAAAACATTAGTCAAAACCCAAGTGAGTGACCTTCTATAAGAAACCTAACAAAGATGCCTCAAAATTGTTAAGGTCATCAAAAACAAGGAGAAGATTGAGAAACTGACACAGCCAAGAGAATTCTACGGAGATAAATTAAATATGATATCCCAGATGGGATACTGGGATAAAAAAAGGATGTTAGGTAAACACTAATGAAATATTAATCAAGTATGGACTTTTAACAGTCAATAATTACTTAATAGTTGTGATACATGTACAATACTAATGGAATAAACTAATATAGGGGAAATTGGGTGTGGGGTATATAGGAACTCCCTGTACTACTGTCCCAATTTTTCTGTAAATCTAAGGTGCCCAGCGTTCAGAAACTATTCAAAAATTTTACTTAAAAATTTGTCTAAGTTTTTGACTAGGTAGTAAACAATTAAGAAGTCAAAATACTCTAAAAGACATATATAAATGTATTGTTTCTACCCTGATCCCCTTTCAATTTACCACCTGCACAGTAATCACTTTTGTTAGTTTCCTAAGTCTTTCAGCTTATTTATAGAACATGAATTTTTTAAGAGAGAGAAAGGAAGAAAAAAGAAAGAAAAAAGAAGAGTGACAAATAGAAGGGAGATGAAAAGCATCAACTCTGAGTTGGAGCACTTTCCTTGTTCACCAACTGCTTCTCAGACATGCCTTGAGAAGAGGAGAGGATGCTGGCCCAGCTAGTGACCCGGTGACTCCTTGCTTAAGCCAGCTCACACTGAAGCTGGTGAGCCTGCGCTCAAGCCAGCAACCCCGGGGTTTCAAACATGGGTCCTCAGCTTCCCAAGTCGACAGTTCTATCCACTGTGCCATCACTAGTCTGGCACAACATAAATCTTTTATGCTTCAGATTTCTTGTTCGTTAGGAGGTGAGGAACGTTCCCCACAAATCAGCGTGGGTTTGTCACATTAATACTGCAGCCTTCATGACTTAGGAGCTGAATCAGTTATAAAGACTCTGTTTCATCACGTCTCTGAAAAAGGCTCCAGTGCAGGGTCACATGCCTGAAGTCAAGAAACATGGTTACCATGGAAACGAACGGGGCAAGCTACCCTGTCCTTATTAGCAAATTGGGGAGAACCCCACATCACGGTCGAACCCCTCCGGTCTGTGGCTTGCTCACGCGGGAATTACCCGTCCCTGTCCCTTGCTTCAGTGGGTCTTCCCTTCCCTAACATTGCCCCCTCACAGCCACGCGCAGCTGCTACTGGCTTCAGGCCATCACAAAGGATAAACATAACTTTTTCTGAGTAAACTGTTTTAACGCTGGGTTATCAGATAACCTTCGAGTTAACATTTTTAATTTCAAAGAAAGCTATCAATCAAGAAGAAAGGGGGACATTTGCTCTCATTTATTCATTTATTTTTAGAGAGGAGAGAAAGAGAGAAGCAGAGGAGCAGAAAGCACCAACTCCCGTTTGTGCCTTGACCCGCAAGCGACCTCAGCGGTGCAGGTCGAGGCTTTACCCGCTGCGCCGCCGCAGGTCAGGCTGCTCTCATTTTTCAAACAGAAAGGTCGGCAGGGTGGCAAAAACGCCAGACACACACCAAAAGCCGCTTTCGTGAGCAAAGTGCTCAGCTACGCTCACTTCTTTCAGAGGCACGAGAACATTTCAAGAACATCGGAAATGCCCATGTGTCCCTCGGCCGCCGACGTCACAGCACAGTGACTGCAGACCAGAGCGCGCCGGAGGGGAGGGAGAAAACGGAGGTCTGTGGGAAGAGCAGGGGAGGGGCGGGCAGAGCGGACATGCACACAGTCCCTCCTCGCCCAAGCGCCGGCCCCACGGCCACTAAAACCCGCGAAGCCACGACTGACTCACCTGCTTCTGGGCGGCCTGAGGAACCGACAGACCACCGAGACCCGCAGTGGCCTGGAGGGGCGGCTTCCGGAGAACCTGGCCCTGGGCACCTGGAGGGCCGCTCTAGGATCCTGGAGGTTCCCTCTCACTGGGAAAAGTCTCAGGAACCCTGGGTTCCATTTCCAGGTACACCAACCTAATGGGTGACCCCGTCCAAGTAACATGACCTCTTTGTCTCTTTACAGAATAATGGATTGGAAAATCATCTCAAACTTATTCCATAGACCATACGAATAAACAATAGAGCAATGCAGTTACTTCTTTGGTGTTATTGCACATTTACACTAATTTTCTAACCCTAAGGTTGACCCTCTTTAAACTTGAAGTACCATTGAGTTACAAAGGGAGGATAGTTTTTAAAAGGTCTTTTAAACTATTTAATTTAGGAAATTACATTTTCCCCTACAAATTTGCCTAAGTAGGATTAAATCAAGTCAAAAATCTCTGTAAGAGGAAATACATTTTACTTGGTAAATCTTTGGGGAGCTGGTAATTATTACTGTCTGTAGCTGTCAAAGGGACTGTTGGGTGTCATGTGTTATCCCCAAAGCTGAATCTTTGGAAAGTTACTAGCCCCCTGCTAGAAAGATGGATGACCCCCAGTGTTTCACCTTTTGTTCTCTGTATGGAACCCCGATGCAGAAGCTAGAATTAGACTTGTCCTCCTGTAACAGCTCCCACTTGCTGTAAGGGTGGAAGCAGGTCTGAGGTTGAAAGCAATCTCAGAACACCAACAATTTAAAGCTTCTTATCTAACCTGGCGTCCATTTCTGTGGACGCCAAACATTACGGCTTTTTCCTTTTATAATCATACAAACTACAAAATATATACTTAGGATTTTTGTAAACCCTGGCATTGCTAATATTTTGAATTGCTATACTAGTTTTTTCTATATACCTTAAGTATACTTAGACCAGGGTTTCTCAATAGTGTAACTTTGTTGTCATGGCCTGCACATGCAAGATGTATAGCAGCATCCCCAGACTCTACCCACTAGATGCTAGCCACATTCCAGCCATCCACTGACAAATCTTCAGAACGATTTTCAACTGGTGTACCACAAGAATTTTCAAAACATTCAATACCTGATTTTTTATTCAGGGGCACTGACCTCTTTTCCCTTAGATTGTCAAAATAGAAAATGACAACTGCCAATTCAACAATAGCTGTCCAGTGTGAATGAACCAGAATTATACCAATTTGTTTGTATATTTTTTTGATTGGCAAAATATGTATTTTTTGGTGTGCTGCAGAATTTCAGTAATTCATTTACTTGTGCCATGAGATGAAAAAGGCTGAAAATCACTGCTCCATACAATGTCAAATTCCATCAGCTGGGAACCATTCTGATTGCAGAGAAAAAAGCTATTCTCAAGCACTACTGCAATAACACAGCAACCTTCAGTGTTTCCTATTTCCTTTCTTAACAAAGACATATGGCCAGACAGTTCATTTTTCAAATTTTCACACATGCCCTCCTAAAATTGGAAATTTGGACTTAGTCTTTGGTACAGGCAGTTACTGATGTACTACAGAAACAGGTCTGTGCAGAAAGTGGTAAGAAAAGATACACATCCTTGAAAACAGTATAAAAAATTCTGTCGCTAACACCGTAAGTAATCCACACAATAATTCCACAAGCATTTATTAAACGCCTACTGTGTGCTCAGCACCATAGTAAACTCTAGGGGTGCAGAGGTGCAAAAGTAAAATTATTATTCCTGCCCTCAAGGAGCTTACAATTTAATTTTCTAAATAAATACAAATGTGAAACAACAATCGAGTACTAGAAAATAATTACAAAGCTACATAATAGTAAGTGCAGGGACAACAGCACAAACGCTAAGGATCACTAAGGCAGTAGAGTAAGGGAGGTCTCTGTGGGCCAAGTCAGTCGGGGAAGGCTCACTCAGAAGACAAAGGAAACCAGACTTTCATGGGGGTGAAGACATGAGCTGGGGCCAAAGATAATTCTAAGCAAAAGGAACAGCATAAGAAAGGCACAGAGGCAAGGTCAAGGGCTTGTAAGCCAACAGTAAAGGCCAAGAAGTGTGACTCTGAGGGTCAGTGTGCAGAGAATGAAGCTGTGGCAAATTGAACATGGAGTGCAGGTAATGGAGAACTTGGAACATCACTGCTTTGACAGGAATTATGTGCTGGTGCTGTTCTTGAGTGAAAATGAAACCTCATGAAAATGGAGTTTGAGGAAGATCATCTTGAATAACTGCAAGATGGGGATCTTGAGAACAAGGACACTGGAAAGAACTACAATAACTTGGGCCCCAGATAGTACGGGTCTGAACAGAGCACTACGAGGGGATGGCAGAAATGTAAACTCCCAGCCTGACCAGGCAGTGGCACAGTGGAGAGAGCATCGGACTCGGACGCAGAGGACCCAGGTTCAAAACCCTGAGGTCACCAGCTTGAGCATGGGCTCATCTGGCTTGAGCACGGGCTCACCAGCTTGAGCCCAAGGTTGCTGGCTTGAGCAAGGGGTCACTCGGTCTGCTGTAGCCCCCCAGTCAAGGCATGTACGAGAAAGCAATCAATGAACAACTAAGGGGCCGCAACAAAGAATTGATGCTTCTCATCTCTCTCCCTTTCTGTCTGTCCCTATCTGTCCCTCTGTTTCTGTCTCTCTCACCAAAAAAAAAAAAAAAAAAAAAAAAAGAAAGAAAGAAAGAAAGAAAGAAAGAAAGAAAGAAAGAAAGAAAGAAAGAAAGAAAGAAATGTAAACGCCCAGCCTCCAGGAGAAAATTAAAAATTGGAAGACCTTACCATGATTTTGGATGTGTAGAGTGGAGACCAGAACGAGACAATTCCAAGACTGGGATAAGAAACATAAAGGGTAATAAGTCTGTTCGGGGTAAAGAAAATAAGCAATGATGTCTATTTAAAAGAAAAATGGTGTTTGGAGGATGAGAGTGATGAGTTCTGTTTTCAAATTCCAACTTGTGTAGAGAAATAGTGGGAAATATTAAGTTACTGACAGTCAAAATGGATAAACAAGAGTAAGGAGAGAAAAACTGGTGAATATGTTCAGTGGCAAGCAGAAGAAAAAAGACAGACTTTTTAAGAAAAGCTAGAAACTGAAGAAAAATGACTGAAAAGGGCCCCACAAGCCAAAGATTTCCTGAGATAGTAGGGTAAATTCAACCATATGAAATACAGATCAAGGACAGGAAGAAAAGGCATAATATTTATACACTGGTAATTTCAGTGGAATCTTGAATATAAAAGCCAGTTAAGGAAAAGTTTTAAGAATAGGCTGAGGACATGGCTTGGTTGGAGCAAGTTGGCCCCAGGCACTGAGGGTGGCTCCATGGCCTGCCTCAGGCTCTAAAATAGTTCGGTTGCCAAGCAACATCCCTAGATGGGCAGAACATCACCCCACAGGGGGCCTGCCAGACAGATCCCAGTTGGGGCACATGAGGGAGTCTGTCTCTGCCTCTCCGCCTCTCACTTAAAAAAAAAAAAAAAAAAGCACAGGTTGAGGAAATGGAATGAACAATAAATGACATGTTTGAAAAAACACAAATGCTAGAAGAAAAATAGACTAATCATTGGAAATGTGAGTAAATGAATGGCTTTCTACATTTTTATGCTGTAGATGAACTTATTGTGACCCTAACTGTCTACCTGTCTGGCCTACCACATGGTATTTTATTTCCCTCCAGACTTCTACTTTGGGGAAGTTTAGAGAGAAATGTATTTGAATCTGTAAATTACTGGTTTACCCTCCCAGCTACTTTTTTTTTAAGACTTTATTTATTCATTTGGGGGGGGGAGAGGGGGTGAGGGAGAGGGAGGGAGGGAGAGGGAGAGAGAGAGAGAGAGAGAGAGAGAGAGAGAGAGAGAGAGAAGGGAGGAGCAGGAAGCATCAACTCCCATATGTGCCTTGACCAGGCAAACCCAGGGTTTTGAACTGGTGACCTCAGCATTCCAGGTCAATGCTTTACCCACTGCGCCACCACAGGTCAGGCTACCCTCCCAGTTAGTCTTAAACATTTTAGTTTTCTAGTACTAAAAAGCATAAAAAAGTCAACATTTTAAGATAATATAAGTATAAAGCAAAATGGTATTTTCAAACGATCTTCTAGGACTTGGACTGGATTTGCACTATCCTGCACATTTCCGTCCCCGGTACAACCTGTACTGGGGGCACATGATTTTCAAACAGCTGACCAGGGTTAAAGTGCTCATTAGAGAGACAGCAGCACAGAGGTCAGGAGCACCGGCTCAAGAACCAGATTGTGTGGGGAAGAATCTCTGCTGTTATCACTTAACAGCTCTATGATCCTGGTCAACCCATCTCACCCTCTGAGCCTGTTTTCTCATCTATGAAATGGGAGATATAATATCTATCACAGCATAAGAAGTGCTCAACATAGGGTCTGGCACAGAGTAAGTGCTCAATAAAAGTCATTATTATCTACAGCCTCAGAACCAAGAGTCAAGCTCATGGCCCCACAGGGGAGTAACTACCACATTCCACAGCACTGCCATCTTGCTCAAGGGAGGAAATCTCCTAAGACTATGTTAAATGTCAGCAGTTCTGGAAGGACCACTTTGTCAATCCAGGTTCATTTAAAATGAGTGTCTGAGGAGGCAAAGAAGTACTGGTGAGCAGTGCACTTCAGATTGAGTGTAAAAACAGCATCTGCAGGACAAAGGAACTTTGCACATCACCGTCTTTTACTATTTGCTCATTTCTGTAGGTGCTGAATCAGCCTTGATAATTCTTCCAAGTCACTCTTTTCTCACATTCACCCAGTATAACAATAATCTTTCTGGTCATATTTTCTTTTCTCTGAATTTCTGCCAGATGCTTAGTACTATTCTCAGACTGAAGCAACCTGGCTATATACTGGGAGCAAAGAGATGCTCGCTGTACATTTGCAGTTGCTCCGCTCCGCTGCCCTGCTGGGAGCTTTCGCTGGAATGGAAGACAAGTGTCTCTCTAAGTTATATGGGGTGTGTGTGTGCCCACGCACATGCACACAGCTCTTCTCCTTAGCCATTCTATGTAATATCTGCACACAGGCAGCACTGGCCTCAGGCAGAATTAATATCTTACAGAGTGTAAGGCACAACTGAAGCAGAGAGTAAAAATCTAGAGACAACCAGATTTATGTTTCTGGTTTCCTGAAATTTCAAGTACAAGGGAATCAATTAAGAATAGCAATCCATAGGCCAGAGAGAAAGAATAAGGAAATAAAAGACAAGTGAAAGCACTGTCTTGAAAAGTTCACCAAGAAAGTAGGGATAACAAATCATGGTGGGTAGCAATAACAACGAAATAGGTAAAGGTAACCTTGATGTTTGTGGTGAAGGTGGGTCAAAGTGCAGCAGAGAGAGGATATTACAGGGAAGGAATGTATGGTCCCAAAGATGGGTCTCTACAATGTAAGATTTTATGACTGACTTTTAAAAACATCAATTGTAAAGTAACTAGTAACTGTTGTCCCTGTTCAGAACAGTCGGAGTGCAAAGTAACATAACTTCTCTTGGAGTTTTCAGCAAAACTTATATCCTATTCTTCTTGAGTAGGTTTAATAGAATCAATTCCCATTATGAAAGATGACTTTGAAAAAGCCAAATGTTACCAGATTCCAAATCTGGTAAATAAATGGGTAATAAACAGTGAAAAACAAGATGTGATTCAAGAGTAATACAGAATTTTCTTGTGTGGTTTATCAAATGGGAATCGCCAGAGGACTGCTTATTGCAATGACAGAACTCCCGGAATCATCACAACCACCCAACTGAAAGAACCACCCCATGTGGATGCGGTAAGATGCTACTTTAAACCAGACTCCAAGATGAACTGTGGTCCTGGTGACAAGTTTAAGGCTGTCTCTGATGGTTTACAGAGGGAGTGTGCACCTGAATTGAGAAGAACGGGCAACTGTCAGGTGAGGTACTTGAGAGATCACCACTGTGACATGCGAGCTGATGGCAAGAAACAGATGGAGAACAGTGACTGAGGTGCTCGCCTGAGGAGGGGTGCAGGGTGATGGCAAGTGACTGCCAGCCTCTGGTGAGGAACCTGCGAGAGCGACACTGGGACCCACTGCAGGGCTGAGTGCACATTCTGTGTAAGACGTCTTCCTCAAGCCTGTCTCCTTCCCTGTGACACCACAACCAGGAAGGTGTAACACACCTATCTGTACCAGCGGGGAGGCGGAAGGGGACCTGATGTCCCCACAAGGGACAACCATCCAAGCTTAAGAGCAGTCAGGCCGTCTGCACTCACCTTTCTCTGCAGTCCCACAACCATCACTAATGTGTCACTCCCTTGGCTGACCCGGGGGCTGGGGGTAGAGGACACGTGTGGTAGGCAGTGACGCAGTGGAGTCAGCAAAGGTGACACCTGAAGAAAACTGCTGGAGTGCTGTTAAAAATATAAAATTCCAAGTCTGCATGGGAAAATGATTTCCACTGACTACCAAGAACATTAGAATAAAATAAAATGCACACTTAAGCATAAAGACATTGTGTCTGTAAAAATTTCCTTAGAACTAGGATCTTAGAAAGCTAAATACAAATCTAAGTCTCACATAGAGGCTGCTTTGAATTCTAAAGCAGCTTTCTAGATAGACGAGGAGCACATGTACCCCTCTTGGTGAAGATTAGGGAGGGGGCACAGGGGTGGGAGGAAGCAGAGGAGCCACGAGCAGGCTCGCTCAAATCTATAGCTACTCACCCAGAAGACAAAGTTGGGTGCCTTGAGTCACCAGCAACTTGCTCTGATGCTCTTTAAGCTTCTAAAGGTCACACTGGGGCATCAGATAATTCCCAGGACAGTGAAGCTAATCAATCTGCACCAAGGCACTGGGCCTGAACTACCAAAGAGCTACTCTACCTGCCACCACACAACCTCAGGTTACAACGGTGAGAACCTTTCTGCCCTCTTACTGCACTGAAAGGCTTCTCATCAGCTTGTGGTTCCTTTCATGTTGAACGATGCCAAAACTATGACTCAAGTTTTTCCCTAAACTCCTACAGATTCAGATTTTTCTCCACTGTGGATTCTCTGATGTCGAATGAGACTTGACCTCTGAATAAAGGCTTTCCCACACTCACTACATTGATAGGGCTTCTCCCCTGTGTGAATTCTCAGATGCTGAATGAGGCCAGTGTTCCCATTGAAAGCTTTCCCACATTCTTTGCATTTATAGGGTCGTTCTCCAGTGTGGATTCTCTGATGCTCAATAAGGCCTGACTTCTGACTGAAGGCCCTCCCACACTCATTGCACTTGTAGGGTTTCTCCCCAGTGTGGCTTCTCTGATGGCCAATAAGATGTGAGCTCCGCCTGAAGGTTTTCCCACACTCATCACACTCATAGGGCTTCTCCCCTGTGTGGATTCTCTGATGTCCAATGAGGTGTGAACTATGGCTGAAGGCTTTCCCACACTCGTTACACTCATAGGGTCTCTCCCCACTGTGGATTCTCTGGTGCAGAATCAGGCCGGCACTCTGACTGAAGGCCTTCCCACACTGATTGCACTGGTACGGCTTTTCCCCAGTGTGGATTCTCTGGTGCAGGATCAGGCCTGTGTTCTGACTGAAGGCTTTGCCACACTCCTTACAGTGATAGCGCTTTACTTGGTTGTGGATATCCTGATGGGAAAGCAGGGCTGACCTGTAACTGAAGGCCTTCCCACACACATTACACTGATACGGCTTCTCCCCAGTGTGGATTCTCCAGTGGCGAACAAGGCCTGAGCTCTGAGCAAAGCTCTTCCCACATTCATCACATTTATGTCGTCTCTCCTGGGTGGGGTTTCCCCGCTGCCTCTCTACTCTGCCCAGAGGGTCTCGGGCTTCTCCATGCTCAGGACCACCGAGAACATCCCCGTTGTACTTGGCAGCTGTCTCTCCATGCAGTTGGACTCCGGTAGATATTACCTGTTTTGAAGATAATTCCCTGTTCTCGTTCCTGGTCTCACCACCTGAAAAAAAAATGTAATAAATACACATCAACCCAATGTCACTTCCTATTCTCTCTGTGAGGAGAAAGGAATCAAGTGTGGAGAAAAAGGAAAATACACGTTAAACAGCGACAAGAAATGCAAGTATTCTGTCTGTCTCTACAATGACTTCACAGCATGGGGAGATGGGAGCAGGTCAAGCCTAAGTACTGCTGGCTAACTAGGGAAGAAGTGCCATGAAAAAGAGGTTATGGGAAGGGACCAGCTGAGAAGAAGTGGAAGTCCGGAGTGGGAAGGAACATGGAACGCCAGAAGATCTAATGAGACAAATATGGAAAAAAAACACGAACAGCCATTAGAAGGGAAGAGCAAGACTGGCCTAAGTGAGCAAACTCTATGTAAACATCTCTGGGAATGGGGACAGAAGAAACACATGAACTCAGAGAGCACTAACAGAGCAAGGTGCCATATTTCCCCATGTATAAGACACTCCCGTGTGTAAGACTCACCTTACTTTTGGGGCCCAAATTTTGAAAACAAATGTATTACATAAAGTTATTGAACTCAAGTTTTATTTATTTATTTATTTTTTTAATTTTTTTAATTAATTTTTTAGAGAGGAGAGTGAGTGAGAGAGAGCGAGAGAGAGAGAGAAGGGGGAGGGAGGAGCAGGAAGCATCAACTCCCATATGTGCCTTGACCAGGCAAGCCCTGGCTTTTGAACCGGCGACCTCAGCATTCCAGGTCGACACTTTATCCACTGTGCCACCACAGGACAGGCTGAACTCAAGTTTTATTCATCATAAAATTCATACAATTCATCACTGTCAAAACTCCCATCCATTAGCTTGCCCTCATCTGTGTCTGATGACGAATCACTGTCTTTGGATATTGACTCGTCATCAGTTCCATCTACGGCATTTGAAATGCCACAACCATTGTATAAGACGCACCCAGTGTTTAGACCCCCACATTTTTCGAAAAAAGGTGTGTCTCATACATGGGGAAACACGGAAGTAAGTCTTGTACTAGACTAGAGAATGAAAGTCTCATTTCAGTCCTCAAGAAGTCCAACATTGTATTTCTCTGTTGTATCCTGAGTTTAAACTCAACTACTTCTTTCAGAAAGCTCACTTATTAAGTATACATAAAAAACAAACAAATGGACAAACAAAAAGCCTTAACTGATAATAATAACCAGAGCTCTCCTTACCCAGGGAGAACACGTTTCTGTAATTCTCTGGCCTCTCATCTCTACTCAGATCCTTTTGTGACGGATCAAGAAGCCACTCCTCTCGAATCAGGGACACAGCCATGTCTTCTATCTTCTCCAAAGTCTGAAACAAAACAAGCGACCATTTGAGGACTGGGGTTGTTCCACGGTTCAAACCAGAATGTCAGGTTCTACCAGGACTGGACAGGGTCAAGAGCTGGAGATGCACTGTGCAAAGGGATCTGAACAGCTGGGAGCAGGAAAGTGCGCCAAGCCAAGGATCAAGCCGTATCTATGCAGCAGAATCTGTGCAGGTTCTGTGAGTGGGTGAGTACTACTACAGGCAGCCCAGACACAGCACAGATGCCACAAACATGACCAAGGACAGCTAGGGGGCTTCAGTGAAAAGGAGCACGACTCACCTGGAACCCTGCTGTTAGAAGTGAGGCTGTCATCTGGTCTGCAGGACTTCCCTCCTGGGAAAGGGTGGGACTCTGAGAACTAGATAGGGCTGAGGAGGAGAAAGGAGCTATGAATGAGGCCAGCCTTCTGTGCCTGTGGGAACCAGCAGTAACCCACTCTGAAGTTATCTGCATTTCAGCAGGAATGCATGTCAGAAGTTTTACATATGAAATGTTGGTAGCTTGGGCTCTGGGTTCACACCCGTGGTTGCCCACAAAACATCTGCACTTTGATGTCCCACTTAGCCTCCTTACACACCAAACATACAAAGTTGGTTTCCTAATAGAAAATGCTTTACAAATTTTCCTCTGACCAAAGCTACATTCTTTTTTCCTATTTTAAAGAGAAAGAGAAGGGGTCAGACAGGGATAGACAGACAGGAAGGGAGAGAGATGAGAATTGTTACTGCACCTTAGCTGTTCAATGACTGCCTTCTCATATGTGCCTTGACAGGGTCTCCAGCTGAGCCAGCGACCTTGGGCTTCAAACCTACAACTTTTGGGCTCAAGCAAGTGATCACGGAGTTGTGTCTATGACCCCACACTCAAGCTGGTGAACCCATGCTAAAGCCGAATGAGCCTGCATTCACAAGCCACTGACCTTAGGGTTTCGAACCTGGGTACTCAGCATCCCAGGTCAACGCTCTATCCACTATGCCATGGCCTGGTCAGACCAAAGCTACATTCTATTCTTGTGCTTGTCACATGATCCCTTTAGGTCCTGGTCTCATAGCAATCTCTATTTACTCTGTTACCTTCTGAAATGTCTACCGCAACTGCCAGCATCTGCTTCCTGCAGACACCAGACAGCACAAAACCAAAGCTGGCAACAGGCCTGAGAACTTCAGATAAGAATTAGGTTAATAATTGAAAACGTTTCTTCTCCAGAAATGTTAAAAACTCATTTATATAGAACAAACTACTATAAACCACATAAGTAAAAATGTAGAAAATGCAGAAGAAGCACAAGATGAGACTAGACTATCTTGTTCTGTAAGGAAGTAAGCTCCTAAAAAATGATGGAAAAATGTCAAAAGGAAAAATGTCAAGAGGACAGAGGAGCCAGACTGAAGGGGCCTCCTCTGGCAAAGGCGAGACAGTTTCAGCATCAAAATAAAAATAGTAACAATACTTATGGAACAAAAGAAGACTTTTTAAGTCCATACTAATAAATCAAAACTAAAATGGGAAGGAACACTCTCCATTACAATAAAAGAAAACATAGAAGGAATAAGAGTTAGAAAATCATCATTTTGTAAGTGTCTTTCTTAGTAACACTGATGTAGTCAAAAAGCAGCAACACTAAGACTAGAGTTTTAGCGACAATAGTGTGATGAGGACCAGACTATTTACATAGACTCAACAGTATCTCCCCACAAATTACTTATTAGAAAGAAAAAAATTAGTAACTTTACCGCCAACTAACCCAGCAAGAATAAACTTAACCAAGTTATTGAGGTTACCATCAGCAATCACAGGACAAATTCCTGTTGAACCCCTGAGAAGGACAGAACCTCACTTCTGGGGTGTTCCCTGACAAACAGATACAACTTGAATCTAAATATGAGGAAACATCACACAAACCCAAATTGCAGCCACTTTACAAAATAACTGACCTCTACTCTTTAAAAATGTCAAGATCATGAAAAGCAAAAAAAAGCTAACTGAAGTGCTGCCTTGGACTGGAATCTGGAAGAACACTATTGGAACCACTGGCAAAACATAACACGAACATGAGCTGTGGATGAGATGAGGACTGTATCAATGATCCATTTGACTGTTTGAAGAAACATGTACTGAAATATTTACAAATAAAGTGGCATGATGATACCGGCAAAATCTCAAAAATGCCTATTGTGGGAAAAATGTTTGGGTAACAGATATGTATGAATCAATAAAAATCCTCAAATTCTTTAATTCACTCATAAGGTTAGCCTTGGGACCGACAGTCTGTATATGAAGCCTGGACGAACATTTATACTGGACCTATGAGTGGTCTGTAGAGTGATTCCCCAGGGAGACAGGGTTCCTTCCTGCGCCCTCCTCATCGCGAGCCGCTCTCACCTCTCTCGTGGGGCCCGTGGAGAGCAGGGGACGTGTGCTGGGCCGACACAGGCTGAAGCTGAGCATCTGGAGGCTCTGGCGCAGGTGCTGAGCGCTCCGCCTCCTCCCAGAGGGCCCTGTGTCCATGTGCATGCGCGGGGACCTGGACACAATGGGCAGGTGCATCACAAGAAACCCTTCTGAGAAATGAGGTGAAGGGTATTGGGCCCAAGAGCACATTTATGGAGCATGAGCTGGGAAAGGAAGCAGCCAAGCTCACTGACTTCCTCCAGCAGCAAGGAGCGCGGACAGGTCAGTTACCACAGAAACCCAAGGAGAAGACCTGCCCCCCCCCCCCAGCCCCGTCCTAGTGCTCTGCACTTTCAAGGCAGGGGAAGAACAATAAACAGGAAGAAAACAGGGCTATTCAATAGGGGAAAAAAACCTTTTTGAGACCACTGAGTTACCTTTAATGTTTAGGTGCCCCAAAAAGTTATTTAAGCTCTCTATGAACCTGGCAAATTGGAGCAGTTACAGGATAGGGGTACGAATAACAGGTGGATTTATAACCTTGGGAGGAAGAACTCTGTAAATATATTTATACAAGCGACACAACATGGACTGTCTCACCACCCCCCCTCCCCAGGGAGAAACGCGTGCGCAGAACTTAAGCGCCCGCTACGGTGCCATCGTCCCTCCACCCGGCCCTCCAGGATGCCCAGTCACTGCACACACACCTCCTGCTACTTACTGGCCGTCCTAGGACATCAATCTGCCTCTCCAGATCCTCCAAGAGGGTCACCACTTCCTCCCCACTCTCTAGCTGATGCTCCTTCACCAGGGCCTGCAGCTCGGCGGGCAGGATGCTCAGGAACTGCTCCAGCACCAGCAGCTCCATCATCTGCTCCTTGCTGTTCAAATCTGGCCTCAGCCACTGGTGGCAAAGTGCCCGGAGCTGGACCAGAGCTTCTCGGGGTCCACGTGTCTCCTGGTAGCACACCTTCCTGAACCGCAGGCGGAATAGCTCCTGGCCAGGTAGGCCGTGTTCATGCAGACTGGATTCCTGGTCCCAACCATGATCTTCCTCAACCTTGACAATGACAAGGTCCTCTTCAGGAGCCTGGCTGGGTGGGGATGGGGCTGGAGACTTTCTCGCTTCTGCAGCCATGGAGGGCCAGAAAAACTCAGTAGTCTTGTTTCTACTACCTTCTTTATCTTCTTAAGAGAACCTTCTGAGGACCTCTTCCTTAAGGAAATTTCTTTAGGAAGAGAAAATGACAGCATTAAGGGAAGTCAAAGGTCATAGTGGTTTATTAAGACACCTTAACAAGCTCCTTACCATGACAGGGACCTCACGCTCAGTCATTTAAATGGTCCTCTCCACTCTCCCAGAAGTAACTCCTTACCTCTGTAGGCTTTTACCACACCAGCCCATCTGGGGAATAACCCCTTCTTTCTGTTTTCTCTTCTTGGAATGTGGAATATGGGTAAATAAAGTCAGGAAACCAGACACACTGCATCTAATTGAAGTTTTGGCCCTCAGAGCTGACAACTTATTTTCTTTCAGTGTTTGCTACCCTCACTGTACTTTTTCTACACACAAAAGCTTTCAACTTGTCCCACACTCTTTAACAGATGAGACTAACTTCCAAATCATTTAGCTCAAGATACTGTCAAGGACTGTCCTTCTCCTAACATTCATCATCCTGCCTGGGCTCCCATCTTTCCCCCGACTGCAAGGCTAACTTCCACTGTGGACCGTATCTCAACCTTTTTCTCCCTGGAGCATTGGTCCTGCAACTTCAAGGAACCTGGATGCCCTATCACTACCTGCAAATCCAAAGTCTGGTCCCCCAAAATAATGACCTTTCAGAATGTTTTATAAATAAAATTGTACAGTATGAAGCTTTTGGAGTCTGGTATCTTTCATTCAGCATAATACAAAAGATGATCCATGTTGTTGTATGTCATCAGTTTATTCCCACAGATATATGTTTGTTTATCCATGCCCCAGTTAAAATATCTCAGTTGATTCTAGTTTTTCATAATTACAAGTAAAGCCACTATAAACATGAGCTTTTGTGTGAACATAGTCACTACATGAGTATGCATTCATAAGTAAAAGTGCTAAGACATATGGTAGTTTATGTATAACTTTATAAGAAACCACTAAACCAATTTCCAAAGTGGCTGCAACACTTCACATTCCTTTAGCTAGTGGAATGTGAGAACTGCAGCTGCTCCGTACTCTGACCAGCATTTGACACTGGCTTTTAAAAAAAATTAGATGTTCTAATAGGAATGAAATGGTCTCACCATGGTTTTAATTTGCCTTTTCCTACTGACTAATAGTGCTGAGCATCCTTGATGTCCTTATTTGCCACCCGTATATACTCTTAGGTGAAATGCCTGTTCAAACCTTTTGCCTGTTTTTAAAATTAGATTTAAAAAAATTTCTGCTGCACAGTTCTTTATCTAGCCCAGTGGTTCTCAACTGGGCAAAGCTCTGCTCCCTCACCAAGGAACACTTGGCAATGTCTGGAAACATTTTGGTTGTCACACTGAGGGGATGGGTGCGACTGACATCTGGTTGGGAGAGGCCAGGGATGCTACTAAACATCCTACAGTGCAGTGTCATTGCCAATGGGATAAATCCTGGTCCTGCTGAAACCATCCACCTCTCACCTGAAACTCTCAGCTTAATTATCGCTTTTCACAAGGCCTCTGTTGTCCCTACCCCATCCCTTTCCCCCACCAAATAGATTAAGGTGCTCTTCCCTTTTTTTTTTTTTTTAAGATTTTATTTATTCATTTTTGAGAGGAAAGAGAGAGAGAGAAGGGAGGAGCAGGAAGCATCAACTCCTATAAGTGCTTTGACCAGGCAAACCCAGGGTTTCGAATCAGCACAGCATTCCTGGTCCATGCTTTCTCCACTGTGCCACCACAGGTCAGGCCAGGATGCTTATTCTTTCCCAGATATTTCTGATGTGGTCCAAATACAGGATTTATCACATTGTCTAGAGTACTGGAAATGTCTGCCCATGGCTATGGTTTGCTTGCAAATGCTCGTTTGTGGCAGCAAGCTTTTTCTTTTGTTAAGCACGTGTTTGCTTGCCAGAAAGATCATAAAGCACAGTAGACAATGGGCTGGAGAACATAACTGCAGGCAGAGTATCCAAAAGCAGTTGGCAAGAGATGCCAACATCAACAAGAAAACACAGACCTGTAGTCCACAAGGGAGACAAGAAACAGGCACCCAGAAGGAAAACCAGACTTCATGTAGTTCCTGACATGCGTCTTCAGAGCAGTGTCTCTATTTTTTAGGGGTGTGTGTGTGTGGGGGGGGGAGGGTTGGGTCAGTCTCTAGGGTCTACAATCTAATAAAAACACAGAACTTTTCCCAAGAAATAAACCGAAAGAATAAAAGTTTACATTCAATTTCAGCAGCATTCACAGACCTGACACCCACCAAGAACTCCAGGAAGGTTAGGAAGCCCTTATTTAGAAAAGAAAGAGAGTTTGAAAATTATCTTTAAAATGAGACAAGGCTGGGAACAATAGTTTAGGGAGTGAACTACAGATAGAAAGAGCCAAGGAGCAAGAGATAAAGTTAAATCTGGTGATTAACATCAGACGGTTTAATTCATGAACGATGACTTTATAGAGAAGAGGAGGGATTTCCTAGAATAGTGGGATTTGAGGGAAAAGTGAATTTTGGAAAAAGGTTGAGATATTTTCGAGGGTTTGAGACAAGGGGCAAGCAATTTTGTTTTGAACAGACAGGGTGAATATCCATGGTTCTTTGTTTTCAAAAGATCAATTAAAATTTAATAAATTCTGCCTGAGCCTGACCAGGCGGTGACTCAGTGGATAGAGCGTTGGACTGGGATGCAGAGGACCCGGGTTTGAGACCCCAAGGTTGCCAGATTGAGCGCAGGCTCATCTGGTTTGAGCAAAAAGCCCACCAGCTTGAACCCAAGGTTGCTGGCTCCAGCAAGGGGTTACTCAGTCTGCTGAAGGCCCGCGGTCAAGGCACATATGAGAAAGCAATCAATGAACAACTAAGGTGTTGCAACGTGCAATGAAAAACTAATGATTGATGCTTCTCATCTCTCTCCGTTTCTGTCTGTCTGTCCCTGTCTATCCCTCTCTCTCTCTCTCTCTCTGAAAAAAAAAAAAAAATTCTGCCTGACCAGGCAGTGGTGCAGTGGATAGAGCATCACACTGGGACACCGAGGACTCAAGTCTGAAACTCTGAGGTCACCAACTTGAGCACAGGCTCATCTGGCATGAGCATAGGGTCACTGGCTTGAGTATGGGATTACAGACATGGCCTCTTGGTCGCTGGCTTGAGCCCAAAGGTCGCTGGTCTGAAGCCCAAGGTTGCTGGCTAAAGCAAGGGGTCACTCGTTCTACTGTGGCCACCTACCCCATGCCTCCCGTCAAAGGCACATATGAGAAGGCAATTAATAAACAACTAAGGTGCTGCAAGGAATAATTGATGCTTCTCAACTCTCTCCTTTCCTGTCTGTCTGCCCCTATCTGTCCCTCTCTCCGTCTCTCTTTCTCTGTCTCTGTCACACATACACACACACACATAAAAAAATCAATAAATAAAAATCTTTTAAAAATTTAGTAAATTCTTAAATTTTATTTTTTTCTTTATTTTCTTTTTTTTGAAGAGGGGAGATAGTGAGAGACTCCCACATGTGCCCTGACAGGGATTCATGTAGCAACCCTTATCTAAGGCAGATGCTTGAATCAACCAAGCTATTTTTAGTGCCTGAGGTTGACATGCTGAGACCAAACTAGCCACTGGCTGTGGGAGGGGAAGAGGGAAAGAAGGGGAAGAGGGAGAAAAGGGGGATAGGGTGGGGAGAGAAGCAGATGGTCGCTTCTCTTGCATGCCGACTTGCAATTGAACCCACGACATCCATGAGCCAGGCCAACGCTCTGTGCACTGAGCCAACTGCCCAAAGCTAAAGTCTTAAATTTTGTTAAAACAGCCAATTATAGTTTAAAAACTTAGAAGGTCATTACCGTGGGACATGCATTCTAAGCTCTAATTGTTTAGAAGGTTTAGTCATAACATGTTTGACCATGTTTACTTTTGAATTTTCTTAACGCCAAGGCTCATCTTTACTGAATAACCAGGCATCTTCTACCAAAATTAATCCTCATCAATATCAGCTATAAACTATTTCCAAGTTAAGTGTACATCATTCTTTATATTGTTGGTATGTTAAAACATTAATTATTATTACTATTTTTTTGTAAGGAAGACAGAGAGACAGGGACAGACAGACAGGAAGGGAAAGAAATGAGAAGCATCAACTCATTTTTGAGTCTCTTCCCTCCCCAATGTTTTTCACAATTACAACCTATAACTCAGCAAGTACAAAAGTATGCACTACAAAAACCAATCCACTGTGAATCTTCCTTTCAAACAGTTTTGTGTATACACACCTTAATTAACTAAGTTGATAAGCACCTTGTGGATAAAGGCTGCTTCTTACATCTTTTAAGAATACGCGATAGGCCTGACCTGTGGTGGCGCAGTGGATAAAGTGTCGACCTGGAAATGCTGAGGTCACTGGTTCGAAACCCTGGGCTTGCCTGGTCAAGGCACATATGGGAGTTGATGCTTCCTGCTCCTCCCCCTTCTGTCTCTCTGTCTCCTCTCTCTCTCTCCTTTCTAAAATGAATAAATAAAATAAAAATTAAAAAAAAGAATACGTGATCAATGTATTGACTTAGGAAGTTAGAACAGTCGGTATTCGAGGCTTCTCCTGACTTCAAACTCTATAATCCTGAAAACTACTGAAGGCACAAGTCAGCTTTTAACAGCATTATTTTTCCAATAGGTAAAGAAGAAATGTTTTCTTCTTTCAGAGTAATTATGTCTAATTTGGGATGTTTGGGAACTGAAAACAAAACAAGAAAGATATCTTCCAGGCTTATGTGAGCGAGAAAAGGAGGGTAAGGCAGACGCTGTGCTTTGTGGTATCTCAGGCTGCACCGGCTGAGCTCTTGGGCATCCACATTAGACACTTAAACCAAAACGGAAACTCAGTGTCTGCACTTGCTCAAGTAGCGATTTCTGCAGATATGCCTAACTAACAAAACGACAGCGACCTGGCTGGTTGTTAGAGGCGGCGGTGGCAGTCGCTGCCGCAGGGCATTATTCACGAGTGACCCGAGTTGTGGAAACGGGGTCCCTGCTTCAGCGAGTTCTAATAGACGGAGGGCGTCTGAATAACCCCGAAGGCGTAAAGTGTTTCTTCTTGAACAATCATCCAGCCAATGCCATTATTTTCTGAATACACTACAAAAGCATCAAAATTAGGTTTTCATGGATGGTTGGGGCGTCACAAACCAAAATATTTCTTTTTAAAGAATGAAAATTTTATTGTGACGGAAATGCAAAAATTGCCGCGTTAAAGCAATTCACTTCGTGGAAAAGAGCTGTAAAAACAACGTGGGGACCATTTCCTATTTTAGGACAAATAAGCTCGAATTCAAATAACACCACAAATCCATGAGAGATGAGAACGAACCGTCCTAAGAGGTCAGCTCGCAGGAGGTTTGACGACACGGACGCGGCAGGTGACGGTCCCCACAGCCCGGGCGCCACCTCAGCCCG
Source organism: Saccopteryx leptura (assembly GCF_036850995.1). Taxonomy (NCBI): domain Eukaryota; kingdom Metazoa; phylum Chordata; class Mammalia; order Chiroptera; family Emballonuridae; genus Saccopteryx; species Saccopteryx leptura. The sequence continues at coordinate 80,873,226 of NC_089513.1, read as the reverse complement.
GCCCCGCGGGCCCGTCCCCAGCGACGGCCGGTCTGGACACAACGCGCCCCTCCGGTTCGAACACTCACCGCGGGTCCCAGGCGCGGCCAGGGGCAGGGGAGGGAGGCTGCGGCCGGCGGCCGGACCGGGACGGGGCTGGAGAGCCTGGAGAGAAGGGAATGAGAGCTTCAACCCAACCAGGCCCCTCCGGCCCCCGACTTCTACACCAGCGAGGGGACAACACCGGCCAACGCGCATCTTGCCCAGACACTTCCGGCAGCTCTCTAGGAAACCTGGAGGTCTGAAAGCTCTATGGTTGGTGGCCAGGGCTCCTTCTGCCCCTGCGCATCGCCACAGCCACAGGGTCCGCGTTGCGCTTCGAGAGTCATCCGGACGCTGCTTCGCTCTGGGCCGGTTAGGTGCCCCTGTAGTGTCCTCTTCAAATACATGTCCAGTCCTTGAGGGATTCCTGCTAATCATCGTTCAGTTTTAAAAATTCCAATGGCACCTAGTAATAGTAAACTTTATACTATTAATCTTCAAAAACAATTGCCATTGAATAGAAACTTTTCTGAATTTTTACGTATATTCCACCCCTTCCTGGTTCAATGAACTGCACTGTTAACAAAACCTGCGTTTGTAGCATCACTTTTTAACCCTAGCTTCAGTAGATCTGTTTTAATACCAGAGAGTTCAGGAAACAAATCTCATTTTTTATATACCCATTGTATTAAAGCAGTGGTTCTCAAACTTTTTGAAGTTGGGGCGCATTTAAAATCCTACAAATAATTGTAGGCGCACTAGATACAAATTTCTGAGAAATGTTATGTCAAATATTAAAGAAAAAAAATAAAGTCCAAGCGTGCTTTATGGTAATTAAACAAAATAAATATGACAAAATTAAATTTATTCTGACATTAAAAAACATTTTTGTTGTTATGCTTTTTAGAATTCATAAAAAAGGGGGTTAAAAAATAATAAAAATGACAAGTTACCCCCCATATATATATATATATATATATATATATATAAACATTCTTAGTAAGATTTAGTGAATTCGGCAGGTCCCGATGTGTGTTAAGTTTTTTTCATTCTTGTGTTTATGAGAAACAGGAGCCTGATGTGTCCTAGTGATTTCTTCAATATTTGGGAATATATATATATATATATATATATATATATATATATTTGTTTGGGCATATATTTAAAAGGCAAACTCTCATTTCCTCGTCAATACGTTGAAGAATTCCTCTTTTTACTCTTGTGTTAAGTAGAAAATCCTAATTCACATAAATAAGATGTTGAAAATTGTAGTAAAATGTTCAAAGCTTTTTTAGATATTGCCACATATTCTTCTTTTATAGGAATCCAAAAGGCTTCAAGAGACAACTTATGTTTAATCATCAATCTGAAACCATACATATCATCTTAACTTGACACCAAACAAAGGATAGAAGAAACTTGCCTCCAGTCTTTCTGGGGAACATGGGGGGTAGTGTAAACGATCCAGCACCACAGCTTAACAGCCTTTTGCAATGTAATCAGGCAAGTGAGGTGGGGGGTTGGGCAGACTGTCAGCTTATAGCCAATTCCCCACACCTCTGTCCCCCAAAAATCTAAACTCCAAAAATCCTGTTGCTCTTTTGGTCCCCAAGAAACATATATTTCTCTGGAATACTATAGAGCACACCAGTGTGCCCTGGCGCACACTTTGAGAACCACTGTATTAGTCTTAATTCTTCAAGACTGTACTTTCGGGAATCATTTCTATAGTATGTTACTAGAGAGGTTTCCCTGATGTAGAGTACCCGAAACCACGAGGAGTTGCAGTGTTCTCTCCTGAGCATGAAGCCGGCTCTTGGTGTTGTTTCTGCAACTGCCTTTTTGCCATTGATCGTTCTTCTCTTCCTTTGGGAGAGTAAGAGGGAGAGAGCGCAGTCTGAGTAGTAAAAAAAAAAAAAAAAAGTCTTAATTCTTCAGACTACACAGGATCTTGGGGTGGCAGTTGTGGAAAATGTCTTTTACTTTTGTTGTTCTGCTCCCACATTTTTATTCCTTCAGCACCTTTCCAAACCACCCATTTATTCTCAGTCCTCAGGTGCCCCTCCAATCTTCACCTCCATTTCCTGTGTTCCTGCTAATGGCTAACACCAAGGTTAATATTACAGTAATATAATGTTATAGTAACTAAATATATAGAAGTGTAGAAAAATATAGGAAATACATAGAAATAAGTTAAGATATTATATAGGCAAGTGAATAAGGCTACACCCTCTAGGTAAAAGCTAATCTAGTGTGTAGACAAGTGATAAGCAAGGTCATGCCATCTGTGCAGGGCCTAGTTAGTGTGTGAAATTATATATAGATAAAAAGAGCTCTTTGTTAGGAATTCTCCAAAGCTGGATTGTTGTGATAATCCTGTAGATAAACACGTTAGAAGGCGTATGTCCTTAAGCTGAGGGGACCCCAGCTGCAGTCAGTCATCTAGACTTCAACTTTGAACGTGGACTGTCTCCACGTTGCTCTGACCAAGGACAGCCGAGAGGAGCATGCCGATGGGGCCCCATTAAGCTGTATCCAGGCATGCTATAGGCTCTGTGAGTAATAAACTGCCTGTGTAATTTTTGCAACTAACTTGTATGGGTCCGTTGTCTTTCTTCCGGTGGCAGCTGGTCTCGGTACCAGTAAATACAATCCTCATAGGTGCCTCAAGAGTACCTATGAAGAGGCCGCCAGCCCTGACGTTAGGCAGGAGTGTCCCACTGTGCAGGTATGTCAAATCAGAGACACCTGAGTGACATAAAGCTCAGGCTCCACTGGGACAGTTTCCATCCAGTCCCCAATCCTAACCCTGAAATATCTGTCCAAATATTAGTCGTTTCGATTTGTTTTTAGGGTTCTGTCATCTAATTTTAACAAAACAAGTAACATAGTGAAGTTTCAGTGCTTCTAGAGACTTTCAAAACACTCACCTCTGCTATTTCGTAACTCTTAACTCCCAGCTGGGATGGTGTAAGGCCAGTAGTCACGGCCATGCAGGTTCACCTTGGATTCAGGCAGATGGTAAAGGAACTGTGGAGCCACAGGATGGTGGGCCATTCCGTTTATTAAAGTCTTGCAACGGTGGATGAGCAAGCAGGCAAAGAAAGCTGCCCCCCCCCCCCAGGAATCCCCAGCAAAATAGGCTGGGGGGAAAAAACCCTTCTCCAGCAAATAGCAAACAATTGCCCCTCCCAAGCAGGCAGGCAATCCGCAATTTCCTATTTGCTGCCCTCAGGGCAAGCACCCACAGCCTTACACAGACTATACACACATGGTGCTTCCCAGGGCTCAGGCAACAATTAGGCAAAGTGCAAATGAGCAAACCTAACGCACTTGTAACACACTGGTTTGCCCAACAGATGATAACTGGAAGGAAGTGGCAACAGACTAGAATTCTATTTTCAGTTTTTGTTTTTATATTAAAAAAATTTTTTAATATAAAGTTGTAGTTCAGAAGTAGCATCATGAACACCACAAAGATTTCTCAAAAGGCACTAACAATAACATAAAATTGATAATTTTTTTTTAAACAGAGACAGAGAGTCAGAGGAGGGATAGACAGGGACAGACAGACAGGAACAGAGAGATGAGAAGCATCAATCATTAGTTTTTCATTGCACATTGTGATACCTTAGTTGTTCATTGATTGCTTTCTCATATGTGCCTTGATCGTGGGCCTTCAGCAGACCGTGTAACCCCTTGCTTGAGCCAGAGACCTTAGGTCCAAGCTGGTGAGCTTTTTCTCAAATCAGATGAGCCTGCGCTCAAGCTGGCGACCTCAGGGTCTTGAACCTGGATTCTCGGCATCCCTGTCCAAAGCTCTATCCACTGTGCCACTGCCTGGTCAGGCAAAAATTGATAAATTTGACTTTCTCAAAATTTAAATCTTCTGTTCAACAAAAAAATGCCATTAAGAAAGTGTGCCCTGCCCTGGCCAGTTAGCTCACTGGTAGAGCATTGGCTTGGTGTGTGGATGTCCTGGGTTCGATTGCTGGTCAGGGCACACAGAAGTGCCATCTGCTTCTCCACCCCTCCTCCTTTTACTTTTCTTTCTCTTCCCCTCCTACAGCCATGGTTCGACTGGAGCTAATTGGACCAGGGTGCTGAGGATGGCTCCATGGCCTTTGCCTCAGGCACTAAGAAGAGCTGGGTTGCTGAGAAACAGAGCAACACTCCAGATGGGCAGAGCATCGCCCTTTGGTGGGCTTGCTGGGTGGATCCTGGTGGGGGCACATGCAGGTGTCTGTCTGGCTCCCCCTCCTCTCACTGAATTTAAAAAAAAAGAGAAAGAAAGGCGAGAGAGAGAGAGAGAGAGAGAGAGAGAGAGAGAAAGCAAACCAGCAAGCAAGCAAGCGGCCCTGGCTGGATAACTTGTCCAGTTAGAGCAGAGGTCCCCAAACTACAGCGGGCAGCATGCGGCCCCCTGAGGCCATTTAGCCAGCCCCCACCGCACTTCCGGAAGGGGCACCTCTTTCATTGGTGGTCAGTGAGAGGAGCATAGTTCCTATTGAAATACTGGTCAGTTTGTTGATTTAAATTTACTTGTTCTTTATTTTAAATATTGTATTTGTTCCCGTTTTGTTTTTTTACTTTAAAATAAGATATGTGCAGTGTGCATAGGGATTTGTTCAGAATTTTTTTTATAGTCCGGCCCTCCAATGGTCTGAGGGACAGTGAACTGGCCCCCTGTGTAAAAAGTTTGGGGACCCCTGGGTTAGAGCATCGTCCTGAAGTGCAGAGGTTGCTGATTCAATCCTAACCAGGTCAGGGCACATATAGGAACAGATTGATGTTCCTGTCTCTTTCTCCCTCTCTCACTAAAATCAATCAATAAAATTAAAGAAAAAAATAGTATAAAGATGCTACAGAATAGAAAATGCTTGTAATACACATTTCTGATAACTGGTATTCAGAGTATATATATAAAGAACCCTTACAACTCAGCCATCATGGCCCTGGCTGGATGGCTCCGTGGACAGAGCATCAGCCTGGTGTTCAGATGTCCTGGATTTGATCCCTGGTCAGGGCACACATGAGAAGCGACCATCTGCTTTTCTTCCCCTCTCTCCCCCCTTTTTTCTCTCTCTTCCCCTCTCACAGCCAGCGGCTCGACTGGCTCAGGCACTGAGCTCGGCTGATTCAACAGCTCCAGACAGGGACTGCCAGGTAGAGCCTGGTCCATAGTGAGTCTATCTCACTATGTTCCCTCCTCTCACTTAGGAAAAAAAAAAATAAATGTCAGAAGAAGACAAGCCAACATTAACAAACAAAGATTTTGTTACACACTTTACTAAAGAATATATATGAGCCCTGGCCAGAGAGCCCAGTTGGTTAGAGCATCATCCCAATAAGCAAAGGTTGTGTGTTCGATCCTGGGTCAAGGGGCATTCAGGATCAAATCGGTATTTCTCTCTCCCCTTCCCCCTCTATCTAAAATCAGTAATTAAACTAAAAAGAATATATATGAATGGCCAATAAGTACATGAAAAAGCATTCAACATCAATATTCACTAGGGAAATACTTATATAAAATTAAGACCACAGTAAATAGAATGGCTAATATTAAAAAAGACAGTATCAAGTGCTGATGAGGATATGGAACAACTTGAACCATACACTGTTAGCAGGAAGATAGAATGGTATGAGTAGTTCGGGGAAAAAAGGCATTTTTAATGTAGTTAGATAGCATATTCTGACCCAGCAATCACACTCTTTGGGATTTACCTAAGAGATTCGGAAACCTAAGTTCACAGCAGCATTATTCACGATAGGACCAAACTGACAAACCCAAACGGTCATCAACAGGAGGACAGTGTTATGTCCAGACAATGGAATACCACCTAGGAATACAAAGGAGCTCTGACAGATGCACAATGTTCACAAATCTCAAAAACACTATGTAGTTCTATATTAACATATTCAAAAACAAGCAAAACCAGAAGACAAGTGTTTATCTTTGATGGGGACTGTGGTTACACAGTTGTAAACATATGTAAAACTTCAATGAGCAGCACACCTGCTTGCACATTTTACTAATAAAAATGATGTTTTAAAAGTAAATAAAATTAAATAGTACTCTCAGGCCCGACAGGTGGTGGCACAGTGGACGGAGAGTCAACCTGGGATGCTGAGGCCCCAGGTTTGAAATCCCAAGGTTGCTGCATTGAGCACATGATCAAGGCATGTATGAGAAGTAGTCAATATAAGTTGATGCTTCTCATCTTTCTCCCTTCCTGTCTGCTCCCCTTCTCAAAAAACGAACAAATAAAAACAAAAAGGATGTCTCAGAAATTGGAAAACTATATCAGAAAATTTAATTAACTTACTTTATTTTGTTATATTTTTGGCTTCAGAATTTTATTTGAAAGATTGTATAAGGTCTTGGCCAGTTGCTCAGTGGACAGAGTGTCAGGCCAGCGTGCAGACACCAAGGGTTCGATCCCCAGTCAGGGCACACATGAAAAGCGACCATCTGCTTCTCTTCCCCTCCCTCTCCCTTCTTTCTTTCTTACCCTCCAGCAGTCAGTGGCTTGATTGATTCCAATATAGGCCTGGGCACTGAGGATAGCTCAGTCGATTTGAGCATCGGCCACAGACAGGGGTTGCCCGGTGGATCCTGGTCGGGGCACATGTGGGAAGGAGTCTGTCTATCTCCTCTCCTCACTTAAAAAAAAAAAAAAAAAAATTGTATAGGACCAGATTCGGAGCCTGCTGCAAATCTGTAAAATCTATCAGATGCAAACAGCTTTAAAGAAAATGTCTCTTTCACATTTTAACGAAAAACTAGTTCCTGTGACTGACCAACTTAATCTGTAGGGCCTGGAGTTAATAAAGTCTAGTTCCCTAGTTATGGGGAAGAATTTCAAAAAGCCCACAAAAATTATAGAATTTAAATTCCTTTCCTGCCTGACCAGACAGTGGCGCAGTGGATAGAGCGTCGGACTGGGATGCGGAGGACCCAGGTTCAAGACCCTGAGGTCACCAGCTTGAGCACGGGCTCATCTGGTTTGAGCAAAGCTCACCAGTTTGGACCCAAGGTCGCTGGCTTGAGCAAGAGGTTACTCGGTCTGCTGAAGGCCCACGGTCAAGGCACTTATGAGAAAGCAATCAATGAACAACTAAGGTGTCGCAACAAAAAACTAATGATTGATGCTTCTCATCTCTCTCCGTCCCTGTCTATCCCTCTCTCTGACTCTCTCTGTCTCTGTAAAAATAAAATAAAATAAAATAAAAAGTAATAATAAAAAAATTCCTTTCCTATTGCCTTCTTTTAGCAAAATAAAGTTTGAAGTCACCGCTTTTGATGTATAATTAACCACACAGGAGGTTTTCAGAAGTGATGACCAATATTTCACTTTGCTGGACTGGACCGCCATCACAGGAACTGAAAAAAAACATGGTTTATTGAAGTAACCGTACCCCTCAGTGGTGCTCAGAATTGAGGTCATCACAATCACATTTCTAGGAGCAGAATAACAGATGGCCCACACCCAGTTTCTATAGGGCTGCACTGAAGCAAACAAGTTTGTATTGTTTGTCCTAAAAATAACTATCCTGACTTCAGAAACCATGTGTAGATTGTACATACCACACCCACAGCTTAAATTACCAAATTTTACATCTGCCCAAGGACTCAGGGCTCTGAATTCCTATCTCTACCTTTACTTCCCTGTAGAATAAAATCCAAACTCATTTGTTGAATTTATAAGCCTCATGATTCACTGATTCACTGGATTCTGGACCCAGCTGCACATCAGAATCAACTGGAAAATTTAAAAAAAGGAAAGGATCATGCCAAGGCCCCAGTCCAACTAGAGCCCAATTTCTGAAGTGGGGCTCAGGCACAGATTTAGTTCTAAATCCATCCAGATGTCCAACGAGGGTTGAACACACTGAAGGGAGAATGTCCCTGCTTCCCTTTCCAGTTTCCTTCGCCCTGATGTCTGCCTTCCTCACATTTTATCCCCTCAGTTTTAAGGAGTCAAGAACACAGGCTTGGCCCTGGCCGGTTGGCTCAGTGGTAGAGTGTCGGTCTGGCGTGGAGGAGTCCTGGGTTCGATTCCCGGCCAGGGCACATAGGAGAGGCGCCGATCTGCTTCTCCATCCCTCCTCCTCTCCTTCCTCTCTGTCTCTCTCTTCCCCTCCCGCAGCCGAGGCTCCATTGGAGCAAAAGATGGCCCGGGCGCTGGGGATGGCTCTGTGGCCTCTACCTCAGGCACTAGAGTGGCTCTGGTCGCGACAGAGCGACGCCCCAGATGGGCAGAGCATCGCCCCCTCGTGGGTGTGCTGGGTGGATCCCGGTCGGGCGCATGCGGGAGTCTGTCTGACTGCCTCCCCATTTCCAACTTCGGGAAAAAAACCCAAAAAAACAACCTCACAGGCTTGGAGTCAGATTACTCAAGTCCACGTCTGCCCTTCACTGGTGACATTTAAGGACACAAGCCAACAGCCCCTCCTGCACAGAGCTGCAGGGGCAGCAGTGATCTGTGGGCTCTCTGTGCTCAGCATGGTGCTGCTGTTGGGCTCTGAGACCCACTGATTTCTTTCCTACTTGTTTCTGCACATGCTGCTAATTCCTGCTCCACTTCCAGGGTTCAGCTCCCACGTTACTTCCCTAAAAGACGTTCTCTGACTGCCCTCACCCCATATACGACCTGTCATATTATGCGTTTTTGTGAATTCAACTTATCTAACGTCTGTCACCAGACTATTGCAAGTTCCACAAAAGCAAAGGTCACATGTGCTTGGTTCACTACAGCTAGTGCCTGAAGCGTAATAAGTACTCAACATGTATCTGCTGAATGACCAGTGACTAAGTGACAAAGGTCTCCAGGCGACCACATGACCCAAGTCAGTACTAATCACAGTCCTGCTGGTGCTCAGGTACCAAGACTCACCCTAAAGCTGGCTCTCCATGGGCTGAGGTTAAAGACATGCTGCTTCCTCAACTGGATTCAATGGTACTGATGTCTCAGAAACTATACTGCTCACAGAAATTAGGGGATATTTGAAAATGAACACGAAGCGATAAAATATCCCAATTGTGAGCAGTGTACTTCCGTGCATAGGCTGGGGTTTAAACCTGAGGACAAAGAGGCTCGTTTGACCCCGAGAGCCCATCAAGGATGGACCTGGACGCCAATCCCACCGGCTCACTGAGCTCTCCCACCTGCTGTCCTGTGTCACCTGTGTCTGTCTCTGTATTCTCCACCTGTGTCACCTGTGTCTGTCTCTGTATTCTCCACCTGTGTCACCTGTGTCTGTCTCTGTATTCTCCACCTGTGTCACCTGTGTCTGTCTCTGTATTCTCCACCTGTGTCACCTGTGTCTGTCTCTGTATTCTCCACCTGTGTCACCTGTGTCTGTCTCTGTATTCTCCAGTGTATCACCACTTCCTCCCCGCTCTGCGGCTGCTGCTCCCGCACCCGGGCCTGCAGCTCGGCGGGCAGGATGCTCAGGAACTGCTCCAGCACCAGCAGCTCCAGCATCTGCTCCTTGCTGAGCATCTCGGGCCGCAGCCACAGCCGGCAGAGCTCATGAAGCCAGCTCAGTGCCTGGCGGGGCCCAGCAGGATCCTGGTAGCAGAACTGTCAGAAGCGCTGATGGAATAACTGGTTTTTCGGGCTGTTTCCTCCCTTTCTGGAGCTTCTTCAAGGAGCTCCTTCAGCTCTTCAGCCTCCAGTGGAAGGAACATAGCAGCCAGTCCAGCTCCAATGGGCTGAGAGGACACAAGTGTTATCTTTTAGGGCACACTCTTCAAGTTATATAAACCAGCTAAAGAGATACACGCACAGGCTAAATGAATACTTTTTACTCAGTAAGTCAAATGTTTCTCTATTCCAGAGTAAAAAGGAGATCTGACCCAAAATTAAAGAGAATTTAAAAAGATAACTTTAAGGCAATGCAAGTATTTTTCCAAGTAGAAGGAAATGTTTTTTAATAAACAGCATATTTGATAGCATGCAGGATAATGCTGGATGTTCGTTTCCTGCTTGCAGAAACAACCAGTAGCCAAACAACCAGTAGCAAGGCCAAACTGAGTTTATTCCTGAGTGATATAGATAGCACTACCATGAGTCTTACAATCTCCAGGTGAGGAAGGTAAAGTCAGGACATATGAGGTTTTGGGGGTTTAAGAAAGATCTTTCAAGGCAGTATAAGGATCAAGCAATAACCATAATACAACAGCTTAGGACTAATGGACACAGCAAGGGTAAGGTTTTGAATTGTGGGTTTCAAAAAGTCAAGATACTAGCTAATTAAAGTTGAGGAGTTCCATGTTCACTTAAAGAACTGAAGGCAAGTTCTTGAAACAAATATTACTTACAACTTTTATCTTCTAAGGTAAAGTTTCCTGCGACAGTAAAGCCATGTTGACAAAGACTGGAATAGTGGTGTCACATTTAGTGAAGACAACTTACGTAGGTGGTTTCAGTTTCCCATGTAACAGCCAACCTAGCAGGGCCATTGGTTTAAGGAAAAATGAATTACCCACCAATCAGCATGGGGCTGTGGTTAAAACCCACCTGAAATCCTGTCACGTTCTCTTACATGACACACTTACCCTCTCTAAACATTTATATCCCCCTGTAAAAATATCTTAGAGAAAATTTTCCCGAAAATTACAGAACAGTTCCTAATCCCTTCACCCATAGCCATGGCACGATTACAAAAGCAAGAAAATATTGTTACAATGCAACTAACTAAACGAAAGATCTCATTATATAGGGTCGTTTTGAGAATAATTACAAAAAGAATAAAATTCCATGCCTGGCCTTAAATAAAGCTAGTAAAGGGCTATAGCTGTGCTGTGACCAGGTCATTCAGGCGTCTGTCCCTTGGTTTCTGGGCACAGAACTTCGGACCGTGCAAGGATGCCCTCTCTGCACCTGCTACCACCCGGCATCTCTGAAACACAATTTCACCACCCCCACCCAGCGCTAAAAATTACTTGAAGGGCTTCTGTGATGGGCTTGCAGAAAGGCTGTTTTAGGAATCAATGAAGATAGAGAACACGAGGCTGCTTATAAATGTTGCCTTCCACTAGCTTAGATCTTCTAAACCAGTGCTGGTCAACCTGGTCTCTACCGCCCACTAGTGGGCGTTCCAGCTTTCATGGTGGGCGGTAGCGGAGCAACCAAAGTATAATTAAACAGATAGATTTAACTATAGTAAGTTGTTTTATATTATTCTGCCAAACTTAGCAAAAATCCGACATAAAGTACTTGGTAAGTAATTTTATTATTATATGCTTTAACTTGCTGTCACTTTGCCTACTTAATAAATCACCATGACTGTGGCACCGGTGGGCGGTTAGAAAATTTTACTAATAACAGAGATACAGAAGTGGGCGGTGGGTATAAAAAGGTTGACTACCCCTGTTCTAATCAATAGTTAGCCAGCCAGACTACAACACTTTCCCCGTTTAACCTGAACGCAAACTGAACTGGCACATACTCGAACAGAACCACCACACCAGCCTCGCGTGAGTGCCCAAGCCAAGCAAGTCAGGAGGAAGTGCTATCGCCAAAATACCCCGCTACAGTGCACCCCGCCAAACCTGCCCTCAGAAAGCATAAGGGGAACCCAACCTGCAAGAAGAGCAGCGCAGTGGAAGTTCAGGTAAGAATCCCATTCGGCAAGCACGCTCACCTAAATTGGGCCGGGAAGAGTGCATCGAAGAATCCAGTCCCAAGGAAGTGTCATGTAAATTGGGCCCGGCTGAAGTATACTCAAGAATCCGATCCGAAAAACGTGCTCATGTAAATTGGGCCCGGCGGAAGTGCACCTAAAAAAAAAAAAAATCATGGCTGGAGGAAGTGCAACCAAGAATCTTATCCCGAGGACGTGCACCTAAGAATGCCGTCCGGAGGAAGTGCACCTAAGAATCTCATCCGGAGGAAGTACACCTAAGAATGCAGTCCGAAGGAAGTGCACCTAAGAATCCCGTACGGAGGAAGTGCACCTAAGAATGCCGTCCGGAAGAAGTGCACCTAAGAATCCCGTCCGGAGGAAGTGCACCTAAGAATCCCGTCCGGAGGAAGTGCACCTAAGAATGCCGTTCGGAGGAAGTGCAATCAAGAATCTTACCTGGAGCCTGACCAGGCGGTGGCGCAGGGGATAGAGTGGCAGACTGGGATGCGGAGGGCCCAGGTTCAAGACCCTGAGGTCGCCATCTTGAGTGCGGGATAATCTGGTTTGAGCAAAGCTCACCAGTTTGGACCCAAGGTCGCTGGCTCGAGCAAAGGATTACTCAGCCTGCCAAAGGCCCGAAAGTGCAACTAATAATCCCGTCCGGAGGAGGTGCACCTAAGAATGCCGTCCGAAGGAAGTGCACCTAAGAATCCTGTCCAGGGGGAAGTGCACCTACGGGGGAAGTGCACCTAAGAATGCCGTCCGGAGGAGGTGCACCTAAGAATCCCGTCCGGAGGAAGTGCAACCAAGAATCTTATCCTAAGAATCACGTCCGGGGGAAGTGCACCTAAGAATCCGGTCCGGAGGAAGTAAATTTATGAAACCAGGTAAACCAGGACCGGAGTTGCTTGGCCCCGCTGAAATGGACCAGAGAAGCTGCGCGGCCCTGTCTCTCATCCTTTTATCGGCCCTGGCACCTGCCCGCTCCTCCGGCCTCCTGGCGGCCACGCAGCCAATTGCAGGGACGGAGGCGGATCGGACCAGCGCTGAGTGGGCTGTACGCCACAGGGCTGTCTCGGGGGCAGAGGAGATGGACGAGAGCGGGTCTTTTCAGCCCATTTCTGTCTGCGGCCTCTTCCCTGCCCGGAGGGCCGCATGTCACCGCTCATGGGGCAGTTCCGGAGTCGGGGCGGCAGAGAGAAGAGGCTATTCCTACCCCCGGAGCAGGTGTCTCCCGTTCTTTGAATTGTTCAAGTGATCTCAGCGTGTTCGGAAACTTGAGGTTAGTTTCTTAAGTCTCTGCCCGAGCACAGATTTTTATTGTCAAAAAGGAAAGAGATGTAACCGCAGGGGCGTTAGATGGGGCCCAGACTCAGTCACCGGCAGGCTGTGGACCCGACCGGACCGGAGCACCGGGTCTCTGGACGCAGAGAGGAGGCTAGTGGCGGAAGCAAGGCTCAAAGTATTGGGGAAAAGCCTGGCCAGATACCCAGAATAATTGTTTTACTGTCACTGGGGCACCGGGGAAACTGCGGGTACACAAGACGGGAATGGAAGGAAAATGTTAAGAAATGTTTCTTGACCTAAGGAGCCCACAGTTCAGCTGGGAAACAATATCTAGTGCTTAGAAACTTCTGATACGGAGTTGGGCAAACTCGGATTGTAATCCTGAGTTCTCCAATTAAGATTGCAAAGGAGGTGAGGAGTTTAGACTTGAACTGCTCAGGTACGGTCCCTAAAGGCCGAATACCTCGTTCGAAAAGAGCAGAACCAATCTAGGGTGCAAGAATCCTGGCAGTGGTGGAATAGGCTATTGGCCAGAACTTTTGCCAGTGCTCAGGGAGTCCTGTTATCAGGAAATGAATGCCTGGACCCCACAAATCTCTGAGCCAACTCCAGGAACTTTGCTGGTAGCTGAGGTCCAAGACACAATGGAGGAGCAGATTCCAGAGCTTCTGGTGCTGAAGCAGGTCTGGGCCGTCCTGTGTGTGGAGGAAGAATTCCCAGTGTGGATGGGAAGTGATCACCTCAGGAAGCTTTAGAGAAAGAGTTTGATGATCTAGGACAGCAGGTGAGAAAGAAGAGTTGTAATGGTAGGGAGGAGACGTGGGGTAAAAATCAGAATAGATTCTTGCTGAGCTGAAGTCTCTGGTTCTGTTTTTGCCTCTCTTCACTCCTTGCTGTACTCTTTTCTAGACTCGAGGGGAAGATGAGTTTCTGGTCTCCTGTGTCCCTTCGTTATACTAATTGTATTTTCTGAAGTTTTAGTTACAATTCCCAGTACAGTCCCCTTACAAGTTGAACAGTATCTCATTTTCTCCAGGTCCTAGCTTGTTGCCTTTGACAGCAAATGTTTTTAAAGAGACTAGTGGCCCTTAGGTTTCCCTAGTCTGGTTTCTGGAGACCTAACTGTGCTGTGATTGTCAAAGATGTTGTCCCCTGCAAGACAGAGATAAGCAGAACTCACCCTGGAACTCACCAGTGGTCAGACCATCTTTCCAGGCTACTTCTCTTGACATGAACTCTGAATTTGTCCAAAGTGTAGTCAGGAATTTAGGAAAGGATCCTTTTACCTCCACCTAGGGAGGTCAGTGTAGGTTGCTTGAGTCATTGGGCTTTAAATGCACTATAGACCTGAGGATGATGAGGAAGGAGAATCATATGGGGAAGAAGAATGTAGAAAATAGAATGTTTTATGTTCTGCATAACAGCTAGTAAAATGTAACTGAAACATTTATGTAAATTCATCAGCCTTAATAAGAGTTATTGCATCAGTGGAGAACAGTGACAGCTTATTGAAATGTGAAAACCGGACTCTCACTGATGGCAGTAACTTCAACCGATACTCCAACCTCCAGGTATTAGTGGCTCAAATTAGAAACTGAAACATAGATGCTTGGAATCCGTTGTGCTGGCTGGAAATGGTGTGTATTGTCTGTATTTAGTAAATTCCCAAATCACTGTTGATCTCTGTCTCTTTCCTCCTTCACTTGCCTCAGTATTGAATCAGACATTCCCCAGGTTTCTACTTCATGGTGTGTTCTTGTTTCACTCCCAGTGAAGCTTATTGTCAATGGCCGTTTTGACTACTTCTCCCGTTCACTTGTCTCCCCCTCCCCAGCCCCTCAGATTGTGGCATTGACCTTTAGAGATGGATTTAATTCCTCACATTTTTTTTCTCCTTCACTACAACTTCTGTTTATTCCACATCCTTTGATTTCCCTTCTCACTCATATTTTTTTCATCCTTATGAGTAGAATGGTAAAGAAGAAACAGGATTTGGAATTGGAACACTTGGCCTACAGTCTGTGACTGGTCGGATATTTTAGGGACAGTGCATCAGCACATAACTAAATTATTCTTTGTCTAAGGCTTCCCAGTATGGTCAGTTCCTCTTACATGAATTGCTTGTAACAAATTACCCTGCAATGACGACCCTAAAGCACACCAGTGTTTGTGGATCAAGAATTTGAAGTGACTTAGCTGGACTGTTCTGGTTCAGGGTCTCTCAGGAGTACCAGCAGAGGCATTGGCTGGGCTGCAGGCATCTGAGAAATCTGAGCATCTGCTCACTCACATAGTGATTGGCAGGACATCTCCTCTGTTGCTGAGTGTCCTCACAGCACGGCAGCTGGTTTCTCCCAAAACAAGTCACCAAGAGGGACAAAAGGAAGAGGCTTCAGTGCTCCCTACAACCTAGGTTCATACCATCAGTTCTGTGTATTCTATGAAAAGTGTCAGCAGGCTGGGCCAATACTCAATGGGAAGGAAATTTAGATCCACCTTTTGGATGGAGTTGTATCAAAGAATTTGTAGTTATATTTTAAAATATAGGCAAGTTACTTAACCTTGTCAGAAAATCAGTTCTAACCCTGCCGTCAGTTTATTTCAGGTGACAAAAGAAGTACTGAGGCCTGACCAGGAGGTGGCGCAGTGGAAAGAGCTAAGGATGCTAAGGACCCAGGCTTGAAACCCTGAGGTCACTGGCTTGAGCAAGGGGTCCATGGCTTGGCTGGAGCCCGCTGGTCAAGGAACATATGAGAAAGCAATCAGTGAACTAAGGCGCTGTAACTATGAGTTGACACTTCTCGTCTCTCTCCCTATCTCTCCCTTGCTTAAAAAAATAGTAGTACCGAGAATAAGAAGTTTGCTCCATAGAAGAAAATAGGTAAGGAACTTCATCCATACTGTAATTTGCAGGGTTCATGCAAAGTGAAAACAGGAGGCCCCTTATTCAAAAAGCAGAAAGACATTGTGTTAAAGGTACTAAACTTCCTGGCTGGTGGCATCGGCCCGGCATATGGACATTCCAGGTTTGTTTCCTGGCCAGGGCACACAGGAGAAGCAACCATCTGCTTCTCCACCCCTCCACCTCCCCTTACTCCCTCTCCCACAGCCTGTGGCTCCGTTGGTTTGATTGTGGCCCCAGGCACTGAGGATAGCTCCATTGGAGCGGATTAGCCTTTAGCCCTAAAAATAGCTTGGTACTCAAGCATCAGCTCGTAATGGGGTTGCCTGGTGGATCAGGGTGTGTGTGTGTGGGGGGGGGTGTGTGTCTGCCTATCTCTCCTTCTCTCATAAATAAATAAATAAATAAAGGTATTAAACTAGACCTTTTTTTATCCACCCCATCCCACGCCTCTCTCTTGATTTGTCATGTTTTTATTAAATCAAGATTAAAAATTTCAATGACCACTAGGCATTTTACTGTTCACCTTTATATCGTGCAGTGCCAGTTTAAATGCAAATACAAAAGCAGCTGACTTGTATGCAGAATCACCAAAACTACACACAGCTCACATCTCGAGGCTTCCACAGTGTGAATGTGTATTCCTGCTCCGTGGAAACTGACCCATCACTCCTGACAAGACTCACCCTCTACCTGGTGAGCAAAGTCTGAGGAAAGGGGACAGGGCTGCTCTCCTTCCCTCTCCCGTGTTGTCAGCTGCCTAGCACAGGGAAGGAACACGAATAAGAAGGAATATTTTAGGGCTCCTTGGTTGTTCCTGTTTCGTAGACACTGCCACTTGCCAACTTTCTGACTTACCAGCAACTCCTGGTTGCAGCGGGAAGTATGGTCTCACCTGTCGGTCGGCACCCGGGCTGACGTTTGCTGACGTAACATGCTGACCTAGTTATGTGTGGAGGTTGGAAAAAAAATTTTTTTTTTTGCTGGTCTAATAAGTAAACTTACCGGAAACAGACTAATAGGGAAAAAGTAATTTTAATTCTGTACATACAAGAGCACCAAAATAAAAAAAAAAAGACCCAATGGCATTCAGGCAATCGAGGCTTCTCTGCCATCCTGAGCTGAGGAACGGGCGAGGGGCCCGGAGCTCAACGGGGAGGACGGTTCACAGGAGGAGCAGAGGTCTGGGTACTGGATGGCTGCCCTGTCCTAGGTCGTTCAGAGGAAAGTTATCTCTGGTAGTAGCTTTCTTAGGCCAGAGAACCAGAGAGAGAAAAGAGACACTGGTGGTTCAGTCTCTCATCTCACCCAGTATTTACTTTGCTATTTCCTTAGCCTTCCATCTGAATTTCAGTCCATCACATCAACAGGCTCTCCTCTCCCTCCTATGGACCCTCTGATGCTGAGGTGTGAGCTCTGGCTGACGGCTCTCCCACACTCACTGCATTCATAGGGTCTCTCTCCAGTGTGGACCTGCAGGTGTCGAATGAGGTGTGAACTCACTCGGAAGGCTTTCCCACACTGGATGCACTCACAGCGTTTCCCTCTGGTGTGGATCCTCTGATGCTGACTGAGGTGTGAGCTCTGGCTGACGGCTCCCCCACACTCACTGCATTCGTAGGGTCTCTCTCCAGTGTGGACCTGCAGGTGTCGAGTGAGGTGTGAACTCACTCGGAAGGCTTTCCCACACTGGATGCTCTCACAGCGTTTCACTCTGGGGTGGATCCTCTGATGCAGGATGAGGTGTGAGTTCAGGCTGAACGCTCTCCCACAGTCTCTGCTTTCAAAGGGTCTCTCCCCAGTGTGGACTCTGGTGTCTCATGAGATCGGAGCTCCCCCTAAAGCCTTTCCCACACTGATTGCACTCATAGGGCCTCTCTCCAGTGTGGATTCTCTGGTGTCTAGTAAGTTTCAAGCTGTGTCTGAAAGTTTTTCCACACTCGCTACATTGATGGGTTTTCTCTCCACTGAAAACAGCTGCCTGTATAATAAGGTTTGGGTGCTTGAGAGACTTTCCATGTTGGAGAATTTTTTCTCCAGCATAAATTCTCTGATGCTTAATAAAACCTGAATTCAACTTGAGACTTTGGTCAGAGGTACAGTGTTTACAAGATTTCTGGTGGGGAAAGTGATTTGAATTCCGGTTCACACTTCTGTCATACCCATCATGGCTTATTATTTCGCCTGAAAGAATATATATATATTTTTTTGTATTTTTCTGAAGCTGGAAATGGGGAGAGACAGTCAGACAGACTCCTGCATGCGCCCGACTGGGATCCACCCGGCACGCCCACCAGGGGGCGACGCTCTGCCCACCAGGGGCGATGCTCTGCCCCTCCGGGGCGTCGCTCTGTTGCGACCAGAGCCACTCTAGCACCTGGGGCAGAGGCCAAGGAGCCATCCTCAGTGCCCGGGCCATCTTTGCTCCAATGGAGCCTCGGCTGCAGGAGGGGAAGAGAGAGACAGAGAGGAAGGAGGGGGGAGTGGAGAAGCAGATGGGCGCCTCCCCTATGTGCCCTGGCTGGGAATCGAACCCGGGACTTCTACACGCCAGGCCGACGCTCTACCACTGAGCCAACCGGCCAGGGCTGAAAGAATATTTTTATGGGTGAGGATTTTGCTAAAACCTCTATCCTGAGCAGAGGATGGTCTTCAAGACTCCCCAGGTTCATTTTCCTGCCTCTTTACCTGGCCTGCAGACTTAGAGATGTCCAGAGGCTCAGCAGATTCCTGATTCAAATCCTGATGGTCTTCCTGATATAATTCTCTGGGATTCCATATGTTTACGAAATGTCTAGATTTGGCACAGACCCGTTATTTTCACTCTCTTTATCTAAAATGATGATGATACAACATTAGAGGTAAATAGGTTTGCTGAGCTAGAAGAAATTGTTCAGCTACACCCAAGAAAGTTACATATTGGTACTGCAAGAGGAGACGGACACCCAGGGACGAGCAGGTAAAATGGAGAAGGCTGGGAGGAGGGTTACTGCCAGCAAGAAGAGGGCAAAGTAGAAAGAACTGTGCAGTGTGACGGAAGGTTCTCGGGGCCTCTGGGTCTGGGATACACTCCTAGGGCAGGCTTAGGGGGAGGGAGGGAGGCACCATCTCAAAGAAAGCAGATGAGGGCGCAGATGTGGGAGAAAAGTAAAATCATAAATGATCGTGGGGTGTGTGTCTGGAACGGAAGACATCCATCCATCCACTTCTGCTATGGTGATCAATTCTCCCAGCACTTTCTGCTAAGTCCCCTCTACACATCTCCTCCACATTTCTGCACCACTTCCTGTCTAGGGGACTGTTTTGATTCTGAACTATTCTTCCTAACCATCCTAAACACCATTACCAGACTGTCATCAAACCCTGTCACCCTCTTACATGGTACCACAAACCTTTAATTTCTTCAACAAGAGGTGCCTGACCAGGTGGTGCAGTGGATAGTGTTGGCCTGGGATGCAGAGGACCCAGGTTCGAAACCACGAGGTCACTGGCTTAAGCGTGGGGTCATAGGCATGACCCCATGGTGGCTGGCTTGAGCAAGGGGTCACTGGCTTAGCTGGAGCCACTTGGTCAAGGCACATATGAGAAAGCAATCAATGAGCAACAAAGGTGCAACAATGAAGAATTGATACTTCTTGCCTCTCTTCCTCCCCCCCCCCTCTCTTAAGAAAAAAAAAGGAACCACTTGTGGTCTCATCTCAATTCCTACCCTCTAGTTCATGACCCTACATCGTGCTGGAATCAGCAGCCTTTCTTTGTTACAGGGTTTCTTTCTCTGGAATATGTGAGGGCTGGAAAGGGGCTCAGGCAGCGCTGGTCTCAGGGTGGGGAAAGGCCCAATTATTGATGGCGTAGGTGGAAATGTTTCCAGAAAAAACTTGAAAGCAGAATCTGGGTATTTAAGAAATTAATTTATTCTTGAGTTTATTTTTGGGGTCTCTCACACCTAAAGTGATATTGAGTGCATGAACTCTTAAGCAGATGAGTTTTAGAAGACCAATGAGTATTCTATAGAAGAGTATGGCCAACTTGCTATAAAATCTTGAGAGCTTTGTGAGATCAAAAGTACAATAACAACGGCCACGACAAGGACCTTGTGCTGTGACTTACACTCTGAACATGTTACCAGGCATCTGCCTCCCCCTTCCCGACTAACATGCCTTGTTTCTGGTGATGTTCCTTCCTCTCTGGTTCTTTTCTCATTCCCCGGCATTTTCTCAAGTTGTTCACTTCTCTTTCCTTTAATTTGCTTATAGATAAAAATATCCCATGTTCTAGAAATATTCAGGATAAAGAGCCAATGGAAAAATTTAAATATTTTGGATGAGGAAGAAAATTCTCTCTCTCTCTGTGTCTTTTTCAGTTGGCCAATAACGCACAGGGAAAACATTCTCCACTACTCATGAGTAACAAAGAAAAGGACCACCTACAGCTACGAGGACAGTCAGAGAAGGGAGAGCCACTGTCCTCCTTTAGTGATGTGCCCCTTACCGCAGCCCAGTGGGAGAGGGGGTTCTGAAGAACTGTGAAGGTCCTTGGTGTCCACTGGCTGGAACTGGACAGTAAGTGCTGGTCAGGAGGAGGTGCCTTTCTCCTGAATATTTCTTGTCCACGTCCGGGGACTTGAACCTGAGAAAAATAAAGTATATCTGAGCTTAGGAGAGTCCCTGTTAGAATTAAACATTTTCCACAAAGAGAAGCTCCTACAGAAACAGAAAACTGGGGAAGGAATGATTAGTTTGACTCAGTTGTAAGGTGTGATATAGAACCAACCAGAGAGCAGAGACAGAAACGCCCCTGGAACTGAGAGGTCCTCCAGGTCGGCTGTGGTGGGTTCCAGCCATTCTGGAGATCTCGGCTTGCCCACGCCCTCTGTCCCTGGGGCACGGATCCAGCACTGCCTCTCCACGCTTTCCAGCGCTGTCAGCACCTCCTCCCGCTCTGGCTCTGCAGCTGCTGCTCCCGCACCCGGGCCTGCGGCGGGCAGGATGCTCAGAAGCAGCACCAGCAGCTCCAGCACCTGATCCTTGCTCAGCGTCTTGGGCCACAGCCCGCAGAGCTCGCGCAGCCAGCTCAGGGCCCGGCGGGGCCAGGAGCGTCCCGGTAGCTGAACTGCCTGAACAGCCGCCGGCACAGCTCCGGCTTGAGAGAAGCACTTCTCGCTGAGCAAGCGTTCTCCCTCCAGAAAAAATCTCCCTCCTCTGCCTTGACTCTCAGAAGCCCGTCTTCCTCCTCATGGTTCTGAGCTGCAGCTTTCTTTGACTGTCATCATCTTGGGATACAATGAGTTATCGGAAAACCCACATCTGCTTTGGTCTTACTTAGTTTTAGTTTTGAGAGCTCTCCTGGGGGGTGTGTGTGTGTAAAAAATTTGCTATTACAGTCTAGGAAGATGAAATATCATGTGATGGAAAGTCATTTTCTATGATACAAAAATGTACTGGGCATTCACTGTGTGTAAAAGCACTGAAATACTGGCTTTGTAAACATACCTGTAAAGCTTAAAATTTAAACTTAAAACCAAGATAATTTAGGGAGCTTATGAGATCTTGCTCCCGGAATATGTCATTAGTTTGGTGCAAATAAACTTATAAAATTCAAAACAAAACAACAAAAATCCCACAAGAGAATTTAAAATGAGAAACATTAAATATAATATGGATACAAGGCAATACTAAATGTTAACATGCCACATGCAATTATATTATATTTACCGTATACAGACAATAAGGACCAGAGGACGATGACAGAAGTGCCTCGTCAGGTTGGAGATGGGAAGAGCACAGGAGGCTGCAATGATCAGGGAAAGCTACGTCAAAACTAACTTTCGAAGAATGGATGGGACTTGACTAGGGTATGGGAGGGACAGGAACAACTAGCTAATGGTAGGGACACAGAAGTGGGAAAGTGACAAGTGAGTAGGTTTGTACGAGGACATCACAGAAGCAAAGGCCCTGCTTGGAAGGCCTCAAATGTCAAGTACACAGTCCAGACTTTATCTTTTAGGCACTGAGGAACCAATAAAAGCTTTTGAGCAAAATGACCTCACAAACACTTTGTCCCATCAGTTCCCTCTCTGCATTTCTAGTTTTGCAGCTCAGCCCAAGTCTTGGAAAATGGAGGCCAATCATCTCACCAATAAAACAAAATGCCCTAAGCCAGCAGCAGAACTTTTGTATCCCTCTTCTGGGAGTCTAGTTATTGAATATCAGTTTCCCAAGACTGGTGAGCACATGGGTTGGTCTGTTTGGAATGCTGAGGTGGCCAATTGGAAACACTGGACTTGCCCAGTCAAGGCATATACAAGAAGCAACTATGAATTGATGCTTCCTGCTCCCCTCCTCTCCACCTTTCTCTCTCTACTCTAAAATGAATAAATAAAATCTTAAAACAAAAACTGGCCCCTGGCCAGTTACCTCAGATGTGGCAAATCAGTAGCGTGTGGATGTCTTGGGTTTGATTCCTGGTCAGGTTACACAGAAGAAGCACCCATCTGCTTCTGCATCCCTCCCCCTCTCACTTCTCTCTCTCTGTCTCTCTTCCCCTCCTGCAGTCATGGGTCAATTGGAGCAAGTTGGTCCTGGGTGCTGAGGATGGCTCCATGGCCTCTGGCTCAAGCTCTAAGAAGAACTTGGTTGCTGAGCAAGGGAGCAATGGCCCCAGATGGACAGAGCATCACCTAGTGGGCTTGCCGGGTGGATCCCAGTAGAGGCTCATACAGGAGTCTGTCTCTGCATCCCCTCCTCTCACTGAATAAAAAACAAAAACAAAACAAAACCTGAATGACATAAATTTAGAGATGAAGCCTGGAGTACAACAGCAAAATGCAAACATCGATCCTTCAGGTCTGCCCACTAAACAATCCATCAAGTTGGCTACTGACTGTTACACTGACATGCATGTTATTATCAACCTTGGCACACACAAAGCACTGGGTTAGGAGCAGCATCACAGTGGCTCCCAGGGAAGTCTAGGCTTAGAGCTGGGTTCACTGCCTCATCGTCATGTGGGGGCTTTGTCAGAAACAGATTCCTGGGCCCTGCTCTGGAGAAGGTGACTTGGTTAGTTTGGGTGCACCTAGATAATCTGTATTTTGATGTACAGCTAATAGGAATTAGAAAAATAGCATCTGAGTTTGCAAGAAATTTACAAAACAGTTGAAATGACCTAAAATACACATGGATCTAAAACATTTAAATAACAAAATATGTTCCACTTGACACACTGAACATGCTTGATAAATATTGAAAGTTCAAGTACTAGACACGCAATATGGTGGAGACACTGAAGATCCCTACCAGTGTGAGGGAGGGAGAAAATGCGTGTCTGTGTGCATGTTGTAGCAAGTATTTCCCCGAGGTGGGGGGCCTTAAACTGGACGTTAAAGCATGAGAAAGTTTCCAAGGGCAAAAAGGAAGGGGGACGAAGAGCCAAGAGGTGGGAGTGGACAGCAGGTTGTTGGTGAGGCCACCTGCAGGGTCCAACAGGTGGAGGACTAAGAATCCACTGCTCCCATAGGAGTCACCACAGCCCCTGTGAACACAACAAGTCCTCCTCATATTATTGTTAGTTTCACTGTTAGTTGACTGGAGCTCCACGAGGTAAAGAGTGTGCATTTTTAATATATAAAGTTCCCACATTTCATGTCTTAGTCAAGTGCCCAAAAGTGGAAACGAAGAAAGACTGTGATGCTTTGTGCTTTGGATATTCTAGATTTAAAGTGATAATGACACGTCCACTTGGGAAACATTTCCAACAATGTCATGAGACTTTTCATGGAAAGGAGGATAGGAATGGAGACATCTGGACAGGACCCACAGAAAGGACAGAGGAAGACAAACGTCAGGATTAATTCCGCAAGAGTAGGAAGTGGAGATCACGGGCTCAGACTGAAACTTGGAAGCAGTCTGAGCGGGTGTTAAGACCCGACTTTGGCAGGACACGGGCAGAGGGGGGTCAATGCCGTGGCTGTCAGACCCAGTCCTTCGTGTTCTGATGCTTCAGGGGCGTCGTGTCACTCAGCTCCGTGGCGGACCGGCCCCCCGACCCGCTCACGCTCCAGCGGTCCTGCTCAGCGGCTGCTGCACGCAGCCGCCACCTCCTTCGGTCAAGTCCTGCCTCCAGCCGTTTCCTCCCTTCGCTCCCACTTAAAAACAGTCCACAACTCCGGAGAGAATTCCCCGGTCCTCGGGGTCGGCTGGTTTTTAAACGTCTAACTTCCCGCGAGCACGTCGCGAGCCCGCGTCGGGCAGAAGGCGCTCAGCGGGCGCGCGGACAGACCCGCAGGCCCCACGCCCCCACGGCCCCGAACGCGGGGGACGGTCTCCGCGGGCGCCCCGCCGCCAGGCCGCTCCAAGTCCGGGAGTCCCCGGAACCGCGGCTGCAGGAACCCCCGCCGCCCCGAGCCACGCCCTCCAGGCCTCACGGTGACGCTGCGCGGCGGGTAACTATGGAAACCACAGGCACCCCCTCCAAAGGGATGGGTGCAAATGCCTTCCGACGCCGAAGCCGGTCTCACCTTTCCTCGGGATTCCTCGGAATTCCGAGGGGACAGGGCACCGCACGACTGCTGCAGCCCCGAAGAAAACATGGCACGGACTGCGTGTTTGCAGGGGACAAAGGACCGGACACCTGGGCCCCCCAGCTCGGACTCACCTCTCCCATAGGGCTGGTTTCTATCGGACACTTCCGGTGGAAGGACGGCGCCGCGTCACCTGTCCACGTTTCCGTTCACAGACGCTTCTGAGTCTGCGCAGAAGTCTCGTTAGCTTTGGACTGCGATTCCCAGAAGCCTTCGGGTCTCCTTCGGCGTTCGGACTCTGTTTCCCAAGCGTCCCGGACACGGTTTTAGGGTTCTTGGAGCTTGAAGGAGGCGGAGTTTCGTCTCTGCGTCGTAGTCCTGGACTGGCGCTCCTGCGCCTGCGCAGCCGGGTACTGGCCCTCAATCTGGGCGGGGAGGTCGAAGCCCGTGCAGCAGGGAGGCAGCGCTCACCTCATCTTTGCACTTCACCTTTCGTGGACTTTCCCCCGAAACCTCCATTCATCCCCAACCCCGGGGACGGGCATGTACACAATGAGGCTAATCACGATCCTTGGCTGTAAGATATGAACATTCCTCAGTGACGTTTTTCTCATCAAGCGTTTACACTGAATTTAGCCAAAAGCTATAAAACGTTTGACAGCAGATTTAAACTTAGTATATTGTGATAGAGTTACTTCTAATCTTGAAGAGCAAAGATAGAATTAGACTGCATCCATTTAAATGACGGAACAATTTCTGATTGTAATTCATGAGTTAAAAATAATCATCTCGAGCTATTGATCATTTACAGGGCCTTTTAATAACAATTCACTAACTGGAGTGGTGCTTAAAAAAAGATTTAAAAAGAGCCCTACCATTAGGGAAATTACAGTCTAATGGGAGAGAAGTTAAATGTATAAAAAATTCAATAATATTAACTATAAAAACTATAAATACATTTTAGTGTATAGAAATGCGATATAGGCCCTGGCCAGTTGGCTCAGTGGCAGAGCATTGGCCCGACAGGTGGATGTTCTAGGTTTGAATTCCGATTGGGGCACACAAGAGAAGCAACCATGTGTTTCTCCACCCTTTGTGCCCCACTCCTCCTCCTGCAGCCATGGCTTGATTTGTTCCAAAGCATCCACCAGGTGCCTTCAGCCTATCTCAGTTGCCAGCATGGTCCCAGATGGGCAAAGCATGTGCCCAAATGCGTGTGTGTGTGTGTGTGTGTGTGTGTGTGTGTGTGTTGGTTTTTCCGGTCTGGGCACATGTGGGAGTCTATCTTCCTTCCTCTCACTTGGAAAATAAGTAAAAAAGAAATGCGATATAGGTTAAAAGGCGTAACACAACATTTTAAAATTAAAGAGTCCACATAATGTTACAAATAAGTTGTGTTTGAGCTTTACCACTGAAGCGCGGGAAAGATACTGGCAGGAGATTTACACGGGGCAATGTGGGAAGGGGTGGCGTCATGGCATTAACAGTTAAATAAAAACGAGTGAGCTTCCAAATGGTGAGTTTTCTCTCCTAGGGTCTGTAACATATGCAGCACACCGGAAGGATTGCACAAGGAGCTCGGGACAGCAAGGCTGGGGTGATCATCAGCATTGTAATGCACTAAACAGTGTAGCAAAGGTAGTGTTATCCTGTGGGTACTAGCAAAGGTCAGATGTAAACACACCATGTATCCATTGTTTGGTCCAGGTTAATTTATCTAGGACTATAAACCATAGTTTGCCATTTAAAAATATCAGGATGGGCCCTGGCCGGTTGGCTCAGCGGTAGAGCGTCGGCCTGGCGTGCAGGAGTCTCGGGTTCGATTCCCGCCAGGGCACACAGGAGAGGCACCCATTTGCCTCTCCACCCCTCCCCCTCTCCTTCCTCTCGGTTTCTCTCTTCCCCTCTCGCAGCAAGGCTCCATTGGAGCAAAGATGGCCCGGGCGCTGGCGCTGGGGATGGCTCTGTGGCCTCTGCCCCAGGCGCTAGAATGGCTCTGACGCCCCAGAGAGGCAGAGCATCGCCCCCTGGTGGGCATGCCGGGTGGATCCCGGTGGGGCGCATGCGGGAGTCTGTCTGTCTCCCCGTTTCCAGCTTCAGAAAAATGAAAGAAAAAAAAAATATATCAGGATGACTATATACTGAATTTTATAACATTAATAAGATATATAGTTTAGTTTTTTGGGGGGGGGAATGGGAATTTAGCTTTATTGAAAAATATGCCTTGTGTAGACCCAGAGAACTCCCTCCAGGTTATCTAGTTCTGATTCTGTGGCAGCCATTTCATGTAGTATATTATAGATAACTGATAGAAATGCAAAATTATCCTTGTCAATGCCATGGAAGTTCAGTCCCGACAGGTAGAAGTTGAACTGCTTCCTTCCTTTGCTGTGGAGATGGCTAGCTTCCCCTGCATTTGCACATTCATGTTGACATCGCTTCATCTCTTGTAAAGCTGTTTCTTGCCTTATTAAAAAAACTGGTTATTGTATTTGCCTTGTTCCTTTATTAACTGAGTTGAATAAAATCTGTAATGGGGTTGTTTTAGGTCTATGTGAGTCATTTCACTTGTCTTCTGAGAGCTAATTCTTTTTTGCTAAGATCATGTATATTAGGTGAGCTGTGGTCAATTCATACTGACTCTGGAACACTTCCATGCATTACCCCCTATTTTTAAAAATTCAAAAGTGTTTGGCACATCAGCTAAGTTTATTATAAGTGCAACATAAATGGTAGTGTTTGAAAAAAACCTCAGCACACCTGTCCTGTTCACTGCTGCCTCACTCAAACCTTCATGAGTGCCCTCTTTGCCTCCTTATTCCATAAGGTGTAGATGAAAGGGTTTAGCACGGGAGTCACTAGGTTGTAGAAGAGGGTGAGGAACTTTCCCTGGTCCTGGATGAAACTATTTTCCGGCTGCATATACCTGTAGATGTGGCCGTAGAACAAGGTGACCACAACCAGCTGGGAGCTGCAGGTATTGAAGGCCTTGGGTCATGATGTGCCCGTAGGAGCCCAGGATGAGAGTGAAGACAGCAGGACAACAACCATGGCGAAGGCAGTGTCTCCTTGGCGCCAGCGTCCACGCCAGCCATCCTGACTCTTTGCCAGCTGCATCTGGAGAGAGTCATTGTCAGTGGGGACATGATGATGGCATTGACCAGGCCACACCCTCAAGCCAGGGACACCAGTCGTAAGTACAGCTGGGCGTGCACAAGGACTAGCACCTGCAGACAGCAGCATAACCGACATAGGTTATGACAGCCAGCAGGACACACTCCACTCTGCCGACAGGAAGAAGAACAGCTGGACTGGCAGCCGGCTAGCTGACAGTCTTGTCAGGGCCCCACCAGAATCTGTGGGGTACAGCTGGTACTGAAGCAGAGATCCAGGAAGGAAAGATTGGCCAGGAAAGAACATTGGGGTATGAAGTCCAGTGCCTAATATCAACACAAGGATGAAGATTGAATTTCCCAACACCACCACTGAGTACAGAGCGAAATGGACTATGAAGAGCACCAACACCAGTCTGGGCTGTCAGAGACCCACTGAGAGAATACTTAAATTATGGTTTCTAAAAACATTGAATATCATATCTATAGTTTCTAAATCCATTGAATATCAGGATTTTTTTAAAAAAAGGTAAGTCGTCAAGGACTATTTTACTCTTATTAAGGTGGTATAATAATGTGTTTATTTCCTAGTGTCAATGTCACCTTTTTACTCAGGTTCTAGTATATCCACTAAATATCCCAGTTCTTATGCCCATAAAACGCTGTTCAGCCACACCTCTGTAATCCATTTGTTTGAAAGAAATAGAGTCCCTGCCACGTGGGGAAGGGTCTCCTGTTCCATCATGAAATGACAGCTTTGAATATATTTGTCTTCTTTTTACATGAAAATAGTGATGAATGGAGAGAAGAAAGAAGAATATGGTAACAAAGAATAGTTTTTAAAATTAAAATTTTAAAAACTGACCCTGCTATAAGCTAAGAAGAATAAAGAGGGCAGCGTTCAATGGCAGACTCATACTGGAATAAAGGGTACAAGGATAATGACAAAATAACAGAGAACGGGAGACAAGTGTGAAACCAGCAGAGTAGCAGGTGCAGAAGAAAACACATTCCAAACCCTTAGTCATGTGAGTTCTTTGATAAATTAAGCATAAATAACAAGACTAAAATGGTTAAATGGATATTATTAAATATGTATATACACTGGCATAGAACCAAGGGGTGCTTCAATTAATAGTAGTATATATATTTGATGAGTAAACTGTAAAATGTAAATGCTGAGTAGCACATAAATTGTTGTCACTAATATTTTGATTTTCAAATATAAAACCTTACATTTGGTGAGAACTTCTCAACTTCAAGCCCTATATTTATAGTAAATTTATTTTCCAGAGCCAAGTGTAGTACAACAAAACAAAAGAAAACATTTTCTTAATTTTCTATGGTCACTTAGGCTTACCTGGTTTTGACTTTCCCAAAGGATGTGGGGAGAACACATGTTAGTGTTTTTCTGCTGGATGGGATCTCAGGGAAGATTGTGTAGTTAATAGAGGTAGAAAGTAATGACAGGGTGATATGAGACGGGTGCGCCAGAAACTGTATGGAAGTGGCCCTGGCCGGTTGGCTCAGTGGTAGAGCCCCGGGTTCAATTCCCGGCCAGGACACACAGGAGGGGTGCCCATCTGCTTCTTCACCCCTTCCCCTCTCCTTCCTCTCTGTCTCTCTCTTCCCCTCCCGCAGCCAAGGCTCCATTGGAGCAAAGTTGGCCCGGGCGCTGAGGATGGCTCTGTGGCATCTGCCTCAGGTGCTAGAGTGGCTCTGGTTGCAACAGAGCAACGCCCCAGTGGGCAGAGCATCGCCCCCCGGTGGGCATGCTGGGTGGATCCCGGTCCGGCGCATGCGGGAGTCTGTCTGACTGCCTCCCGGTTTCCAACTTCAGAAAAATACAAAAAACAAAAAACAAAAAAAAAAGAAAGAAAGAAACTGTATGGAAGTGATTACAAAGATCTCCATTTGTGAAGACAGGGCACAGAAAGCAAGCCAAACTGTCTTCCATGCATTAGGTGTAGTTTCCTCCTAAAGATAAAGAGTTTTGCAAGTCTTTTTCTTACAATTTGACTAAAGTATATTACTGCCTTAGAGGAAAGGTACAATGGGTAATTGTCACAGGGGTGTTAAACTATGAAGAAAAGAAGCAATTGTAATAGAAAATAACAAGAACATTTCTCCTCCATCTACCTGCCATTGAAACCATACACTCAGCCTTCAGGAGGCTTGCCAGGCAGACACGTCTTGCTGCCCCAGAAGATAACAAGACAGACATAGAACTTCTGCTCTTAGAGACTCAGATAGAGGACCAATTTCTTAGCATCAGCAATGGTTTCTTGTTGAGATCATGGGGACTGCACACTCTTTTGGGTAATTAGCTGGGTTGCAGAGACAGCAGAAGAATATATTCTTAGGAGAATCCTCAAATAACATCGTTCTTCCAAATAAAAAAATGAACATATAACCATATAAAAATGCAACATGTAACCATGATTATATACTACAGATGTTGCTTTAACCTTTAAAAGACTTAAATAAAAATTTAAGAGGACATAAACATAATTTAGTTTGAGTTTAATATTTAGGTTTGACTCCAGAACAATCTTAAACCCACAAAGATTGCATATCTTTGCGTCCCATTTCTCAAGCATGAAAATCACCATGGTCAGTTACATTATTCTAGAGCCCATGAGGCTGACTTTGTGACACGGATCACACAGCTCCGGAACTTTCCAGCTGCCCAACTTTCTGAACCACATTAATGTAAACATAAATTCAAATTGATCACTCTGCTATTTTCTCCCAACATCCAAGACTTTATTTGTTAGATAATAAGTAATTTTGCCTCTTTCACAGAGTGACATTTAGTTAGAGAAAACAAATGTTTTTCAAAATCTAAGCAGAAAAATGAGTTGTAGAAGTGACCCAAAGCACTAGTTTCCACTAGATATTTCTATGTTCCCTGTAAATTAAACTTCATGTTAATTTTGTGGGCTCACATGGAACCTGTAAACACAGCACTACCAAAAGCATTTTTTTGCACAAACTACTAGGGTTTTTTATGAAACAAATTAGCTTAATTTTCTTTTTGCCTTTTTTCAAAGGAATATTGTGCATAAATTTGGAAGGAAGACCAGATAGATATAACAGTACTTTGTTTTCTACTTTTAAATAGTTTGTAAGCGTTGTATGAACATAGAATCAATGAATCTAAATGACTAAGAAGAATATGTGGGACATTGACTCATTTCCCTTCGCTGTTTTCTAAGTGGAAATAAAAAGGTCTATCAGTTCATTGAGTAATTAACACAAATCTCCTCTGACAGTTATTATTATTATTATTTTTAATGTCTTTTCCAAGTGAGAAGACGGGAGATAGAGAGACAGATTCCTGTGTGCGCCCCAACTGGGATCCAACCTGCAGACTCCGTCTGGGGCTGATGCTCTGCCCATCTGGGGCCCTGCTTGCAACTGAGCTATTTTTAGCATGGGAAGTACAGGCTCCAGGGAGCCATCCTCAGCGCCCAGGGTAGATGCCTGTTGGGTGGATAAAATGTATTATGCTCACTTTGTTAAGGAGGCCGTTGCCCAGGTGATATTAATGTGTGTTGAGAATCCTTGTAGCCTGGGGCTTGGTTTTGGGATTGGGCCTTTCCTACCCTTTTTGATGTGGAGTGGTACAATCCAATCATGCCTCGGAAAGTGACTTTGTGTTAGAGACTTCCCTGTTTTGTGTATTGGATTGAGGGTTTGGATTTCTACACTATAAGATGGGGACGGAGCGGGAGCTTGCCCTCTTGGTTCCTGGGATGACTAGCATGAGAGAGCAGAGGGAGCAGAGCAGAGAGCAGAAAGAGGCCATGTGGCCAGGAGAAGCAGCCAAGATGGCAGAGTGCTGAGTGAGATGCCAGTTTGTGCAGTTTGACGCTGGAGAAGGAAGGAGATGGGGAACTGAGGAGAATAAGTCTGGTGAGCTAGAAACCTTTGATTCTAGGAAACTCGGATAATTCAGTAGCTTTGTGAGCACTGAATGTGATTGGGTTTTGGAGCCCAGTGTGTTTTTACTTGCCCGCCGGGTGCAAGCTAGGATTAAAGATGAAGGCCCATCAGTTCTTGGCTCCGTTCTTTCTTTACCAACTGTCCGAATCCAATGCGAACCTGCATGGGCTGGGCTGCTCTGATGGTGGCCCTGGCACTGGCTCCTGGCTTTACAATGCCCTTGAGCCAATCAAGCCATGGCTGCTGGAGAGAAAGAGAGAGGGACAGAGAACGGGGAGGAGGAGGGATGGAGAAGCAGATGGTTGCCTCTCCTGTGTGCCCTGACTGAATTTGAACCCGGGACATCCACACACAGATGGATGCTCTACCACTGAGCTAACTGGCCCGGGGCTGACAGTTATGTTCTAAAGATGAGAAAAAACTGAAGGAACTATAGGTCAGGTAAACTGAGGAATGAGAAATGCTTAGATCTGTTGATAAAATAGCTTTTCTTAGGCCATTTCTGTTTTCTGGTAAAATTGATTACCACTGGGTAATTGTGGAAAGTCTTAAGAGATCCTGGATGATGTAATCAATGAATAATATTTAGAAGTAGAGTCCACAGGAGAGCGATTTTCAGCTTCTGCAATTCTTTACAAAAGTTTGGAGAACAAACCCGAGAGATCTTATTAGAGTAATTATTAGGAAGGAGCTCCTGATAACGAAGGTCTTGTTTTCTCTGTGTCCACAGGGATCCGGCTCTTGGAAAGAGTAGAACTCGTTAACATGTTCTCCGCATGCATTCCTCTGTTAAAATGTTTTGAAAGAGTTTCATTATAATTCACAAAACGGAGTAATCTCTAGGGAAATCTGTCTCAGAGGAGAAACACTGATCCAGGACTGACTGCCGAGCGAATGGCGTCTGTGCCTGTCACTGTTGAGTTCACCCAGCTTCATCAGCCGCGCAGGGATGCACCCAACAATAGCTTCTCCACCATCAAATACCAACTTTCCAAACATAACTGGAACAATCATCCCTCAATTAGGGACGACATTTTGTTGAGTGGGAACTTGACAGGAGTATCTAGGAGCGCTATTCTCTATCGATGACACTGTGTTGTTGATTCCATTGTGTTTGTTAAAGGTTCATTATTCTCCACTCCTTGATATCTTCACTTTCCCATAAGTATTATGTTCACTGCCATGTTGCTAGCATTAGCAAAGTGTTAGTACATAATTAATCAATATTTGTTGATTATAATAATTAATTTATAAAGGATGGTGAAGACTTGCTTTTGCTTTTTCTTTTTTAGATGAGAGGAGGGGAGATAGAGAGGCAGACTGCTGCATGCAACCCGACCAGGATCCACCCAGCAACCCTGTCTGGGGCTGATGCTCCAATCAACCAAGCTAGTTTTAGCACCTGGGGCTGATGCACTCTAACTGAGCTATCCACAGCACCTGGGGCCACACTTGAACCAACAGAGCACTTGCTGCAGGAGGAGAAGAGGGAGAGAAGGGGGAGTGGGAAGGGGAGAGAAGAAGATGGTCACTTCTCCTGTGTGCCCTGACCAGAACCAAACCCTGGACATCCATATGCAGAGCCTATGCTCTATCCACTCACTCACCAGCCAGGGCCAACTTGCTATCTTTTACAAAGAACACTTTTAAAAATTGAATTCATTGGTTAACAAAATTATACAGGTTTGGGGTGCACAATTCTACAACACATCTGTACACTGTATTTACAATGAACATTTTAATTTTTTTTGTATTTTTCTGAAGCTAGAAACGGGGAGAGACAGTCAGACAGACTCCCACATGCGCCCGACCGGGATCCACCCGGCACGCCCACCAGGGGCGACACTCTGCCCACCAGGGGGTGATGCTCTGCCGCGACCAAAGCCACTCTAGCGCCTGGGGCAGAGGCCAAGGAGCCATCCCCAGCGCCCGGGCCATCTTTGCTCCAATGGAGCCTTAGCTGCGGGAGGGGAAGAGAGAGACAGAGGAAGGAGGGGGCGGGTGGAGAAGCAAATAGGCGCTTCTCCTATGTGCCCTGGCCGGGAATCAAACCCGGGTCCCTCGCACGCCAGGCCGACGCTCTACCGCTGAGCCAATCGGCCAGGGCCTACAATGAACATTTTGAAAAAAAAATAGGAATAGGTAATTTTTTTTTTGAATAGGTAATTTTTGATGGAGAAAATTCTGAGGACAAAAGTATTAACTTTATATTGATAATAAAGTTGTGACTATACCTTATTTTTTCTTCATGTGTCTCTATTTACCATTAGTACACATTTCTTAGTTTTTGACAACTATGCACATGTAGCTTAAAAATAAATAAAAAGGAGCTTGACCAGGCAGTGGCGCAGCGTCTGACTAGGATGCAGAGGACCCTGGCTCAAAACGGAGCTCTCTGGCTTGAGTGCTGGGTTGCTGGCTTGAGCGTGGGTTCATAGACATGACCCTATGGTCACTGGCCTGAACCCAAGATTGCTGGCTTGAGTAAGGGGTCACTTGGTCTGCTGTAGCCCCCTGGTCAAGGCACATATGACAAAGCAATCAATGAACAACTAAGGAGCCGCAACAAAGAATTGATGCTTCTCATTTCTCTCCTTTCTTGTCTGTCTGTCCCTATCTGTCCCTCTCTCTGTCATAAAAATAAATAAATAAATAAAATAAAAGGATAACTATAAAGTAGTGGGAACAGGTGATGTGTAATAATGTTGAAGAGTCACATATTCTATGCCTGAGAAATTTTATATGTATAGAAAAACTCTTCCACACATAAACAAGAATGTTGATGACACAGTTTTATATGTAATAGCAGAGAATTGGAAGGCACCTACACGAATATCCTTTAGAGACCTGATTAGTACCCCACGGTCCATTATGCAAAGGAACATAATA
Organism: Saccopteryx leptura; assembly: GCF_036850995.1. Classification (NCBI taxonomy): domain Eukaryota; kingdom Metazoa; phylum Chordata; class Mammalia; order Chiroptera; family Emballonuridae; genus Saccopteryx; species Saccopteryx leptura. The sequence continues at coordinate 80,838,911 of NC_089513.1, read as the reverse complement.
TTATAGTACAGAAATAGGTAAATCTCAAATGACATTAAATGAAAGTGAAGAAAGTTTTGCATTGGTTGGCGTAATTGTGCAGGAAGTTGTGAACCCTGTTTACAGTTTAAACTTTACACTAATAGCAGTGGAGGGCTTGGGCAGGAGTGAGTCCCTGCTGTGGTTTACACTGGGGTGTGCCCTTAACAGACTTACAGTTTTCTACCAACAGTCTTGCTGGGTCATGGAAATAAATTTGAGGGGAATATGGCTAGAGGCCAAGAGAGAAATTAGTAAATAGTTGTAGTAACATAGGTGAGCCGTGGCAATAAAAAGTAAATACAAATTCAAGAAATATTGAGGAGGACAAACTCGCAGGGTATTTATTACATGCAAACAATGAGGAAAAGGACTGACTCATGGGTGATACTTGAACTTCTGGTTTAATCAACTGAATCCTCGTGGTGATCCCACTTTTAAATCTTTCTGTCAAGCAACACGTGTTATTTGTCCAGCTGACTTATTTTTGACCCTTAGGCTCCTCCCACTCATTGGGTTTATCACTTTTCTTACTTGCCTTACTCCTATTCTTCTCTTTCTTAGCCAACATTTGCAATATCACAACTCTAGTTAAGTTCAACTCTCTAGCAACCCCATCCATCCTAATGCAGCTTAATAAGACTGGAGAAAACTATTTCATTTCAAATCCACAACCACTTACTTCAAGTAAACTTAATGTTGTCAGGTAATTGTAGCATACTTCTTTAGTCCTTCCCTTTCTGCTTTCATGGATAACTATTTCATGTCTTCTAGTTCCTCAGATCACCAATACCCCTTGCTCACTCTCAGCTGATACACTTTTTTATTTTTGAGAGAGAGACAGGGAGAGAGATGAGAAGCATCAGCTCGTAGTTGCAGCACTTTAGTTGTTCATTGATTGCTTTCTCATATGTGCCTTGATGGGGTGGGGGCTCCAGCTGAGCAGTGACCTCTTGCTCAAGCCAGCGACCCTGGGTGCAAGCCAGAAATCTTTGGGTCATGTCAATGATCCTATGCTCAAGCCAATGACCCCGCACTCAAGGTGGTGAGCTTGCAGCTCAAGCAAGATGAGGCAGTGCTCAAGCCAGCAACCTCAGGGTTTCGAACTTGGGACCTCAGTGTCCCAGGTCGATGTTCTCTATCCACTGTGCATCCACTTCATCAGCTGATAAATCAACTTGATGCCCAAATTTACTGAGAAGATGGAGCCCTGGCCGGTTGGCTCAGCGGTAGAGCGTCGGCCTGGCGTGCGGGGGACCCGGGTTCGATTCCCAGCCAGGGCACATAGGAGAAGCACCCATTTGCTTCTCCACCCCACCCCCTCTTTCCTCTCTGTCTCTCTCTTCCCCTCCCGCAGCCAAGGCTCCATTGGAGCAAAGATGGCCGGGGCGCTGGGGATGGCTCCTTGGCCTCTGCCCCAGGCGCTAGAGTGGCTCTGGTCTCGGCAGAGCGACGCCCCGGAGGGGCAGAGCATCGCCCCCTGGTGGGCAGAGCCTCGCCCCTGGAGGGCGTGCCGGGTGGATCCCGGTGGTCGGGCACATGCAGGAGTCTGTCTGACTGTCTCTCCCCGTTTCCAACTTCAGAAAAATACAAAAAAAAAAAAAAAAAAAAAAAAAAAAGAAGATGGAAGCAATCAGAAAACACTTAATGAATACTTGTGATATGCCTGAAAACCTGCTGTGTTTTCACACATTCCATATTATTGAATATGTAGGAAGAAAATGATAGTAAAAGAGAATTAGGAAAAGCAGGATAGAATATTCCAACTAAAATGATAAACAAATGCTAAAATAAATAGGCAGTTGTTATCTTAAAGAAATTAAATTACAAAATCAATTAAATATTCCTTTCAAGAATTTTAGTTTGTTTATTTCATTGCTTTTAAAAAACTTGAGCCTGACCAGGCAGTGACGCAGTGGATAGGCCTCAGCCGGGGACACTGAGGAACCAGGTTTGAAGCCCCAAGGTTGCCAGCTTGAGTGCCAGCTGGCCAGCTTGAGAGTGGGATCATAGACATGACCCCAAAGTCACTGGCTTGAGCCCAAGGCCGCTGTCTTGAAGAGGTCACCGTCCCAGCTAGAGCCCTGAGTGCCACATATGAGAAATAATCAACGAACAACTAAGGTGCCTCAACTACAAGTTGATGCTTTGCATCTCTCTCCCTTCCTGTCTGTCTGTCCCTCTGTCTCTGTTTTCCTCTCTCTCTATGAAAATCCAATTAAGCCCTGGCCAGATGGCTCAGTTTGGAGTGTTGCTCCAGAGTACAAAGGTTGCCAGTTCGAGTCTCTGGTCAGGGTCCCCGATCAGGACACATAACAAAAAACAGCTCAGTGTTCCTCTTTCTCTCTCCTTGTCTCTCTCTCTCTCAAAAAACAACTGCTCAACTGCTCCCAGAGTTCATCTTACTCCTCTCTGCCTCTGTCTGTCCTGGTAACATATGGGGAAAGTGCAGATGACCAGATGAACAGTCTTCAAACTAAGCAAGAAGGCCCCTTAGCTTGTCCTTAATGAAGTATTAGGTATTGAATATAAGTAAGAAATTCTTCCTTTTTTATAAAGCAAATACCTCACAGTCCTGCTTTTATACATCCTTTATTCTTCATTCTCTGTTGCCTCAGAAAGTCAGACATAAACATTATTAAACTCAATTGCATAAATAATTCAAAATATGCATGACCCACGTTAGGGATCCATGTTGCAGTGTTGGAGGTACCAAACACTAGATAATCGAACTGTTTATTTTGCATGTCATTTAGGTATTTGGCACTTATTATAAAAGTACACGTGAACTTTCTAGACAGAATAAGTACTTCCCTACTTCTAAGTTCTTTCTTTTCATATATGTTGAGCACTCACTAAGTACAGATCATTGTGACAGAAGCTGGTCTAGGTACAAAAATGCCGGGTGTCTACATTCATGGCCGGTATTTTGCAAGCAGTGATCACTGTTGGGCCCAGGATTGAAGTCTTCCTAGTGCTTAGAAGGATTTGAGAGGAATACAAGTGCTTGTCAGCTCAGGAATTTTGCATTTTCTCAACCTAGCTAGCCCATTGAATTCCCTTTCTTATTAAGCATCTCTTAATCCAGAATGTCAGAGTATTCTTTTACTTGCTGGTTCTAACAACATATATAGAAGATAGGTCAAAAGAGAATCCCAAAGCTTGATCACTCTTTACTGTACATCTGCACCCCCCTTTCCTAGCACCTTCTTCATGGCCTCTTTGACATCTTTGTTTCTCAGTGTGTATATAAGGGGGTTAACACTGGGAGTGACAATTGTGTAGAACAGAGTAAGGAACTTGCCCTGGTCCTGGGAATAAGTGTTTGCTGGCTGGAGGTACATGTATATGATTGTACCATAGAAGAGAGAGACAACGATCAGGTGGGAACTACAGGTGTTGAAGGCTTTCTTTCTCCCGGCAGCAGACTTGATCCTGAGCACGGCTCGTGCAATGTACCCGTAAGAGATGAGGATGAAGATGAGCGGTGCCAGAATGATAAAGATCGCCAAGGCAAATGCCAGTGCCTCAAGGGTCATGGTATCAACACAGGCCATGCCAATTAGTGCTGGCATCTCACAGAGAAAGTGGTCCACCCGTCTGCGCCCACAGCGGGGGAGCATCAATGTCTGGGGTGCCATTATGAGAGAATTGCCAAAGCCACTCAACCATGCAATGGAAGCCAGCTTCCCACAGAGGTGTGGGTGCATGATGACCATATAGTGCAGGGGTTTGCAGATAGCAACATAGCGGTCATAGGCCATGACAGCCAGGAGGACACACTCCACCCCACCCAGAGCCAGGACAAAGTAGAGCTGGGTGGCACAACCTACATAGCTGATGGTCTTATCTGGACCCCACAGGTTGTAGAGCATCTGAGGGATGGAGCCTGTGGTGAAACACATATCTAAGAATGAGAGGTTGGCCAAAAAGAAATACATTGGTGTGTGCAGCCGGAAATCCAGAACCGAGAGCAAGATGATGGTCATGTTGCCAAGAAGAGTCAGCAGGTAAAAAGTGAGGACAACCACAAAGAGGACCAGCTCCAGGTGGGGACGGTCAGAGAAGCCTACCAGGATGAAATCTTCCAAAGAACTTCTATTGCCCTTTGCCATCATCTGTAACCATATATTCACCTGTTAGGAGAAAGATGAATATCGTGAAAGGTATAGCTATAGTCCCTCAAAATGGATGGTGCTGGGAACTTCCTTGGAAATGTTAGGTGTCCCACCAAGAATTTCAATGGGCATTAGGTAGTCCCTATTTGGTCTGAGGGGTACAGTATTTGGGAGTTTTTCAGACTCCTGGCTGTGATTATTCACCAACCTTTTACATCATTCTTGTCAGACTGGCAGGATGTCAAAAGTTATTAATTATTTTATAAGAAGTAAACATTCAAAATAGTCTACTTAAAAATGTTTTTTAATGAAGAAACATCAAATCTTCTACTAATATGTAACCAATAAATAGGAATAGGGGCTGTGTCTCCACCTTAGAGTACCCAGCTTGCTGTTAGCTGGAATTTCACTTTAAGTGATGTGCCATCAACAATGGGAAACCTAGAATCATATTCAACTCAAGGGAAAAAGTGACCAAGTAAAATCTTAGGAAGAAGATGACCTTGTTACTGTTACACCTACACCTTGATTCCATTCATTCTTCTTATAAAAGCATGACCTGACCATGCCCCCTACCCAACATCCAGTCTCTGATGTAATTATGTTTTATAGCCACATGGTTTATTTTAACCCTGGGATTGGGAGACTTTTCTGAAGTTCAGAATGCTTTCCTATAAAAATGAAAATGATAAAAATAAAAAAACTGCTAGAACTCAATCCCAATGGAACTAATTAATATTTAGTGTTCTTTCAATAGTCTTTCCTCCCTTTTTATTCACGTTTAGTCTCACAAAGGACTTCACTCCCATGAAGTGGATTACTTCATCTATTTATCTCTTATAAACCCATAGAAATGAACGATTTAAAAAATATTTATGATACTTTACACTTTCAATTATTGGGCAGTGTTGTTATGTCTTAGGGGGAGTGTATTATATAAAAGTAAGTTAACCAAGGGCAAAATCCCATTCTGATATTTTTGCATATTTTCCTAAGCAGTTATTAAGAAGTAATAGAGTTTTGCCTGACCTGACCATGGCACAGTGGATAGAGCATCAGCCTGGGATGCTGAGGACTCACGTTTGACACCCTGAGGTTGCCGGCTTGAATGTGGGCTCACCAGCTTGAGTGCGGGCTCTCTAGCTTGAGCGTGGGATCATAGACATGACCCATGGTCACTGGCTTGAGCCCAAAAGTCACTGGCTTGAAGGCCTAGGTCACTGGCTTGGCTGGAGCCCCCTTGTCAAGGTACATATGAGAAAGTATCAATGAACAACTAAGGTGCAGCAACTATGAGTTGATGCTTCTCATCTCTCTCCCTTCCTGTCTCTCTCTCTAAAAAAAAAAAAAAAAAAAAAAAAAAAAAAAAAAAAAAAAAAAAAAAAAAAAAGAAGGAATAGAGTTGTGACTTTCATTAAAAGGGAATGTATTATATCTCTCAGATAATTGGGGCACAAAATAGGGTTCCACTGCTCTATGCCTTAATTAAATCATGTTGTGGCATGCATTGCCAACAACAGTTCTAAGATTTTGTACCTTAATGCTGACACTTATTCGAAATTATAGGACTGTCAAAGTCATCACCAGAAGCTACAACAAGCTTCTCCAGTGATAATGGACACATTGGACAATAACTGGGGGTGGGGATAGACAATCCAGTGACTACAAAACTGAGGACCAACGCTGACAATCGCAAGCATTGCAGCTTTTCCTCCACCTCTTGTAAAGTGGAAATTAAAAAATATATAGTCATTAAGAAAAAACAGATATGTGTGTGTAAGCAAACTGGGAGGGTACACACCAAACTGATGATAGCGAATGTCTCTGGAGGGGAAGTTGATCCCAAGGTTGAGCTAGTCTTCGCAAATATCCATATGTCTAAAAGATCTCAAATCATGAAAGAAAAAATAACAACAGGAATTACAAATCATTGGAATAGTAATGCAGCTAATGTTAACCATTTGACCTGATTTACCTCGTTTCATGCTCAGAGCAGCTCCCGGAGGTCAGCGGTGTCATTACTCAGCAGTACAGAGTGAGCCACTGAGGCCAGAGAGGGAGTGATGAAGACGCTGCCCAGGTCACGTGGCCGGCACGTGGGACCCGCTGGAGTCCCGCGGCTTCACTCCAGAGACCGGTCCGGTAGTCTCGTTCTAACTGTGGTTAGGCAGCACCAGTGATGCCAAATCTGCACGTGGAGAATCCAAATAAATTGCAAAATTCAATCTGCAACTCACTTCTTGTAATTTGTTGCGCAAAGTTAAATATAAAGAGTTCTACTGCTTATAAATTGAATAGGGCAGGTAGCTAATTGCAGTGGTACAGGCAAGACAGACAAACAAGTCACATTTTTATTCAGAAACTGAGAACTTCAGTTAAAATTTGCCTGCCAGGATGTGTTCACATGCGTACTTTGGGCGTAGAAGCTGTCAGAACGTGCTTAGGCCCAGCGTCTATTAATTTTTAGAGAGAGAGGAAGGGAGACAGACAGACACACATACACAATGAAAGAGAGAGAGAGTGAGAGAGAGACATCAACTTGTTCGACTTAGTCATGTTGGTTGATTCTTGTATGTGCCCTAACTGGGATGCAACTTGCAACCTCAGCATGACTGGATGATGCTCTCATCAACTGAGCTACCCAGTCACAATGAGTATTTTATTTTTAAGGTTTTCCAGTTCAGTAGATTCCAATGGTTTTTAAAATCATGTTTTTGGTAAGAACTCCATTAAGTGAGTTCAAAATCTCTCTCCAATTTTCTCATAGAATGAGTGAGATTTAACCACCATCTTTACAACTTGATCAAGCCTACATTAAAGTGAATAACATGTCTAACTGCCCACAGTTCGGCTATAGTCTATGGTTAAAAAAACCCAAACCAAAACCAGATGACTGGAGAGAGGGCTGGATCCCATTTCTTCCTAGCCAGGATCATGAACTCACCAAATTGGACAGCACACTCAGACATGCCATGTCCACAGTTCCTTCTCTTTCTTGAGACTTCACACAAGAGTCCAAGTGAAATGACCATAGTGAAAACCAGGAGAAAAGAAAGATGACATTCAGGAAATCTGTGAGAAAGGTAAAATGATAAAGAGGCAACAGGACCCAGCAAACTGAATCTGGATAGATGAAGAGAGAATGTCGATGAGCAAACAATAGTTATACCACCTGAAGGCCCTGAATACCCATCCCTTTCCCACCCCAGGTAAGGAAGCCAGAGGGTCTCTGATGTACACTTAGCTCAGGGAGCACAGAAGGGCTCCAAGGTTTCAAGTTTGAAAAGAAAGAACTTCTTATGGGTTTCATAGTTGATATAGAATTGGACACTTTTTTTTCTGCCTCCCCCTGTGGAGTAAAACTTTCTTTTCAATAATTCTCTGAACTAATTATCTCTAACAAGGGTTGGGAAGAGCATGAGGTCTCAAAGGAGATATTATTCTTCTGCAACCACACACACACACACACACACACACACACACACACACACACACACACACACACACACTCTACACATTCACCTGAGAGGCAGATACAGAGAGAGCACCAAATCCTCTTCACTGGGTCTCACCAAAACCAAGAGTCAGTACTGAACACTAAGATGCCAAGAGTGGCCGCCTTACCCTTCATTCAGAACAAAACCTAGAACCTATGAAAAATGTGTGAGCATCTGCTCGTGCTGGATTGATTTCCTTGGTGACATGTGTCCTGTGTCCTCTGCTTGGGGCTAGACAGGGCAGAGAAGGGTTGGTCACAGTCCTTCACCCTTTTGTTTACTACAGATGAGTTCTGTGTGCAATTTTAAGGTCCGTGATAACAAAGCTTAACTTGAATATTTTCTTTTTAAGACAGATATATCAAGAGGAGGGTGGATGAAAAAAGAGAGATTAACTTTGACATTTAAAATTAATATAAAAATAACAAAGAGCTCAAAAATATTAAAAATAATCTTATTTCAATTTGCCAAGTTTGATGTAAAATTATTAAGACTATCTCAAGAAAGTTACTATGTATCTGAATGACAAATGACTCCGGCTGGCATTAGAATAAATCAACAGGTTTTGGTTACTAAGAAAGAAAGAAAAACAGTATGCTTGTGCTCCTTCACTTCACTATCTGTTACAGTCCTAGGTGAATAAGGTAGAAATGGAGACATCTTGAAAGCATATTTTCTATACCTACCTGTCAAAGACTTCTAAGGGAGATGAATGTCACATTTCATCTCTATAACCAGAAATTTTAGTTGATACAGAGGAGATAATACATATAAATGCATTTTGTACATTTAAAATATTATTTAGGTTTTAATAACCATTATTATTAATATCTTATGGATGATTAACTTCAGTGGCCATTTCTAAGTACTTTTGTTAAGTAGAAACAAATTATATTGGGTCATTACCATGTCAAGTGTTGTGTTTTAAATATAAACATTATTATTAAAGTCATATATTATAATTTTAACACTAATTAATTTTGTGAAGATCAAAGATGAATAGAAAAACTGATACTTTCATCTTCATTAATTTGTAAACAAATGGCATATATGATTTTTACTTGTCAACAGAAACACAAATATGTAGATGAGCAATTGAAATTAGTCAATATTAATTCTGTATTCCACCAAAACTCCTGGCACAATTAGAGGAGCCATTCCCCTGAGAATCGCTTTTTATACTTAAATTATTAACTTAATACATCTCAACTCAATACTTTCTCATGGAAACTAGGGAGAACTACCTGGAGAATTTTATGCTTTCAAGAATTTCCTACGTGAGATAATGAGTCTCCCGAGAAATAAGGGGGATTTGTGAGGGTAGTTAACTCAATGGGGGAGGTAAAATTCTTAGCCAAAAAAGACATTTCAGAAGCAATATTTAAATTTTTATGCCACCTGACTTTTAGTCACACCCTAAACCTACCTGTAATCCATCACAAATACACTTAAACTTGTAATTGATGGCAATATTAAAGTTCTGGGAAGCTTTTTTTTCCATAAAATAAAATAATACAGTTCAAGGATTATCAGTGATTATGAGAGATGCCTCCCAGCACATTACCATATGACTTAATAAGTTGTAATATGGCATCATGGAATGCTATCAGAGAAAGAAATCAAGTCTGTAAGTTTGTCAGTCATTTTTCCCATCAAGTGCAATTATATACTGCTCACAAAAATTAGGGGATCAGGGAACGTGCAGCTACTCCAGTACTTTCAGTCTCTTGTATAGTGCATTTTCACCAATGGAGTTAAAGTTGGTTTTGCATCTCATTTGCTAACTGAACACATTTGTTTGCCTTGTTGTTTGCTTTTCTGATATTCTTGTTCAATTAAAAAATATCAAATGCTTCTCTTTTTTTTATCACTTCATATTCATTTTGAAATACCCCCTAATTTTTGTGAGCAATCTATTTAAACACATTCTCTTTTATTACAATTTAGCCTAATTTGTATCATTAGCTTTTGTGGAAGTGTACAACCAATTATTTATAAAACTTTTTATCATGGCTCTGGCTGGTTGGCTCAGTGGATAGAACATTGATCAGGCATGCTCACATCCCTAGTCCAGGCACACATGAGAGTGACCATCTGCTTCTCTTCTTCCTCTCCCCCTTCTCTCTCTCCTCTCCTCCTGCAGCCAGTGCCTTGATTGGTCCAAGTGTTGGACTCAGGCACTGAGGGTAGCTCAGCTGATTCGAGCATTGGCCCCAGACTGGGGTTGCCAGCTGGATCCCAGTTGGGCCACATGTGGGAGTCTGTCTATCTTCTCTTCTCTAACTTAAAAAAAAACAAAAAACTTTTATCACATGTATATATATATATTCATAAGATTTGATGTCAAAGATCCATCACACTTTGAACTTTACTTTTCTTTTCTTCTTTTTAAAAATAGCTTTTTTTTATAAGTGAGAAGAGAGGAGATAGACAGACTCCTGCATGCACCCTGACTGAGATCCATCTGGTAACCCCCATCTGAGGCTGATGCTCAGACCAGCTGAGTAATCCTCAGTGCCTGAGGCCAATGGCCACTGGAGAGGGAGAGGAAGAGAAGCAGATGTGTGCCCTGACTGAGGATAGAACCTGGATGTCCAGATGCCAGGCTGATGTTCTATCCACTGACAAAACCTGCCAGGGCCAAATTATTATTATCTTTTTCATTGATTTTAGTGAGAAAGAAAGGGAGAGAGAGAGAGAGAGAGAGAGAGAGAGAGAGAGACAATCAGTTCCCATTGGGATGATGCTCTAACCAAATGAGCTATCTGGCCAGGGCTCCAAGTGTCTCTTAAGGTCATCTTTCACTTTGTTGTAAATGGAGCCTGTAAAGACAGAAGCCAGCTCCAGGGCCACCATCACAGCAGCCCGGCTATTGCAGGTTCTCATTGGATTCGGACAGTAGGCAAAGAAACAACGGAGCCACAAACTGGTGGGCCATAGTTTTTTTTTTTTTTTTATTTTTTTTTTTTTTTTTTTTTTGTTTTTTTTTTTTTTTTTTTTAATTTAATTTTATTTTATTTATTTTTAATGGGGTGACATCAGTAAATCAAGATACATATATTCAAAGACAACATGTCCAGGTTATCTTAAAGTTCAATTATGTTGCATACCCATCACCCAAAGTCAGATTGACCTGTCACCCTCTATCTAGTTCTCTCTGTGCCCCTCCCCCTCCCCCTTCCCTCTCCCTCTCCTCCCTCCCCCCCGTAACCACCACACTCTTATCAATGTCTCTTGGTTTCACTTTTATGTCCCATCTATGTATGGAAAAATGCAGTTCCTGGTTTTTTCTGATTTACTTATTTCACTCCGTATAATGTTGTCAAGGTCCCACCAATTTGCTATAAATGATCCGATGTCATCATTTCTTATGGCTGAGTAGTATTCCATGGTGTATATGTGCCACATCTTCTTTATCCAGTCATCTATTGATGGGCTTTTTGGTTGTTTCCATGTCCTGGCCACTGTGAACAATGCTGCAATGAACATGGGGCTGCATGTGTCTTTACAAGTCAATGTTTCTGAGTTTTGGGGGTATATACCCAGTAGAGGGATTGCTGGGTCATAAGGTAGTTCTATTTTCAGTTTTTTGAGGAACCACCATACTTTCTTCCATAATGGTTGTACTACTTTACATTCCCACCAACAGTGGATGAGGGTTCCTTTTTCTCCACAACCTCTCCAACATTTGCTATTACCTGTCTTGTTAATAATAGCTAATCTAACAGGTGTGAGGTGGTATCTCATTGCAGTTTTGATTTGCATTTCTCTAATAACTAAAGAAGATGAGCATCTTTTCATATATCTGTTGGCCATCTGTATTTCTTCCTGGGAGAAGTGTCTGTTCATATCCTCTTCCCATTTTTTTATTGGATTGTTTGTTTGTTTGTCGTTGAGTTTTATGAGTTCTTTGTATATTTTGGATATTAGGCCCTTATCTGAGCAGGTGCTTAAAAATATCATTTCCCAATTAGTTGGCTGTCTGTTTATCTTGTTATCAATTTCTCTTGCTGAACAAAAACTTCTTAGTCTGATGTAGTCCCATTCATTAATTTTTGCTTTCACTTCTCTTGCCTGTGGAGTCAAATTCATAAAATGCTCTTTAAAGCCCAGGTCCATGAGTTTGGTACCTATGTCTTCTTCTATGTACTTTATTGTTTCAGGTCTTATGTTTAGATCTTTGATCCATTTTGAGTTAATTTTAGTACAGGGGGACAAACTGTAGTCCAGCTTCATTCTTTTGCATGTGGCTTTCCAGTTTTCCCAGCACCATTTGTTGAAGAGGCTTTCTTTTCTCCATTGTGTGTTGTTGGCCCCTTTGTCAAAAATTATTTGACTATATATATGTGATTTTATTTCTGGGCTTTCTATTCTGTTCCATTGGTCCGAGTGTCTATTTTTATGCCAATACCATGCTGTTTTGATTGTCGTGGCCCTATAATAGAGTTTGAAGTCAGGTATTGTAATGCCCCCAGCTTCGTTCTTTTTCTTTAGGATTGCTTTGGCTATTCGGGGCTTTTTATAGTTCCATATAAATCTGATGATTTTTTGCTCCATTTCTTTAAAAAATGTCATTGGAATTTTGATGGGAATTGCATTAAATTTGAATATAGCTTTGGGTAATATGGCCATCTTAATTATATTTATTCTACCTAACCAAGAACAAGGAATATTCTTCCATCTCATAATGTCTTTTTCGATTTCCCTTAACAATGGTTTATAGTTTTCATTGTATAAGTCTTTTACATTCTTTGTTATGTTTATTCCTAGGTATTTTATTTTTTTTGTTGCAATCGTGAAGGGGATTATTCTTTTGAGTTCATTCTCAAATGTTTCATTGTTGGCATATAGAAAGGCTGTTGACTTCTGTATGTTGATTTTGTATCCTGCGACCTTACTGTATTGGCTTATTTTTTCTAGAAGTATTTTTGTGGATTCTTTGGGGTTTTCGATGTATAGGACCATATCATCTGCAAAAAGTGATAACTTTACTTCTTCTTTTCCGATATGGATGCCTTTTATTTCTTTGTCTTGTCTGATTGCTGTGGCAGGAACCTCTAGTACCACATTAAATAAGAGTGGAGAGAGTGGACAACCCTGTCTTGTTCCTGATTTAAGGGGGAAAGCCTTCAGTTTTGTGCCATTTAGTATGATGTTAGCTGATGGTTTATCATATATGGCCTTTATCATGTTGAGATATTTTCCTTTCTATACCCATTTTGTTGAGAGTCTTAAACATAAAATTGTGTTGTATTTTATCAAAAGCCTTTTCTGCATCTATTGATAATATCATGTGATTCTTGTTCTTTGTTTTGTTGATATGGTGTATTATGTTGACCGTTTTACGTATGTTGAACCATCCTTGAGATTCTGGGATGAATCCCACTTGATCATGATGTATTATTTTTTTAATATGTTGTTGTATTCGATTTGCTAGTATTTTGTTTAGTATTTTAGCATCTGTATTCATTAGAGATATTGGTCTGTAGTTTTCTTTTTTTGTGCCATCCTTGCCTGGTTTTGGTATAAGGGTTATGTTTGCCTCATAAAATGTGTTTGGAAGTATTGCTTCTTCTTCAATTTTTTGGAAGACTTTCTGTAGAATAGGAACCAAGTCTTCTTTGAAGGTTTGATAAAATTCGCTGGTATAGCCGTCTGGGCCTGGACTTTTATTTTTGGGGAGGTTTTTTATGTTTTTTTCTATTTCTTCTCTACTAATAGGTCTGTTTAGGCTTTCTGCTTCTTCATGACTCAGTCTAGGAAGGTTGTATTGTTCTAGGAATTTATCCATTTCTTCTAGGTTGTTGAATTTAGTGGCATAAAGTTTTTCATAGTATTCTACAATAATTCTTTGTATATCTACGATGTCTGTGGTGATTTCTCCTCTTTCATTTTGGATTTTGTTTATATGAGTTCTTTCTCTTTTTTCCTTGGTAAGTCTTGCCAAGGGTTTGTCAATTTTGTTGATTTTTTCAAAGAACCAGCTCCTTGTTCTATTAATTTTTTCAATAGTTTTCCTGTTCTCTATTTCATTTATTTCTGCTCTGATTTTTATTATCTCTTTTCTTCGGCTGGTTTTGGGTTGTCTTTGTTCTTCATTTTCTAGTTCCTTAAGGTGTGAAGTTAAGTGGTTTACTTCGGCTCTCTCTTGTTTGTTCATATATGCCTGAAGTGATATGAACTTCCCTCTTATCACAGCTTTTGCTGCGTCCCATAGATTCTGATATGTCGTATTATCATTTTCATTTGTCTGTATATATCTTTTGATCTCTGCACTTATTTCTTCTTTGACCCATTCATTCTTTAAAAGTATGTTGTTTAGTTTCCACATTTTTGTGGGATTTTCCCCCTCTTTTTTGCTGTTGAATTCTAGTTTCAAGGCTTTATGATCAGAAAATATGCTTGGTACAACTTCAATTTTTCTGAATTTGCTGATGTTGTTTTTGTGGCCCAACATATGGTCAATTCTTGAGAATGATCCATGTACACTGGAGAAAAATGTATACTCAGTCACTTTGGGATGAACATATCCAGGTGCTCTAGTGTTTTGTTTAAGGCCACTATGTCTTTGTTGATTTTCTGTTTGGATGACCGATCTAGAGCCGTCAGCGGTGTATTGAGGTCTCCAAGTATGATTGTATTTTTGTCAGTTTTTGTTTTAAGGTCAATAAGTAGCTGTCTTATATATTTTGGTGCTCCTTGGTTTGGTGCATATATATTAAGAATTGTTATGTCTTCTTGATTCAGTGTCCCCTTAGCCATTATGAAATGGCCATTTTTGTCTCTGAGTACTTTTGCTGTCTTGTAGTCAGCTTTATCAGAAATGAGTATTGCTACGCCTGCTTTTTTGTGGATGTTATTTGCTTGGAGTATTGTTTTCCAGCCTTTCACTTTGAATTTGTTTTTATCCTTGTTACTTAGATGAGTTTCTTGTAGGCAGCATACAGTTGGATTTTCTTTTTTGATCCATTCGGCTACTCTGTGCCTTTTTATTGGTGAGTTTAATCCGTTTACATTTAGTGTAATTATTGACACTTGTGAGATCCTCATTGCCATTTTATATATTGCTTTCTGTTAGTTTTGTGCCTTGTTTGATTCTTCTCTTTCATTTTTTTATCTTTTGTTTTTATTTGGTTGTGTTCCATACATCTTTCCTCTGTTGCTATCTTTTTTAAATCATGTGCTTCTGTGGTGGTTTTTTCAATGATGGTTACCCTTAAGTACTGAAAAGGGTTCCTACCCTGTTCATTGTAGTGCACTATTTTGTGAGTACTTTTGCGCTCCATCGCCCTTTGCTACTGTTAATCTTCATCCTCTCCCCCCTTTCTTATTGTTGTCACAGTTTAAAGTTGGTTTTGTTATGTTCTTCTTGGAGCTTTTACTTGTGGCTTTGTTGTTGTTGTTTTTTTATTCTTTGTATCTGATTGGAGAACCCCCTTTAGTATTTCCTGGAGTGGGGGTTTTCTGGTGATAAATTCTCTCATCTTTTCTATATCTGTGAATGTTTTTATTTCTCCTTCATATTTGAAGGATAACTTTGATGGGTATAGTATTCGTGGCTGAAAGTTCCTCTCTTTCAAGACTTTAAATATTGGGGTCCACTCTCTTCTAGCTTGTAGAGTTTCTGTTGAGAAATCTGATGATAATCTAATGGGCCTTCCTTTATATGTTGTATTCTTCTTTTCCCTGGCTGCCTTGAGAATTTTTTCTTTGCAGTTGGTTTGTGCCAATTTTATTATGATGTGCCTTGAAGTAGGTTTGTTGGGGTTAAGAAAACTTGGAGTTCTGTTTGCTTCTAGAATTTGAGGTTTTAGTTCTTTCCACAGGCTTGGGAAGTTCTCATCTATTATTTGTTTGAGTATGTTCTCCATTCCATTTTCTCTCTCTTCTCCCTCTGATATACCTATTATTCTTATGTTATTCTTTTTGATGGAGTCAGATAATTCCTGTAGGGCTATCTCATTTTTTTTAATTTTTAAATCTCTTTCTTCTTCTCTTTGTTGAGCCTCAAGTTGCTTGTCTTCTATTTCGCTAATCCTCTCTTCTATCTGGCCTGTTCTATTAGCTAAGCTTGTTACCTCATTTTTCAGCTCATGAATTGAGTTTTTCATCTCTGATTGATTTGTTTTTATAGTTTCAATTTCCTTGGAGATATACTCTTTGTGTTCATCGAGTTGTTTTCTGAGCTCCCTAAATTGCCTTTCTGTGTTTTCTTGTATATCTCTGAGTATTTTTAGGATTTCTATTTTAAATTCTCTGTCGTTTAACTCCAAGGTTTCCAATATCTTAAATTTTTTCTCCATAGATTTTTCCTCATCTCTCTGTGTTACCTCTCTTTCTTTTGTATCCATGATAATCGATTTTCTCTTCTTTAATGGCATCTGAGGGTGGTTTTCTTGATAGTATTAATGAGATTTTAAAAGGAATAAAAGGATAAAAAAATAAAAATAAAAATAAAAAATTGCGTGTTTTTTTTTTTTTTTAAAGATTAATCTTTAAATAAAGAAAAATAAAATAAGATAAAAATTTGAGGAAAAAAAAGGAATAATTCCTTCCCCTCCTTTTTTTCCTCTCCTCTCCTCTCCCCTCTTTTTTGAGAAAATCTTGTGATGAACTGTGAATTATATTGTACTAGATAGAACAAACAATACCTGTGGCGGAGGGCCTGAATTGGGGAGAAGTAATATAGGGGTAAAGGAAAAAGACAAAAAAGAAAAAAAATAAAAGAAAAGAAAAAAATATTTATATGTAAAAAAGGGGGAGGAGCAGTATAGACCCACAAAAAGCAAATTGGGAAAAAATTTGGGTCAAGAATAAAATGCTTTGCTTTTAGGTGTTGGCTGACTCAGAGTTATGATGAGAGGAATAAGAGGGAAACAGGAAAAAGGGGTGGAAAATTAAAAAATTACTATTGTATTTAGTGGAACAAGAACTAGATAGAATGGAGAGCCAGGGATGGTAGCACTTCTAATGTGTTAAAAAGGTGAAGTAAAAACCATCCAAAATGTCACAAACTTAAGTTTGAGTCCCAGATAAGATAATTTGTTCGTTATTGAGGTTTGAATGAGAGAAGATGTAAAGGAGAGAGGAAGAGGCTAATATAGAGGGAGAAAAGAGAGAGAGAGAGAGAGAGAGAGAAAAGATGGAACCACTTAAAGAAGAAAAAAGAAAAAGGAGGAGAGAGAAAGAGAGAGAGTTAGGGGTTTTGGATTGCAACCCTCATAGAGAGGAAGGAGAAGGAAAGAAAAGATAATGGGAGATGTAACACTTATGGGTAGTGTAGTTCAAAGAGAGGCGAGAGTAAGACTGAAAGAGAATTAAATGACCAAATTGGAGTAAAAAAAAAGAAATCAAGTATAAAGAAAAGAGACACAGACAAACAAATATAATAAAATGGGATAGGTTATAAAGTCTGCAGATTATTCTTGATTTTGAGAGGTTGTCGTCTTGCTTTTTCTTTTTTGTCTTTCTGGTCGGTGACTTTGTACCCCGGGTTCTGCCCCTGTGGCACGCTCTGGAAGAGGTTTGCAGTTGGTAATTCTCTATGGTGATGTCATGTATTGGGCTTCAGTCTCGTTGGCAGTTGAGGCTTATTAGTGTTTATAGGCTCCAACAGTGAGAGGATCTCTCACTGTGAGAGTGTTCCTGGAGCCTCTCTTCTAGACTATTCCTTCCACAATTAGAAGCCTGGTAATCCAGCTATGGGGTTGCTGCTGCCTCTGCCTGGATAGTAAGAGTCTCAAAGAGCAGGCAACTCCCCACTCTATTCCCACTCAGCACAGGGCTCTGAGTAAGGCTCAGTCAGTCAGAGCTGCTAGCATAATCAGGCGTGGCTTCCTCCCACTCAAAGACCTCTGGTTCTGCCCCTCTGTGGGATAACTCGAGTGCCCACTCCTGAGGCGTTCGGTGGAATCTCTTGCCCACTCTCCGTGCGCACCCACCAGGATGTCAGACCAGACAGGTCATACTTCGAGTGAAATCCCTACCCACACGGAGAAGATCGAGCTTTGGAATTGGCTTTCGCTCTATCCCCGTGCGGCTTTCCCAGGGGGCTAGGGCTGCCTGAGATTCCGTTCCTGGCCCGCTCACAGACCTCTGACTCTGCTCCTCTGAGGGAAAACACGGGCGCCCACCCCTGAGGAGTTCGGAGGAATCTCCTGCACACTCTCCGTGCGTGGGCGCTGACCCTGATTCTGAGTCTCAGACGGGACGTCTTTCACTCTGAGAAAGCCCTCCTCCCACACAGAAAAGTTACTGGTTTGGAATTGGCTTTCGCTCTGTCCCCGTGCGGCTTTCCCAAGGCGCTGGGGCTTCCGCTCCTGGCCCGCTCGCAGACCTCTGATTCTGCTCCTCTGAGGGAAAACACGGGCGCCCACCCCTGAGGAGTTTGGAGGAATCTCCTGCACACTCTCCGTGCGTGGGCACTGACCCGATTCTGAGTCTCAGACAGGACGTCTTTCACTCTGAGAAAGCCCTCCTCCCACACAGAAAAGTTATTGGGTTGGAATTGGTTTTCGCTCTGTCCCCGTGCGGCTTTCCCAAGGCGCTGGGGCTTCCGCTCCTGGCCCGCTTACTGGCCTCTGACTCTGCTCCTCTGAGGGAAAACACGAGCGCCCACCCCTGAGGAGTTCGGAGGAATCTCCTGCACACTCTCTGTGCGTGGGCGCTGACCCGATTCTGAGTCTCAGGCGGGACGGAGAAATCCCTCCTCCCACACAGAAAAGTTTCGCCTTTGGAGTTGGCTCCAGCTCCCTCCCTGTGCCCGGTCCCCTCAGGGCGCTGGGGCTCCTAGGAGATGCTGCTTTTAGCCCTCACAGAGGCCTCTGACTCTGCTTCTCTGTGGGTTAGCACGGGCTGCGCCCACCCCTGAAGTGTTTGTGGGAATCTCTTGCCCACTAACCCCGCGCGCGCCAGCCAGGAGATGTGGAAAATGGCTGTCCCACTTGTCTTTCTTTGTCTGGGTTTGGCGCGCGTGTTAGCTTGAATTGCCCAGGTTTTTCCACGGCTTGGATCTCCGTGCCACAGCCTGGTTTGGCTGTTTGTACTGCAGTCTGGACCTATTTACTCCCTATGCCCGCCTTAGTTTCTATATTCTCAGTTCTCAGTGAAAGCCATCCTGTTTGGATTAGAGAGGAAGGCGGAGCATTTCTTACTCCTTATTTCCCCCGGGGTTTGACCATATATTTAGCCAATCTTTCGCTCGATCCTACCTTCGGGTGTGTTGTGAAGCATCTGAAGACTCCAAGGATAGGTTTTTCTGTTTCTGGTTGAAGAACTTGTTGAGTTTATGGGGAGATTTTCGGTATCGCTTCCTACCGCGCCATCACTGTCGGGCCATAGTTTTTAATCCTAGCTTGCACCCGGCGGGCAAGTAAAAAATACACACTGGGCTCCAAAACCCAGTCACATTCAGTGCTCACAAAGCCACTGACTTATCCGAGTTTCCTAGAATCAAAGGTTTCTAGCTCACCAGCCTTATTCTCCTCAGTTCCCCATCTCCTTCCTTATCCCAGATACAAACTCTGCACAGACTGGCATCTCACTCAGCACTCTGCCATCTTGGTTGCTTCTCCTGGCCTACTCCATGTGGCTTCCTTCTGCTTTCTCCTCTAATGATGATCTCAGGAACCAAGAGGGCAAACTCCCGTTTTGCCCCCACTTTATACTGTAGAAAACCAAAATCCCTTAATCCAATATACAAAATAGGGTAGTCTCTAATACAAAGTCACTTCTCTGAGGCATGATTGGATTGTACTGCCCCAAAGGGTGGGAAAGGCTTAATCCCAAAACCAAGCCCCAGGCTGCAAGGATTCTCAACACACATTAATATCACCTGGGCGATGGCCTCCATCTTTAACAAAGTGAGCATAATACATTTTATCTGCCCAACAGAGCCTCTCTAAAACATAGGTGTTACCATCTGTAAAGCCAGTAGCCGCGGCCACCATCACAGCTGCCTGGCCCATGCAGGTTAGCATTTGATTCGGACAGACGGTAATGAAACAAGGGAGCCAAGAACTGGTGGGCCATTAGCTTTAATCCTAGCTCGCACCTGGGGGCAAGAAATACACACAGTGGGAAAACACTTCCCTTTCTATTCAGGGCTCCCAAAGCCACTGACTTATCCAAGTTTCCCTAGGATCAAAGGTTTCTACCTCACCAGCCTTATTCACCTCTGTTCCCCATCTCCTTCTCTCTGCACAAACTGGCTTCTCCTTCAGAGCTCCACCATCTTGGCCGCTTCTCCTCTCCTCCACGTGGCCCTTATCTGCTCTCCACCAGCATGGTCTGCTCCTAGAACATAATCACTCTTCCCCAGAATAACATAATCTCTTTTAAAACCTTTTGGAGTGAAAGCCCTCCCCCAACACACATTAATATTATCATGCCTATCCCAAGCAAGAGGGGCAACTAATATTATCACCAGGGTGATGGGTTTCCATGTGGGCAGCACCATCTTTAACAAAGTGAGCAGAATATATTTCATCTGCCCAACACCATCCCATACTTTAAGTCCTTGACTGAGCCTGCTTGCCTAAAGAAATACCTGTTTTCCTTATTATTGAGACTGTAGGAATCAACCTACATTTCCAGTTCTACCTAAAGAAGCTTCTATTTACTTTATACTCTTAATGCACTAAACTACTCACTATAAACGATGAAAAACTGAATATTCTCTGGAAAATAATTAGACTAAAGGGGAAGGCAAGTAGCTGTTGAAAAGAGAATGTCTCAAATTCCCGCTCAGAAAAACTCATGCAAGCTTAAAAACCAGAAAGCCTCATTTACTATCACTGCAGGGAAAATTACTTAGAAGCATTTTTATGAAGGTAAATAAGGTAAGAAATATTAAAGATCTATATTAAGTATTAAATATCCTGACATAAAGTGGACCTTTCCTAATTGTGACTTTTGCTACCTGTATGTCTCCTTGCTTACAGTGTTCTCTCAGATGGGAATGTTTATTTTATTAAAAACAATACTAAAATGATCAAGGCTCAGTTCAAATAGTTTTCTGGGAAAACACTCTTTTTTTACAGTTGGCTGTTCTTTCATCTGGATTCCAGAAGCTCTTTTTTAAATTTATTTTTTGAGAAAGTCAGATAGGAACAGATAAGAAGGGAAAGAGATGAAAGCATCAATTCTTCGTTGCAGCTCCTTAGTTGTTCAGTGATTGCTTTCTCATATGTGCCTTGACCAGGCCGGGGGTGGGTGTGGGTGGGTGTCCTACAGCAGAGCCAGTGACCCCTTTCTCAAGCCAGAGACCTTGGGCTTCAAGCCAGTGACCTCTGGGCTCAAGCTGGAGACCTTGGGGTTTTTTTTTTTTTTTTCTTTTTTTTTTTTCTGAAGCTGGAAATAGGGAGAGACAGTCAGACAGACTCCCGCATGCGCCCGACCGGGATCCACCCGGCACGCCCACCAGGGGCGACGCTCTGCCCACCAGGGGGCGATGCTCTGCCCATCCTGGGCGTCGCCATGTTGCGACCAGAGCCACTCTAGCGCCTGAGGCAGAGGCCACAGAGCCATCCCCAGCGCCCGGGCCATCTTTGCTCCAATGGAGCCTTGGCTGCGGGAGGGGAAGAGAGAGACAGAGAGGAAAGCTCGGCGGAGGGGTGGAGAAGCAAATGGGCGCTTCTCCTGTGTGCCCTGGCCGGGAATCGAACCCGGGTCCTCCGCACGCTAGGCCGACGCTCTACCGCTGAGCCAACCGGCCAGGGCGACCTTGGGGTTTTGAAACCAGGCCTGCGAGCCTGGGCCTTCCAAGCCCAACGCTCTATCCACTGCACTACCACCTGGTCAGGTCAGATGCTCTTTATCTACATTCTATATTGTATTTTAGTTTCTTTTAAAGAAAAATTAAAGAGGTGAATTATGATTAAGAGAATACAATGTACATTTAGAGAAAGGAGTAGGGGAGATTTAGAGTTTAGCAAAAATGACAGAACTGAAATGCTAATTGTGGTTGGTGTGTGAGTGGATGTGGTGAGGAGGGTGGATAATAGGAAAGGGAAGAGAAAGAAGCCCTTAATGTGACCGACCTAAAGGGTATCACAAAGAAACCCGTTTGGTGGAAGATAGTGCCGCTGTTGTCCATTTACACAAAGCCCAGTAATAAAAAATTACTAGATATGAAAAGAGGCAAGACCATATGATCAGTAATAAAGAATTAAAAAAAAATAAGGCATAGAAGGAGAACTCTGAAATTAGATCAACATTTGAACATAACTGTGATAAATTTGTTAAAAAAAATACGGATAAAACAAATGAACTCATGAGATTTTCACCAGACTTAACACATAAAAAAGAATAAAATGTACATTTTAGAAATGAAAAGTAAAATAACTGAAAAAAAGAACTCAGTCTGAATGTGACATTAATGACATACAGGTCTACACAAATAATTTAAGATGCAAATCATCAGGGCATCAGAAGTGACAAAGAATGGGGCAGAAGCAAAACATGAAAATAATGTCACATTCAAGAATCTCAGTAAACTCTAAGAAAGATAAAATGAAAAATAAAGTTGTATAAAGGTTTGTTTTCTTATACATGATACCAAAAGGATGATTCATGAAAGAAAAAAAATAAATTGAATTTCATCAAGATTTAAAATATTTGTTTTGTGCCTGACCAGGTGGTGGCACAGTGGATAGAGCATCGGACTGGGATGCAGAGGGCTCAGGTTCAAGACCCCGAGGTTGCCAGCTTGAGTGCCGGCTCATCTGGTTTGAGCCAAGTTCACCAGCTTGGACCCAAGGTCGCTGGCTCAAGCAATGGGTTACTCGGTCTGCTGAAGGCCCACAGTCAAGGCACATATGAGAAAGCAATCAATGAACAACTAAGGTCTCCCAACGAAAAACTGATGATTGATGCTTCTCATTTCTCTCCATTCCTGTCTGTCTGTCCCTATCTGTCCCTCCTCTGACTCTCTCTCTGTCCCTGAAAAAATAAAAAATTAAAAAAAATATTTGTTTTGTGAAAAGACCCTGTTAAAAGTATAAAAGACCAGTTTATAGACTAGTAGAAAATATTTGCTAACTATATGTAAAGCCAGTAGCCACGGCCACCATCACAGCAGCCAGTCCTATGCAGGTTCGCATTCGATTCGGACAGTCAGTAAAGAAACAAAGGAGCCAAAAACTGGTGGGCCATCATCTTTAATCCTAGCTTGCACCCAGTGGGCAAGTAAAAAACACACACTGGGCTCCAAAACCCACTCACATTCAGTGCTCACAAAGCTACTCTCTTATCCGAGTTTCCTAGAATCAAAGGTTTCTAGCTTACCAGACTTATTCACCTCTGTTCCCCATCTCCTTCCTTCTCCCTGCACAAACTCTGCACAAACTGGCTTCTCACTCAACACTCCGCCATCTTGGCTGCTTCTCCTGGCCTCCTCCACGTGGCCTTTCTCTGCTCTCCTCTCTGCTCTCTCCTCTAATACTAATCTCAGGAACCAAGAGAGAGAGCTTCCGTTCTGTCCCCATTTAATAGTGTAGAAATCAAAACCTTAATTCAATATACAAATAAGGAAGTCTGATACAGTCACTTATCTGAGGCATAATTGGATTGTACCACCCCACATCAAAAAGGGTGGGAAAGGCTTAGTTCTAAAACCAAGCCCCAGGCTACAAGGATTCTGCCTGCCCACAACACATATTAATATCAGGGTGACGGGCCTCTACGTGGGCAGTGTCATCTTTAACAAAGTGAGCATAATATATTTTATCTGCCCAACACTATATCTCTATCAAAGAACTCATAACTAGAATATGTGAAGAATTCTCAAAACTCAACAGTAAGAACAAATAATACACAAATGATTAAAAAATGGGCAAAAGACATTAACTAACATTTTACCACAGAAGAAATAATAAGGGCAAATAAGCACATGAAAAGTATATGTTCAAGCCCTGACTGGGGTGCTCAGTGGATAGAGCATGGTCCCAGTGTGCAAGGTTGCAGGTTCCATTCCCTGACAAGTTACATACAAGAAGCAATGGATGAATGAACAGCTAAGTAGAACAAGGAGTCGATGCTTCTCTCCCTCTCTCCCCTCCTCCCTTCCTCCCTCCCTCCTTCTCTCTCTCAAATCAAAGTGAAAAAAAAAATCTTTAAATGTATTCAACACCATTATGGAAATACTAATTTTAAAAAAAGGTATAAATATACACTTATATAAAAGAGCTAAAATTTAAAATAGTGATAATGTTGTAAAGTACTGTACCCCAGATTCTGAAAAGTACTGTACCTCACTTCAGTGGTTTTACATAGACACACCAAGTCCAGATGAATTTTGAAAGGTTTTATTAAAGGAGGAGATTTTTTAAATATGCCGGCCGCATTTGGCTGACACGGGGTATTTGCAGACCCAAGTCATGCACGACAAATACATCTCAGAGGCTGGTTATATACCCTTTGACCACATACAGGTTGGGGGGGGGGGGCATGACAGCATGACACAATCATTAACAAGGTTATAACATTTGTCTAGGGGATTTACAAAAAACATTAAAACTTTCAAGGTAATACAATCAAAGACATTCATAAACCTTTTAGTGTCTATCTCTCCTCCTTTGTCTAGAGGAGACTCTAGAGGTACACGTTAATCTCAGGATTCCAGGAAGGGAGGGAGAACTAAAATCAGTGTAGGGTCATATGTAAATTTTGTCTCTTATTGAAAGCAAAAGAGTGTTCTTCAGATAACCTTAATCCTTTCAGAGAACTTAAAACCAAATGACCCTTGTAAGTCAGACTTTTATATCCTTCTTTTTCCATTTTCCAAAGAAAGGACAAGACAGACAGCCTGACTTTTCCTATTTATTTATTTATTTATTTTTGTATTTTTCTGAAGTTGGAAAAGGGGAGGCAGTCAGACAGACTCCCGCATGCATCCAACCGGGATCCACCTGACATGCCCACCAGGGGTCAATGCTCTGCCCATCTGGGGCATTGCTCTGTTGCAACCAGGGCCATTCTAGTGCCTAAGGTAGAGGCCATGGAGCCATCCTCAGCGCCCAGGCCAACTTTGCTCCAATGGAGCCTTGGCTGCCAGAGGGGAGGAGAGGGACAGAAAGGAAGGAGAGGGGGAGGGGTGGAGAAGCAGATGGCACTTCTCCTGTGTGCCCTGGCCAAGAATCGAACCTGGGACTACTGCACGCCAGGCCAACGCTCTACCACTGAGCCAACCGTTTTTCCTCTTTAAAATGGCGTTGCCAATACTAAGTTTTACAGTTCTCTGGCACCTTAGCACATTAACACCAAATGCTGACAAGAATGCAGAGAAAATGGGTATCTCACATATTGTTGGTAGTAATGTAAATAATACAACCACTTTGGAAAATAGTTTAAGTAACTAAACATACACTTATTTTATGACACAGCAATCACATTCTAGACATTTATTCCAGAAAAATAAGTCAGTAACATAACATTTTCTGATCTCCTTTTCTGACTTTGACTTTACTGACTCTTTCTTATAAAATCCTTGTGATTGCCTAACCAGGTGGTGGCGCGGTGGATAGTGTCGGACTGGGATGCAGAGGACCCAGGTTCGAGACCCCGAAGTCGCCAGCTTGAGCATGGGCTCATCTGGTTTGACCAAAGCTCACCAGCTTGGACCCAGGGTTGCTTGCTTGAGCAAGGGTTTACTCAGTCTGCTGAAGGCCCACGGTCAAGGCACATATGAGGAAGCAATCAGTGAACAACTAAGGTATCGCAATAAAAAACTGATGATTGATGCTTCTCATCTCTCCTTTCCTGTCTGTCATCCCTCTCTCTGACTCTCTCTCTGTCTCTGTAAAAAAAAAGGAAAAAAAATCCTTGTGATTGCACTGGACTCACCCAGATAATACAAAATGATCTCCCCATCTCACGATCCTTATTGAATCTCACCTACAAAGTCCTTTTTACCAATTCTGTAACCACAGAACCGGCTCAAAATGGTCCTATCCTGTTTACCAAGATACCGAGTTGCCTTTCAGAGACAACAGACCACAACTAGAGGTCCTGGAGAAAAAGATTCACAAAGGAGAGAACTTTGACCTCCAGCTGCACCTGGAACCAAAATCTCTTTCCCCCTCCAGGAACCCAAGGACCAGGATATGACTGGAACTTGAATATAAAGGCCTTTTGAGAAGGAAGGGTCTGTTTAGGAAGATTCAGGGCTGATGCCCCTTGACTGAAAACGGCCAAATTCCAAGGTCCTCTAATTAAAACTTGACCTCCAGCCTTTTAGGAGAGCAGGTGTTTGGTAAATAGGAGTTTGCCTTGCCCTATAGATAGGTCAAAGAGGTTATCTCTGATAATCTATTGTTATGGAGAAGATCCGAATTCCAAATTCTTCTAGGTGGTTAAGGGAGGGGCAGAAAGTTGCTTAGAGAACTTACAAGCAGTGTTGGTCAAATAAGTTTGTAAATATGATATATAGGTGTGCTCGCTTTTAGTTTGCATTGGGTGTGGGGGACAGGCTGTAAAAGCAGGCAGGGTCGTTATAGCCTAAGGCTTAGTTTTAAGACTAAGCCTTTCCCACCCTAAGTGACTTTGTATCAGAGACTTCCTTGTTTGTTTATTGGATTAAACGTTTCGATTTCTACACTATAAAATGGGGCAGATAGGGAGCTTGCTCTCTCTCAGTTCCTGAGATTAGCATTAGAGAGGAGAGCAGAGAAAGGCCATGTGGAGGAGAGGAGAAGCAGCCAAGATGGCAGAGTGCTGAAGGAGAAGCCAGTTTGTGCAGAGAGAGGGAGATGGGGAACAGAGGTGAATAAGTCTGATGAGGTAGAACCCTTTGATTCTAGAATACTCGGGTAAGTCAGTGGCTTTGGGAGCCCTGAATGGAAGGGGAAGTGTTTTCCCATTGTGTGTATTTCTTGCCCACCGGGTGCAAGCTAGGATTAAAGGTAATGGCCCATCAGTTCTTGGCTCCATTGTTTCATCACCATCTGTCCTAATCCAATGTGAACCTGCACAGGCCAGGCGGCTGTGATGGTGGCCGTGGCTACTGGCTTTACAAGCGGAATGAAAAATTCCTTCCTGATAGGAGTAATAAGTGGCTTTGGAGATTTCATGATCATGGTATCTCCCCTGCCAGGTAAGTATGGCTTTGGAGATTTCAATAAGTAGTTTACAGAAGAAAACTAAATGTAAACTTTCTTCGATAAGAATATTTTTCCCCATTGTTATTCCTTTTGTCTTACAAGAAGTTGAGGATCCAGTCCCCAGAGAAAGAGGTTGCTGAGCAATTCAATGGATTTCAGCTCTCCTTCCTCCTCTTCAATTGGGATATTAATTACTATAAATTGTAGGGGAAGTGCTTTGCAACTCAGTGTTTGAGATTTCTGCCAAAGACTAACCAAACAACATTGAAATAGAAAGAACACATACGTTTAGCCATTTTGCAAAACTGGTCAGAAAAAACTCTAAAACCAGCATTTAGCCCTGATCGGTTGGCTCAGCTGTAGAGCGTCGGCCCAGCGTGTGGAAGTCTGGGTTCAATTCCTGGTCAGGGCACACAGAAGTGCCCATCTGCTTCTCCACTCTTCTCCCTCTCCCTTCTCTCTATCTCTCTCTTCCCCTCCTACAGCCAGGGTTCTATTGGAGCAAAGTTGGCCTGAGTACTGAAGATGGCTCCATGGCTTCTGCCTCAGGTGCTAGAATGGCTCTGGTTTCAGTGGAGCAACACCCCAGATGAGCAGAGCATCGCCCCCTGGTGGGCATGCTGGGTGGATTCCAGTCAGGTGCATATGGGAGTCTGTCTGACTGCCTGCCTCCCACTTCTAACTTCGGAAAAATACAAAAAAACCCACAAAACAATCCAATAAATCCCCCAAAACCAGCTGTTGATGCCTGAATAACAATCAACATGATGCCAGAGCCCCTATTGTAGTCATTGGTAAACTTGGCTTTCACCTTCCAGTTACTTTAGCGGACACCTCAGAACTTGCTGCATATCCAGTGTAATTAAAAGAAATATGAATTTCATTAAATCCGTTACACAACCAAATCATATATGAAGAAGTCATTTGACCTGTGAAATTTAAATTAGCTTTACTTGAATTCCAGGCTTCTTGGACATAAAAATAAATTGATTTATCTTCTATGCCTCAGGTGGAGGCAATTAGAAAATAATTTAAAAAATTACTAAGTAAATTCTGAGTGTTCTAAGCACTCATTTCAATGACTGTTACATTTCAAATCTCAGCAAAAACTAAATTATCTGCTATGAAAAAATTGATTCAGCTTCAGCTCCTATGACATAAATAATGTTATTTTGAATATATCTGCAATGTCTTTGGGAAATAAGAACTTTAGAACAAGTCAGTCTTAGGTTCTAGTCTTATCAGCTCTGGGACCTTGGGTAAGTAACTTCTCTGAGCGTATAAATTTAGTTTCCATTTGCTAAATTAATCTTCCATGGTAGAAAGATTACAAACTTTTCTGTACTGTTGAATCAATCTACAATGTATATATACACTGTGTGGGAAATTACTCCTATTAGTCATCTTATGATCCAACAGGTAGAAGTCTATCTCACATAATCTGAGATAATTTGAGAAAAATCTAAAAAGAAACAGTTTTTATGTTGAAATTAAACTACCAACCCCATAATGTTACAGAAGATAAAACTGACATCCAAAACTATTAACTAACTTGTCCACTTATACAGTGACTTGCTGGCAGACTTAGAACTAAAAATTCTTGTGATCTCTCTTGTTCTGATGTCCTTTCCATCATGCGGCTTGTAAAGAGGCCTTCAAGACTCTAAGGAACCTTATCTTTTTGAACATTTGAGCTCAGATATGGACTATGGATCGGGAGAACTCAGCGGCCTTTCAGGCATTAGCCACAGTTGCAAGGTAAATAATCAGGAACTTATCTTATATAAGTTCAGGACTTCCTGAGTTTCTGTTTGTTTTAGTTGTTAACAACAAAATGTCAATCCTAACATTTGGTGATACAGATAAGAATTCAGATCACTTAAAACTTTAAAAATATAAAACGATACCGCAACTATTTCATCTAAAGATACGCTTTTAAGAGTGGATAAATCAATGAAGTTACTGGGTGTTTGGAATATGGGCAGATGTGCAAAAACAAATAAGGTAATAAGGTGAGTAAAGCAGGATACAATAATCAGTGCACGGCCCCTCCCAGGTTTCCTCTCCTGGGTGCTTCCTGGCTCCATTGCTCTTTATTCTGGCCCAAGGCTTCCGGTTGGACTGACACTCTCCCCCTTTCTTCTGCTCTCACCACCTATACAGCAGGGGACGAACTGACCTATCACAGGGTATGTGAACTAACAGTATATATAGTGATGACAAAAGCAGCTTACATGTGTCACTTTGTAAGTACTGACTTTCAGAGTGGAGGGGGGGGGGTCAACTGATTAAAAAAGGAATTAATTTCTGGGCTCCTCATAGTTTGGCTGAGCTCTAGAAAGAAACGCCAGCTCTAGGGCCAATCAACCAAGGCCACTGGTGCAGGTTAGAGGAGAAAACGGGGGCAGTGTCCTCAGTGACCCCAAGATGCCTCCCGAGCAGCAGTATAAGGATTGTTCTGTGCTCCAGCGTTACAGCGAGGGAGACCTTACACTTGACCCAAATGGAAACACTTCTGATAAGGGAAGCTGCTCTATCAGAAACTGTCAGTGCCCTGGGTACACGGGGGCGTTTCAGTCACCTCAGTTACGTGGACCAGGAGATCTGTTCAGCATCTGTAAAGCTCACAGGAACTGTGGACTGTGTGCAGTCTCTCTTTACTGTTACCCTCACCCTGCTTTGCCTGGTTCCTGTATTTCTTTTTTGGCTAATAATATATTATATGTATGGCCAGTAGCCATAGCCACCATCACAGCGGCCTGGACCATGCAGGTTCGCATTTGATTTGGACAGACGGTAATGAATTCTAGCTTATCTTCTGTTCTAAATTCTAGCTTTTAAGTCCTGCCTCAGGCTTTGCTGGGAGATGTCTGGTTGCTGGAAGGACATTAGTGGGGACTAGGTTCTGCCTCCAGCTTCCAGAGTTGTCCATTTGTGTTTGCACATTTATTTGCCCTCTAGGAAGACAATTAGTGGAAGCCAAGAACTGGTGGGCCATTAGCTTTAATCCTAGCTCGCACCTGGGGGTAAGAAATACACACAGTGGGAAAACACTTTCCTTTCCATTCTGGGCTCCCAAAGCCACTGATTTATCTGAGTTTTCCTAGGATTAAAATTTTCTACCTCACCAGCCTTATTCACCTCTGTTCCCCATGTCCTTCTCTCTGCACAAACTGGCTTCTTCTTCAGCACTCCACCATCTTGGCTGCTTCTCCTCTCCTCCACGTAGCCTTTCTCCAGTCTCTTCTCTAATGATAATCTCAGGAACCGAGAGAGAGAGCAAGCTCCCAGTCTGCCCCACTTTATAGTATAGAAATCAAAACCTTTAATCCAATATACAAACAAGGAAGTCTCTGATACAAAGTCACTTATCCGAAGCATAATTGGATCATGAGAGTGCACCACCCTGTCCCCCACACCCAACACAAATCACAAGCGAGCAAACACGTATATCATATTTACAGACTCATTTGACCAACATTCCACCCCTTTTGCTCGCTTTATACTCTAAACCACAGGTATCTTCCATGATGGCCACTGTGCAAGCAGTGGGATACATTGCATAAACAGAGATAGTACAAATACAGCAGTAGGATTAACAGATCAAAAACTATGGACGAAATGAGAGAGCTGTCAGCAGCACCAAGAGAGGCAAATCTTTTCCCTCTGGCAGAATACAGGCCAGAGTTTTGTCTGCAGACAGCACCGTAGCTGGCACCAGAGGCTGCCCTGAGTGGGCATACCAAACCTTATTGGCCAATACACCAGCATCTGCTGGTTCTATGTGTAGTAAAATAGGAGAACTCATTATTGGCCATAAAGAAATTACAAAGGTGCCCTTCATAATGCTGTCCCCTTGAGAACTCAAGGGATAATACACTTCTACCTTAGGTGGCCAGGTGCTGGTTGCCCAAGGAGTTAACTGGAGGTCCACCTCTAACCCCTTTCCCCATGGTGCCAACAAGGCCACCCATCTTAGATGGGGGGCCTGCCTGTACAGTCCAGGGCCAAGTCCATTGAAGCCGTTGTCCTTTAAGAAGGGCTGTTGGAGCAGGCAAGAGCACGTTGCCCTGCTGTCCGAAACCTGGCTTGGGTAAAATGTCCTTGGTGCGTATCTGCAACTGAATGGGGGCAGCTGTCCGATGCAGGAGGGCCTCTACTGGAGCTGGGCTTCCCCGTCGAGGTCGCTCATTCAAAGTCCAAAGTACTGTCCATAAGCGGCATGTCCATCCAGTAAGAGAGCCGGTGCCCCCCTCCTGTCGCAGTCCCTGCTTTAAGAGTTCATTATACTGCTCAATGATACCAGCAGCCTGGGGGTGGTAGGGAACATGGTACTTCAAGTCCACCCCCAGCTTTTGAGCCCATTGCCTTACCATTGAACCAGTGAAGCGGGTACCAATGTCACTTTCAAGGACCAGTGGTCGCCCGTATGCAGCACTCAGGCGGTCCAGAGCCTGTATGACTGCCCTCTGGTCAGGGTTACGAGCGGGGTAAGCAGCAAGCAGCCTGGTGGCAGTATCTACACAAGTGACTGCATACTGGTACCCTTCTGACTTTGGTAAGGGTCCAATGATGTCTATCTGCCATCGTGTCAGTGGGACATGACCCCTCTGGATCTGTCCAGGTGACACCAGTAGTCTCCGAGGGTGCTCCTTCGAACATACTGCACATTGCTCACAGGCTGCAAGTACCTCTGCATAGGACACAGGCAAGTTCCAAGCCTTAACTGTAGCCCACATAGTTTTCTGTCCTGCATGGAGCAGGCGCCAGTGAAGCCACTGTGCCACATTACCTGCAGGTGCAGTCTCCAACCATCGCACCCTTGCCAACGTATCTGCCTCATCATTCCCAGGATGGGCTAGAGGGGCATGCCCTGTGACATGATATACTGTCACCTGCTTCTGGTATCCTATTTCCCATAAGTCCTGCCACATGGCCTGACCCCATAGTGGACGGTGCATTACCATCCACTGGTTAATGTGCCAAGTAGCAATCCAAAGGGTCAGTCCACGATAGACAGCCCAACTGTCAGTACAGATTACCAGAGGTGAAGGTTCATTATGGGCAACTAGCCAAACAGCTCTTAATTCTGCCCATTGGCTGCTTTGGCCTGTACCCGTGTCCATCCAAATAGTCTCAGTGGCCGGATGGAAGGCGATAGCCGTCCATTTGGCAGGTTGGCCCCTGCTGGAACCATCAGTATACCAGGCATCGTCGGGGATGGGCGCCCGCCCCTTCTGGTAGGGACTGACCTTAGGTTCTGCCTCCTGAGCCCCCAACTCCATCAGCTCTGCCTGGGTATAGGGCTGGACCACAGAGTGTTTCATTACCTGGGCAGGAGGCTGTGGCTGCCCCTGAGGGACTCTTTGTTGCTGGGTTTTTACCTTCTTGGTGACAACTGGTCGGGCTCTCAGTGTGCGTATGGCAGCTTCAGCCTGAGCCTTCTCATCCTCAGAAGAGGAGTTGCAAGCGCCTGCTCCCGCTGACTCAAAGCCAATCCACCGTCACGGATGCTGCTGCTCCTTTGGTGACTGTTGAGGCTCCTGTGGCTGCTGGCTTTTGGCCAGAAGCTGAGACTCGAGCTCTTGAATCTGCAGTTGTTTCTCCAACAACTGCCGGTGAAAACGTTCAGCTTCCAGGGTAAACTGCAACTCGCGAACCCGTAATTCCTTCTCCAGTGCTCACTCCAATTCCAGCCTTTTCTGCCGTTCTATTTGCAATTCATACTCAAGCTTTTGACCTTGGGCAGCTTCTCGCACAGAACTCCTGGTTTCCTCTTGAGTAAAAAACACGTAGCCCATGGCCCCTAAAAGGACAGCCATGGGGAGCCAGAGCAGCAACCAGTACTCTACCCCACCCATCAAGGGTGGCAGCCCCATACCAATCTCTGAATCCTGCTGCAAACTACGCCAGTTGTAAGGCCAGGAGCCGCCATCGTGGCCATTCACATGCAGGTTCCCATTGGATTCGGGCAGATGGTAAAGAAATGGCGGAGTCGGAGGATGGTGGGCCATCCTATTTATTGGTGTCTCACCAAGACAGGCAAACCACAAAAGAAGACAAAGGAAAAGCAGAAAACCAGCTTTTCCCATGAAGGGCAAGGGATCAGGGAAGCCCCTGCAATCGTGATAGCAGGAACTGTGTGAGCCAGCTCCTGGTCTATCCCTGCTTTATAGTGTAGAAAACCAAAAACCCTTAATCCAATATACAAACAAGGAAGTCTCTGATACAAAGTCACTTATCTGAGGCATAATTGGATTCCACCCAGATCATACAATCAGTCAAGGGTGTGGGGAAAAGCCCAGTCTTAAAACTAAACCCTAGGCTACAAGGACCCTGCCTACCCACAGCCCGTCCCCCACACCCAACACAAATCACAAGCGAGCAAACACATATATCATATTTACAAACTCATTTGACCAACAACCTACCTCCTTGATTTCTCTGCCAAATTGTCCAAATTGTTGAATTTGGGAACCGGCAGGTGTCTGCTGAAGAACTGTCCAAACCCTACAGAAAAATGGGGAGCCCTGAAAACATCTCAGGTGGCGCCTCTCCTCGAGATTCCAGCAGGGTCAGGCAGTCTCCTGGAGAGACCAGCCGATTCGGGGTGTCTGTCTGGTGATGTGAAACACTGGATCTCAGACGAGCCCCCAAATGTTGTAAAGTACCATATCTCACTTCCATGGGTTTACATAGAGACACCAAATCCAGATGATTTTTTTTTTTTTTTGTATTTTTCTGAAGCTGGAAACGGGGAGAGACAGTCAGACAGACTCCCGCATGCGCCCGACCGGGATCCACCCGGCACGCCCACTAGGGGGTGACGCTCTGCCCACCAGGGGGCGATGCTCTGCTCCTCCGGGGCATCGTTCTGCTGTGACCAGAGCCACTCTAGCGCCTGGGGCAGAGGCCAAGGAGCCATCCCCAGCGCCCGGGCCATCTTTGCTCCAATGGAGCCCTGGCTGCAGGAGGGGAAGAGAGAGACAGAGAGGAAGGGGGGGGGGTGGAGAAGCAAATGGACACCTCTCCTATGTGCCCTGGCCGGGAATCAAACCCGGGTCCCCCACACGCCAGGCCGACGCTCTACCGCTGAGCCAACCGGCCAGGGCCTCCAGATGAATTTTGAAGGATTTTATTTTATTTATTTATTTATTTATTATTATTTTTTTTCATTTTTCTGAAGCTTGGAAACAGGGAGAGACAGTCAGACAGACTCCCGCATGCGCCCGACCGGGATCCACCCGGCATGCCCACCAGGGGCGACGCTCTGCGGGAGGGGGAGAGAGAGACAGAGAGGAAAGCGCGGCAGAGGGGTGGAGAAGCAAATGGGCGCTTCTCCTGTGTGCCCTGGCCGGGAATCGAACCTGGGTCCTCCGCACGCTAGGCCGACGCTCTACCGCTGAGCCAACCAGCCAGGGCCAAAGGATTTTATTAAAAGGAGATTTATTAATATGCTGACCGCATATGTCTGCCTTGGGGCATATCTGACTCAAATTGTGCAGCCCCAAATGTAGCTCAGAGGCTGGTTATATACCATTTGACCACACATAGGTTGGGGAGAGCATGACAGCATGACACAATTATTAATAAGTTTATAGGGCATTTAAAAAAACAGTAAACTTTCAAGGTAACACAATAGTGATGTCATTTATCATATTAAAATACATTCATAAACCTTTTAGTGTCTATCTCTCCTCCTTTGCCTAGAGGTACACGTTAATCTCAGGATTCCAGGAAAGAGGGAGAGCTAAAATCAGTGTAGGGTGGTATGTAAATTTTGTCTCTTATTGAAAGGGAAAGGAAGTTCTTCAGATCAGTGGTCCCCAACCTTTGTTGGGCCACGGACGGGTTTAATGTCAGAAAATATTTTCACGGACCCGCCTTTAGGGTGGGACAGATAAATGTATCATGTGACTGAGACAAGCGTCAAGAGTGAGTCTTAGACAGATGTAACAGAGGGAATCTGGTCATTTTTTAAAAATAAAACATCGTTCAGACTTAAATATAAATAAAACAGAAATAATGTAAGTTATTTATTCTTTCTCTGCTGACCGGTACCAAATGGCCCACGGACTGGTACTGGTCCGCAGCCCGGGGTTGGGGACCACTGCTTCAGATAACCTTAATCCTTTCAGAGAACTAAACCCAAATGACCCAGTTGTCCTTGTAAGTCAGGAGACTTTCATATTGTTCTCCCTCCATTTTCCAAAAAAAGGACAGGACAGAAAGCCTGACTTTTCCTTTTAAAATGACGTTGCCAATAATAAGTTTTATAGTTCTCTGGCACCTTTCCACAAAACCAAAAACAGGAGGCTAGTGTGTTCCAAAAGGAAAGCTTGTTTTAAAAACGCCTGGGTGCAGGCGGGCTGAGACCAGCAATGGGCGTCAGCCACAAGGGAGGGGTGGGACAGGGGTTATATGGATTTGTCACAGGGCCTTGGGCAAAGGCAGTTGCAAGATAACTTCTTCTGTTTGTGATTGGGAGTGGCACCATAGTTCCTCAAAACTGCACCCTAATCTGATGGTCCCTTATCAGCAACCAGCTAGAAGGGAGGACTGAGCTCCATTACTGAGTAGTCAAGTCCTTCTTCCTCCTTCAGGCCTGCATTGTTCTTAAGAAAGATGGTGGCTTGGATGTGAGGGCGATCTGGCTGCGACATCTGTCACCCCATTGATTGCCAGGGTTGATTCGGCTGATCTGGCTGGCTGGGCGGGTGTCCCCTTCCTCCCTCACCGCTCCATGTGCGTCCCTCCCGAAGCTGCGCTCTCGGTCGAGGAGGATGACCTTCCCCGCTAGAGGAGAGGACCGTTCTTCAGTCAAGGGTATACGAGTAGCTGCGCTCCCCTGCTAGAACCTCCAAACAAGTCTCAAGAAAGATGGTGGCTGAGTAGCTATTTTATCTTTCAGTTAAAATATCATCCTGAAAAGTGCAGAAGTTGCTGGTTTGATCTCTGGTCAGGGCACATACAGGAGCAGATTGATGTTCCAGTCTCTAACATTTTCTTATTCTCCTGTTAAACCAATAAAAAATTTTAAAATGAAACTTAATATAAAAATGTATATTGTGATGGGGATCTAAGTTTTACACTAAATCGATACTAGTCTAAGAAAAATGCACGAGGTAAATTGGCGAGTAGGGAGATTTGGAGATTTAAAAAGAATACTATAAGAGTAATGTCTGCTTATTAAAAATTCGAACAAAAAATAGGGAAAGTTGCAAATACAGCTTGCTTTACTCTCACCTATCACCATTTTCTAGAGGTAACACTTCTTCTATATCCCTCAAGGTAAGTTTTAAATTTTGTATTTCTACTTTTATATCTTTAATTTCTTTTTTAAATTTGTGAAATCATGCTAATTCAAATGTTCACTAATTTTTTCACTTGAAGATACAGCTGAACATTATTTCATATCTATATCTATGACTAACTCACATTTATCAGATGAGAGCAAGGGGAAATTGTTTAACAGAGTAACAGGCCTAGAACAGGTAGAACCACATTAAAATTCACATCACCAACACATTGATGAGCATGAATAATAATGAAAACATTTATATTCTGATACTGATAAAATAGCAAAATTATTTGGAGTGTCCTGTTAAGATTTGTCTAGGTGAATACAAGCTTTTAGTAGGTAGAGCTGCCATGTTAGCTCCTCTAGGAAATGTTTCTGCCACACATCACCAAGTTCCTGCGTCATTATGACATATTGGCATGCCAGATGCCAGGCTGCAGACACTTCCGATGGTTGCCGTGTCTCCATTAGTGGGGCTGATGGTTTAGGGTGAAGGAGGAAATGGGAAGGTGGGTTTTCAACTGGCGAAGCCATTTTTCATTGGTAACGAAGCAGTGTGCATATCTGCCTCACCTCAAGACAGCTCAGAAAAGTACTCTTGTCCTCACTTGACAAAGGAAGAACCTGAAGCACAGAGAATAAGAAACATTCCCAAGAAAATGTGACTAATTAGGCAAGGTCAGAAATGAGTCCAGTCCCAATTTCAAATTCTGTGTTATTAAATAATCCTAATATAAATGCTGAGCTTCTAAGAGAAAAAAGGATACATCTCCTTAAATGATGTCTGATAACTTGCTAGAAAGTCTACTGATGATATGCTTTAAAGTTTTTGAGACATATTTTGCTAATATGCTGTTACAAATATAAAAACTTTATAAATACTTGGAAAGATAAAAATATTTTTACCAATACATTTTTCATATTAATAGTATCAGTCTGTAAGTTTATGCAAATCATATGATTACTCACAGTCAACCAGTATGTATTTATTAACTTATGGACGTTTTATACTTCAGGGAACCGAGAGTTGAACCACTTAACATGAATCAGGGGAATGAGAGAGTGTCCCCCAGGAGTTCCTCCTCTTAGGTTTCTCAGATCAACCACGGCCGAAGCTTCCACTCTTCATGGTGTTTCTAGTTTCCTAAATCTTGACCATCTTTGGCCATCTGTCAATAATTCTCGTGTCATATCTGGATCCCAAACTCCGTACTCCCATGTATTTCTTTCTTACCAATCTTTCACTCCTGGACCTCTGCTATGCCCCAAGCACAGGTCCACAAATGCTGGTGAACACAGATAGCACCAGGAAGTTAATTAGTTGCGGCGGTGGTGTGGCCCAGTTTTTCAGATTCCTTACCTCGGGTTCCACCAAATGTCTTCTCCTGGCCGTCCTGTCCTTAGACAGGTTTGTAGCGATTTGTTGGACTCTCCATTACTCAGTTATCATGCACCAAAGGCTCTGCCACCAGTTGGCAGCTGCGTCCTGGATTAGTGGCTTCAGCAACACAGTACGGCAATCCACCTGGACCCTCCAGATGCCACTCTGTGGCCACCGGGAAGTGGATCTCTTCTTCTGTGATGTCCCTGCTCTGCTAAGGTTGTCATGTATAGACACAAAAGCAAATGAGGCTGTACTATTCTTTACCAGTGCGCTATTTCTTCTGACACTCGTGGCACTCATTCTTATATCATATGCTTTTATTGTCCAAACAGTGTTGAGAGTACGGTCAGCGGAAGGTCGGCGAAAGGCATTTGGAACGTGTGGCTCCTATCTGATTGTGGTGTCATTTTTTTTATGGCAGTGCTCTCTATATGTATCTCCAGCCACCTTCCCCTGCTTCCAAGGACCGGGGAAAGATGGTGTCTCTTTTCTATGGAGTCATCACACCCATGCTGAACCCCCTCATATACACTCTGAGGAACAAAGATGTAAAAGAAGCATTTAAGAGGTTGATTGCCAGGGTCTTTTCAATCAAGAAATAGAAATAGCTAAATGATAGGCATTGTTAAAAACTTGTAGTTTGCGTGTTTTAATAATTTAATTTTCTCCAAGTTGCTTTACTATCATGATTAGAATATTAATGTGATCTTCTTCAAATAAAATGTTGTTGACAGAAAACATTTATTTTCTACTGCATGCATATATTCATCGCCTAAGTCCTGAGATCTTGTCTATTATGATCTCCTAAAAAAGTGTAACCTTAAAATACTTATATAGCATGACCAGGTGGTTGCACAGTGCATAGAGCATTGACCTGGGATGCTGAGGACCCAGGTTTGAAACCCCGAGGTCACCGGCTTGAGTGTGGCCTCACTGACATGAACCCATGGCCACCGGCTTGATGCCCAAGGTTGCTGGCTTGAGCAAGGGGTCACTGGCTCAGCTGGAGCTCTTGGGTTAAGGCAAGTATGAGAAAACAATCAATGCACAACTAAGGTGCAAGAACTATGAGTTGATGCCTCTTTCTCTCTGTCCCTGTCTGTCTGTCTCTATAAAAAAAAATCTATCTATCTATCTATCTATCCATCTATCTATCTATCTATCTATCTAGACCACTGGTATACTTGGAGAAGAGTCTTAGATGTCTGTGAGACTAAAAAATTTAGGGGACAAAACACATTTATACACATGCACTCACCTACACAGACATACACAGAGCACAATACTTTTTTCACTCGCAGATCTAACAGAAGTCCATGAAACCATCCATAGTTCCTCCTTTTAATTATACGTATAAGATTAATAACCCTAGCTTAAAATTTTTAACACTTTCCACAGCAACATAGAACTAAAGTTCACAAAGTTTTTATTGCACAGTTTTACCTAGATCATCCGTTTTCATGTTTCTATACTTTCCATTTCTACATTGGTGTCCTATTCTAATCCATCTACCAGATAAAATTGTAGCCACATTTTAGATCTAAATACTCTTGAAAACTTTTTCACGACTCCACTACTGTCTCCATTATCTCCTTCTCATCACGACAGCACTTATTGCCCGAACCATACAAATAACACATCACATAATGATATCTGTTGCTTGTTTAATACACTCTTCTTGTGCCAGAAGAAAAGCTTTATTATGCCAGGTTAGTTCCCTTGAGTTATCACAGGCTGATTTGTACTTCTTCCCTGTGGTCTTCAGAGCTCAGCAAAGTGCTGAGGAAAATATTTACCCACTGTCAGTAGGTTATTTGGTTGGTTTTTGTGACTTGTTGCACTGTAATCATTTTAACTGCTTTTCCACTATCCTTTATTTTTTTCTTCTACTAAATGTGTCATAAAAACAGAATATATAATAACTAAGAAATACAATTAACATGCTTCTCCTCAGCACCTAAAAGAAGTAAAGATATTTTACTGAGTTCTTACATTTTATGTTTATCAATTACAATTATAATTAAAAGGGAAAACAAAAGCCAAACAGTAAGAATGTGCAGAAATCTGAGAAGACATTCCCAATGAAAATGTATTTCTAGTTTGAAGTCCAGACTTCCAGAGATACGTTTTGATGGAATCTCAGTCATTGTCAATGACCTTTAAAGAATTATGAGAAGTAAAAGTGAAGCCAAAATAGTTGAAAATAGTATTTTACATTTTAAAAAAAGGGCCACGAATTGATTAACTACACTATCTAATGATAAGTCTTAAAGTGATTTGTAACAAAAATGTACAAATATCTTACCATCAATTACTTTGTGATTATTTTAAAAGTATATTACATATAATGCCTGACCAGGCCATGGCGTAGTGAATAGAGTGTCGGACTGGGATGCAGAGGACCCATGTTTGAAATCTGAGGTTGCCGGCTTGAGCCCACACAGGCTCAATAGCTTGAACATGAGGTTGCTAGCTTGAGCTTGAAATCACAGACATGACCCCAAGGTCTTTGGCTTGAGCAAGGGGTCACTTGGTCTGCTGTAGCTCCCTGATCAAGAAACATATAAGAAAGCAATCAATGAACAACTAAGGTGCCACAATGAAGAATTGATGCTTCTCATCTCTCTCTTATCCTGTCTGTCTCTATCTGTCCCTCTCTCTGTCTCTGTCACAAAAAAGTATATTACATATAAAAATAAATATATATTTATTATTTAAATACATATATATTTAGTATTTGAATACTATTTAAAACTTCCAAGTAGAATTTTAAAAAAGATTTTATTTACTGATTTGAGAGAGAAGAGAGAGGAGAAAGGGAGTGGGGAGGAGCAGGAAGCATCAACTCATAGTTATTTGTTCCATAAAGGTTAGAATTCCTACTAGTGGGTAAAAACAAAGCAGATCTTAGTGTGACATAAGAAAGGACTCACCAAAAAATTGACATTATACCCTGATGAAATAGTTGAGCATTTCCAGCAAATGGGAAAATTGAAATCTCTATAAAAAGAGATTTAATTGCCCTGGTTGGTTGGCTCAGCGGTAGAGCGTCGGCCTAGCGTGCGGAGGACCAGGGTTCGATTCCCGGCCAGGGCACACAGGAGAAGCGCCCATTTGCTTCTCCACCCCTCTGCAGCGCTTTCCTCTCTGTCTCTCTCTTCCCCTCCTGCAGCCAAGGCTCCATTGGAGCAAAGATGGCCCGGGCGCTGGGGATGGCTCTGTGGCCTCTGCCTCAGGCGCTGGAGTGGCTCTGGTCGCCAACATGGCGACGCCCAGGATGGGCAGAGCGTCGCCCCTGCTGGGCGTGCCGGGTGGATCCCGGTTGGGCGCATGCAGGAGTCTGTCTGACTGTCTCTCCCTGTTTCCAGCTTCAGAAAAAAAAAAAAAAAAAAAGAGAGATTTAATTAAGTAATCTGTCTAATCCCTTTCCTAATTAAATTCTGTGTTAGGAATTTCCTATCGTTAAATCACATTTGTCACAACCATTTCTGTTAATGACCAAAGGAACAGACACAGACAGAGAATATGATAGCTGTCGTCAAGGCTTTGGAAAAAAAGCCAAGTAGAAGTTGAGTTGAATCTTGTAGTTTCTCAGAAAAGAGCTGGGCAGAAGCTACTCTGATTCAACTATGAGAGGTCAACACTGGAAAAAAAAAAATAGCTTAAATGGGTAACTCTTTCTGTGGAGATAGAATTTTTAAATATTGGAGTGGAGTAAAGTTAGACCACATGACTTATAAGATCCCTTCTAATCCAGAAAGTCTCACCTTCTACGTGGCTGTTTTCCGTGTCTGCTGTCTGAAACGTTTTACAACTAGGTGGAAGTTATGTCCACATGCTCACATAGAACCCCACATTTACATGTACAATAAAAAATGGCTTCTATCACCAAAATATCAGTTATCTCTGTGTGATAGACTTTCATTTTCATTACACATCTTTGCATTTTCCACAATTTCTACAGTCAATATACCCTTAAAACAAGTTGCTCGCTTGAGATGTAGCTTCAGACAGACTCGCACCTCAGTTCCAGCCCTGAGTCTTACTAGCTGTGTGATGCATGGAAACTATCCAATCTCTCTGACCTCTATTTCTTCATCTGTAGTTAGTATCTTTCTCATGGTGATGCTCTGGGAAGTGGCCAATGGTGATAACACTGCTATTTTTAAGGAAATGTCTTTGAATTATCTGATATACCATGTCATTGATAGCAAAACATTTTTTGAAAATTCTTTACATAGATATATGTTTCAAAATACAGGGGAAGGCAAAAGTTGGTTTAGAGTTGCATTGTGACATTCTTTTGAGTTAATAAAGCTCTTGTAATAATCATAAACTTCATTTTTCCCTCACATCAACTGTAAACCTACTTTTGCTCATCCCTGTAAGTAAACATGAAGAATTTTAGTATAAAACAACTATATTTTAAAAAACTTGAAACCCAAGAACCATGCAATGATAGAAACAACATTTCAAATACTGGCTGATAAACATCATTGTAAAAAGTGAAAATTAGATTTTTATGTTCTTCCAGGCCTGTGGCTCAGATGAAAACCCACTGTACTAAACCTTAGACCACACAGTATAATCAAATAAATTTTCACTAAGTAGGTAAAAATCCAAAGAAATACTCTGAACTGAATAGTATATCCTTCTAATTGGAATAATCTGATATAAAAATCTTAAATCTATTTTCTATCCAGAGACATTCACAAAAACATCTATTTGACAAATTCTTACTAAGTGCTAAGCAGGCCATTTTGCAAATCTGCTGCTAAAAGTTGAAAGGCTTGCTCACCCAAGGTTGGAACAGTGTTAGTCATCTTTGTCTTACCCCAGTCCATGGACCAGGAGACCACAGAGAAAGCTTCACGTGAATCTGCCCATAACCACATCTGGGACCCGCAGCTTCTCCAGCGCCTCTGTCTCATATGAAGTTCCCTAACTCTTTCTTCCTTTCATGGCTTCTTCCTCCCAGTCTTTCTTCTACACTTTCCTGAATCTAAGCTAAACAACTCCTCTTCTGACAGAAGCAAACTTCATGAAATTGTCCACGGCCTTACCCCCTCCCCCCCCCTCCCACCAACCCACTTACCCGCATCCACCTGCTGAAGAGGACCCTGCCTTACTGGATTAGCTTCTTCTCCATCTCTGACTTCCTAGGATGATTCAGCTATTGCTGAAACAGAAAACAGAATAAGAATAGAACATACATGAGGATTTGTAGGAGAAAAGAATGGAAAGTCCTGCACTTTCTTGGGCGCCACCTGTGGAACTGAGACGTGCTGTGTTGAGATCATGGTGTGGAGAACGTCAGAAGTAAGCTTGATAGGCATCTTAATAAACAAAACTGCCTGGCTTGCCCATCCTTTTATATTCTCTGCCCCAGCAAATGGAATTTCCTCCCTCTCAGTGGCCCCTGTTGGGACCTTGAAAGTCAATCTTTCCTGTTCGTCTGAGCAGAGGCGGACTTAACGGCGGGGGCATCGGGCTCGCGCCCTGGGCCCTGACTTCTGAAGCGCCCTGCAAAACCCCAACTTCACACTTTTTTTCTAATGACACCAAGTTTGGTTTCATATGTGCAATTTTAACGTGAATAGTACATAATTTTTTTATTTATTTAAAAACATGGCTAACGTGTGTTTTTATTTTCCCTGTCTCTCTCTCTCTCTCTCTCTCTTTTTAAAGGGACCCAGTATTTTCTTCCGCACCTCGGGCCTCAACCGACCTTAACCCGCCTCTGCGTCTGAGCCCTCATTAATGAGTAGAATAAAACCTAAGAGGGGTTCAATTTTAGTTCGTACGAGAGCCGTGAATGTGCTTTTTTGGAAAATTACCCTTCATGGCAACCTCTGCGCTGAACCATGGCAGCCCAAGCGGCAGGCAAACCCACATAATTACTAACCCCCACCCTCTCCCAAACAGCCGAAGTTTGAGATTGTGTGGAGAATTATTGTTTTAAATGTTCCCTTTAACTGAACCTCTAAAACTGAAAATAGCTATACATGGTCCTCTCAAACTCTAAACTTACATTCTTGTTTATACTATGGTAGTAGGTAGAGTTGGACATATTTCAGCCTATGGATTAATTCTCTGGTATCAGAGAGGGTACATATGACATTTCTCAATGAGAAGCTTCCCGGTTTATGATTTATGATTATTTTGTCTCAAAAAGTTCTCTAGGCTGAGAGTATTTTCCCGATAGTTGACCAAGATTTAGTTAGGTACAGAGACACCCCTGTACGGAGACAAGGCACGCGCGCGCGCACACACACACACACACACACACACACACACACACACCCCCAGAACCGCTACACCCCTGTACGGAGACAAGGCACGCGCGCGCGCGCGCACACACACACACACACACACACACACACACACACCCCCCAGAACCGCTGGCCAGGAGGAGCCCGGCCTCCCAAACTGGAAAGGGGCGTGGCCTGTAGCCAGGGGCGGGGCCCTTACACTGGGCCAGAGAGTGAGGCCCCTCTGAACCTGCGGTAAAGGGGGTAAAGGTAGATATCCCTGAAGAGAAAGGAAGTGTTACATTGTTCCACTCCATAAAAAGAAGAAGAACAACAAAAATCTAAACAGTTTTTCGGAGAAACAGTAGTTCGACAAACTAACAGAAGAAAAGACATTCCCGAAGCCATGTTCCACATCTGGGCATTGGTGGTTCAGTGGTAGAATTCTCGCCTGCCACGCGGGAGGCCCGGGTTCGATTCCCGGCCAATGCATCGGGAAGTCTTCATTTATTTACTTATTTATTTTATCTTTAAAAACAACAATCCTTCCAATCTTGTTGAAATGCTCCAATTCAGAGGTCGAGTACTTTCCACACTCGAATTTTGTCCTTCTTACACATGCTGACTACAGGACCGCAGTCGTTTCTGCTAGGCAAGAGGAAAGTGGCGACGAGGTCTTTTCTAATAGAAACATTGAGTTTTTTTGCATTCAAAATATTTAAATTCTAGAATGTATTCCGAAATTGTTGTTCTGTTTGAAGTATAAGTAAAATCAACGAATGACCTTTGAAAAAATAAACATCGTTTGACATACGAAAACGACGTTTAAAGGGGAAATGTAGTAATGGAATACGTGAAAATCGCCTCTTCCCTCGCCGCTAGCAGAGTGGCGCAGCGGAAGCGTGCTGGGCCCATAACCCAGAGGTCGATGGATCGAAACCATCCTCTGCTAGTTATTTTTTCCCCCGCCACCCCAAAAGTAG
The DNA here is from genome assembly GCF_036850995.1 of Saccopteryx leptura. Lineage (NCBI taxonomy): Eukaryota > Metazoa > Chordata > Mammalia > Chiroptera > Emballonuridae > Saccopteryx > Saccopteryx leptura. The sequence goes on along the minus strand of NC_089513.1, from coordinate 80,794,262 downwards.
AAGCATTTACAACGTACTCTTTACACAAGTGTGTGTGTGCGTGTGCCTTGTCCCCGTACAGGGGTGTCTCTGTACCTAACTAAATCTTGGTCAACTATCGGGGAAATACTCTCAGCCTAGGGAACTTTTTGAGACAAAATAATCATAAATCATAAGCCGGGAAGCTTCTCATTGAGAAATGTCATATGTACCCTCTCTGAGACCAGAGAATTAAGCCATAGGCTGAAATATGTCCAACTCTACCTACTACCATAGTGTAAACAAGAATGTAAGTTTAGAGTTTGAGAGGACCATATATAGCTATTTTCAGTTTTAGAGGTTCAGTTAAAGGGAACATTTAAAACAATAATTCTCCACACAATCTCAAACTTCTGCTGTCTTCCTACTTAGCACTTCTTATCATTGGTAGTATATAGTTTATCTTATTGATTTATTTAGTATTTTCTCCCATGTAAGATGCAAATTCATGTGGGAGAAGAGAGATTTTTGTCTGTTTTTGTGCTGTTGGTCGCTGTAGCATCTAGAGCACAGGCTGGCACACTTTAGTCACTGATGGTTTGGTATGTTAAAAGCCACAATTTCTAATACACCAACACCAGTGTTCAATATTAGGTTTTTTTTCTTTTACCTTTAAAAAAACACAGAATACAAAAATGACAACACAGAATGGTCTACTATTTAACATCAGGACGAATGACTACAAATCTTTTATATTAAAAAAAACCCCCACATAAAACATAAAATTATTCTTCAACTGCATCCCCGATGCTAATATTCCCTTTGTCAGGGCAACTCTGATGAATTTGATGTGTATGTCTCCTATTTGTTTTTTTAATTTTAATAATTACATTTTTTTTCAAGGAGCTCATATTAGGCTTTCATTCAAATATCACAGTGCTTATTTTAAAAAGCATTTTCTTTATGAATATCCACACAAAAAAAGCTTTCCTTTATAGTACTGTTGATAGTACATCTATTTCTGTGTGCTAGACTATGTCCAAACACACAAGCCTAGCCAATGTCTGGAACGGGCAGCTGAAGAGCTATATTTGAATTTCAGTTAGTTCCAAAATGAAGGCAACATCTTTATCCACCTGGCAATAGAGGTTTCAGAAATCCTGACATTAAAGTTATTTTATTGATTGCATTTCATTTTTTCTACATGAGATTCTTGTCATAGTAAAAAAACCCCACAATACTCAGTTTAGGTGCTAGGAGAGGTCCTGCTTCCTTTCACTCTTACCTGCATATATGTCCCTTGCAAACACAATTTCCATTTGAGATAGATTTTACAAACTGTTCCAAGTGATAAGCTTTCTAATCTCACAGGTCACCAGAGGCACATATGATTAACCTAAAAGAAAAAAAAAAATTGCTCTGTCCAATGCTGTATATGCTCTTTGCCAGTTAGTCACTTGTAGCTATCTGGGTTAATGGTATCAGAGTGCTTGTGTTCAAGTGACATTTATTTTACTTAATAATGGCCTTAAATCACAAAAATAGTGATGCTGACAATTCAGATATGCCGGAGAAGCCATAAAGTACTTCCTTTAAACAAAAATGTTCTAGATTTAATAAGGAAAGAAAAAAATTTTTTCCCTCAATTTGCTAAGATCTACATACAGTAAAAATAAATTTTCTGTCTGTGAAATTGTGAAGGAAAAAGAAATTTGTGCTACTTTGCTGTTGAACCTCAAGCTGCAACAGTGTGTGATGGGTACTTAGTTAAGAAGGCATAAATTTGCAAGTGGAAGGCATGAACAGAAAATGATTGACCACCTTATCTTGCATAAGAAAGCATTAAACCAACAGGAAGACTTCAGTAAGGGAGCCCTTGAAATAAGTGACCTCATTCACAGAAATGTTATTGTAGTATATTATTATAATTGTTCTATTTCACTATTATTATTGTTAATCTCTAACTGTGCTTAATTTATAAATTAAACTTTATTATATGTGTGTATAAGGAAAAAATGGTACATATAGGTTTCAGTACCATCCATGGTTTCAGGCATCTACTAGAGGTTTTGGAAAATATCCCTTGGAACATAAGGGGGACTTAGGTACTGCTTTTTCTAAGATTGAAACAAAGCTTTGCTATATGTTACATTATTAGCAATAGACTCAAGTGACCCATGAGAAAGAGATTTATTTTTATACACATTGTTTCTGAGGGAAGGGGCTTTGGGGGGGGGGGTCACTTTTGGTCAAGGAGCAAAGATTGGGAAGATAAGACAATGCAGTGAATCATACAGAGCCCAGTGGCAGTAGCCGCCAGGATTCCTCAAAGAACTGATCTTCAGTTACAGTCCAATTTATACCTTTGAATGTTGGCTATAGAGATTTCCAAACTTTGAAATTTCTCCAAGAGGGGGGCCTAGAAAACTTGTGTGGGGCAATATCCCTCTGACAGTGAGCCTGGGTGTATACGGATGAAACTGGGTGGACGAAAAGAGGACTGTTCCCTTCCCCAACCTTTTCACACTCCTTAGCTGGAACCATTGCATTTTATCAACTATGTCCGATGGTGGGCAAGAGTGTAATGGCCACCATAGCCAGAAGGTATCTTCAGAAAAAAGCAGGTAACTACATAGAGAGCAACAGAGTTTATTATAGGTAATTTACTTACAGGAAGATCGGGCTAGGGTGGACAGGTGGCCCAGCAACTTTGCACAAAATATTCTTTTGTCTGTACCTTGGTACAGTACCTTTTTAAACAGTGTAACTCAGGTACTAATGACAAGACAAAGGGACAAAAAAATGTAGTAGCGCCAGGGCAATACTCCTGGTGATCTTGTGATAAATTATCATCGATGCTGTCACCAGTTTATTTATCTCGGTTTCCATGCCATTCTGGCTATTGTAAAAAAATATATATTTATGGTTGTTTTAAGGAGCACAGAACCATCAACTAGAAAGTTTTATTACGCTTGCTAAGGACAGTGAAGTAGGTCAAGGTCACAGAATGAAACTTAACGATGAAATTCTGGACAGAGGAGTTGGTTTTGTTCACACTTACATCTATACAGAGGGGATGAGAGTGGCGGAGGATGTTATCGCTTGGAAATGTAAGGAGAATTCGGGCAACACTGGAAGATGCTGGGGAAGGAGGTTGATGGTCTCCCCCTGGAGACTTGCACCCACTCCCAGATTCCTGGCTACCCAGCACTCAGCTCACTTTCTATTTCTTAAGTCCGCTTTTCTTATTAAATACACGGGACATGCCATAGTATTTCTAATTATGAACTCTCATATCCCAGCTTAGCACAACCCCTGCCTAGCAAGTCCAGGCATCCCTTCCTCTCACTTATCCTGATACACAAGAACGCAGCTGTCCAAGTTGCTGGGTTCCTCATTCAGTCTTTTATGCTTAGAGAACCTCCAAACCCTCATGTTCAGCTCTTGCTCTGGCTGCAGAACCATGTAATTCCCTCACTTAACACGGGCCTCAAAAGCACACCGGATAAGTCAATCTGTCAAATTGAAGCCCACGGTGGGCTTTTCAAATAATGCCGCCACTCACATTATTAGAAAAACGAGCCAGCTATTTCTGTGAAAGTGAGGATGGCTTTAAAGAGCGTTTGATTTTAGGTAAATACCAAATTTATATTGTTACTTTAAGATCTCCCCCAAGACCCTTCTCCACCTCACCTCGCACACACGAACACACAAAACTGAAAGACAAAGTACACTAGAGCTCCTTCTAGGCAGGTAGGTGGCTCTGAAAAGAGCCTTTGGGTTAGAAGACAAGCTGCTTACTAGCGAGTCTATTTGGAGCTGGTGTACTTGGTGACGGCCTTGGTGCCCTCGGACACGGCGTGCTTGGCCAGCTCCCCGGGCAGCAGCAGGCGCACGGCCGTCTGGATCTCCCGGGACGTGATGGTCGAGCGCTTGTTGTAATGCGCCAGGCGCGACGCTTCGCCGGCGATGCGCTCGAAGATGTCGTTGACGAACGAGTTCATGATGCCCATGGCCTTGGACGAGATGCCGGTGTCGGGGTGCACCTGCTTCAGCACCTTGTACACGTACACGGAGTAGCTCTCCTTGCGGCTGCGCTTGCGCTTCTTGCCGTCCTTCTTCTGCACCTTGGTCACCGCCTTCTTGGAGCCCTTCTTCGGGGCGGGCGCGGACTTGGCGGGCTCGGGCATGGTCGGGAAGAAACACCGAACAATATGAGACCACAGGAGAAATGAGCGTGACACTGCAAATGTCTTCTCGGTTCACAGCCTCTTATATGAAGCGGCGAGTAAAATCGTGTGTCACTGGTGGCGACTTCAGGAAACGTCACAGAAATGTTGCCCAATCAAAAGAAGGGTATTTCAGAACCAGGATCCCATTGGTTTAAGTGAGAGGTCTGTAACTTTCCGCCAATGGCACAGCTTCACTTTCGCGCCCAAGAAGGACTATAAAGAGGGCGACTCTCGGTGACACGATTCCGAGGGTGGGCGGAGTGCAGGAGCTTATTCATTATGTCTGGACGCGGAAAGCAGGGCGGCAAGGCGCGAGCCAAGGCCAAGACGCGGTCCTCGCGGGCTGGGTTGCAGTTCCCCGTGGGCCGCGTGCACCGCCTGCTCCGCAAAGGCAATTACGCCGAGCGGGTCGGGGCCGGCGCGCCCGTGTACCTGGCGGCGGTGCTGGAGTATCTGACGGCCGAGATCCTGGAGCTGGCCGGCAACGCGGCCCGCGACAACAAGAAGACTCGCATCATCCCGCGCCACTTGCAGCTGGCCATCCGCAACGACGAGGAGCTCAACAAGCTGCTGGGCAAAGTGACCATCGCGCAGGGCGGCGTCCTGCCCAACATCCAGGCCGTGCTGCTGCCCAAGAAGACCGAGAGCCACCACAAAGCCAAGGGGAAATGAAGGGGTCTCAGAATCTTCCTTAGTCTTAAACCAAAGGCTCTTTTCAGAGCCACCCAACTTTTCACTGAAAGGGCTTGCGTTTTCCATATTGTATCGGCTATTTGAAAGTGATTTAGATTTTTCTCAAATCTACCAGTAGATGTCAGTGTGCGAACACTCCTAGAAACGAGAAAGTAACTCCAAAGAAAACAAAAGTGAGCATCAGCCTAGTAAAAAGGGTGGAGGTTCTTTTCACCAGTTGTAATTAAGGTGAAGGTTCTTTTTATCAGATGTAATTAAGGCCGTCAGGGTTAACGCATGAGGAAAAGAACAATGTTCGGTCAATGGTGAATATTTTAATGCAAGTTAATGGCCGCAGGGCAACAAAGTCTCCCTTCAGTCTGTTAAAAGTTGTTTTGCATATTAATAGGAAACATCACCAGCAACTCGCCCATCTCCTAGTCTGCTAGGTCCTAGTAAGTAGGAAAACACTACATTACTCGTGGTCAGGTCCTTATTTAGAGCTTCGTAGGAGGGTCCAACCTGACGTTAAAGAGGCAAGTTATCTTTTTCTACCATTTTATGGAATGTGAGGATTTGTTTTCTTAATCCCATTTCACACAAAGTTTGAAACAGTTCTTTCATGAGAAAGATATTGAAAAATAAATGTAAATGTAACTAAAACATCAAATGTGAAATCAACTCAGTTAATGGTGGCATTGCATTTAGAACAAGTATAAAATAAGCAAGTAAAAAAGACCTCTTAAAGAGTTTAAACAGAAAGGACAAAAAAAAGTGACGTAGAATTGGTCTTTCGAAATTTGAATGAGGCTAAAAATCTACTTGGCCAATCACATCCAGCTCGCGCTTTTTCAAAAAGATCAAAGGAGAACCAGTTTCAGGCGCCACAATTCAAAATTTTTATTTAACGGACAAAGATAATCGTAATATTTACATTAAATTCTGCGGAGAAAAGCCAGAGAACATTGTACAGAAACAGCGTAAAGAGAAGTAGAGTTGAGAAAGGAACAATTAGCCGCTGTTGAAAGGGTGTGAATAGAAGTTAATTTCTAGTCTAAACTCCAGGGAGGCTCCTGCGATCATGAAGTGGACGCCGCTTCCAATAACTTCACTGTGAGCCTTGATTGGCAGATACCTGGTCCAATCAGAGCGGGACTGGCCCTATATATACATCAGTCAAGGACACCCTACCTCATTCTTCCACCCGCTTTCTGTTTCTAGGTCTTCGGGATGGCTCGTACCAAGCAGACCGCGCGCAAGTCCACGGGCGGGAAGGCCCCGCGCAAGCAGCTGGCCACCAAGGCGGCTCGCAAGAGCGCTCCCGCCACCGGCGGCGTCAAGAAGCCGCACCGTTATCGGCCCGGCACGGTGGCCCTGCGCGAGATCCGCCGCTACCAGAAGTCCACCGAGCTGCTGATCCGCAAGCTGCCCTTCCAGCGCCTGGTGCGCGAGATCGCGCAGGACTTCAAGACGGACCTGCGCTTCCAGAGCTCGGCCGTGATGGCGCTGCAGGAGGCGTGCGAGGCGTACCTGGTGGGGCTGTTCGAGGACACCAACCTGTGCGCCATCCACGCCAAGCGCGTGACCATCATGCCCAAGGACATCCAGCTCGCGCGCCGCATTCGCGGGGAGAGGGCATGAACTTTCTTAGCGAGCGGTAACCTTGAATCCAAAGGCTCTTTTCAGAGCCACTTCCCATTCTCAGATAAAGGCTGCTTTCACTGTTAATCTAGGTGTCTAAAATGCAAGCTCCGTGCAGAAGGGACGGGCATAAGACTGGTACTAAGGTTCCCCTCCAAACTATGGATCTCATTTTCCTCAAGCAAAGTAGGTTGCAAAACAAACAAAAAACCCCCCACAAGAAACATAAATGGCAAAGCCTCAGCGGCAGTGTTTACATTATAGTAGCTATTTAGGGGAAATTAAAAGTTGCTTCTCTAAGTTTAAAGGGCAACAATGTCTGCTCAAGGACAGAAAATCACTAGTTGGACACTTGAGTACCCCATCTGTAGAGATAAAGAGAAGAGACCAGTCTACAAGAAAGTGCCCATTATGTAAGAAAGGGTTCAGACCATGGATACTGCCACCTTTTCCCACTTCAGATTTTAACAATCTGGCAGCAGAGTTATGCTTAACATGGTTCTCTGATGTCCACAGCACAGTGAAGGTTGGCATCTTGCACGTCCCAAGTGTGCTGTGAAGAGCTGACAGAGTACATCTAGGTTAAGTTAAGGCAACAACAACAAAAAACACCCTGAATTTGGCTGGGACTAGCTCTGTCTACAAAGAAAATGGGCTAGTATTTAGACGGATCTTTTTTGTTCTTACAAGAATTGCATTTCTTAATTGTTCAGCAGTAGCACCTGGTAACCCTATGAATTATTTTCTTCACACACACCCATTCCAAGATTTGATGTTATAAAATTAGCAAATTAGCCCTCTGTCTTTTCTTAGCCATCTTCCAGGAGCCTAGCAGAGCAGACCTATGTGAAGAGCAGTCCCCATGGGATTCCACCAACTCAAATGCTCTTCTAAGAGCCATCCACCTGAACGGTGAATAGGACTGTTTCCCTGAAAATTTTACTTGTACCTGTTGTTTTCTAAATACTTCAAACTATGCTCAATTACTTGAATCTTACAATTCTAGATTCTCTAACAAGGATTGAGGTCTGGCAGTTTCTTTCAAGTGCTTTTCTTCAGTTTTCTTGACAAGCTAGGACCTCAGTTTACACTTATAATTTATGCACAACTGGTGTATGTTTTCTTTTCTCCATAATACAGAAAATGGAAAACAATACTTTACTCTTCTAAGCATTCAAGAAGACTTTATCTGACCAATTGGCTGTATCATCTCATGCTTATGAATGAAATGAAAAAAACCTTTCTTACATTCTTAATATTGTTTAATTAGGTAAGATTACTACCGCAAACATTAAATTCTACTCATGATCATGCCCATTACTTTCTGGTTCATGGGAAAGAAGACCTATTCTTACCATATACAGAATTTAGGTCGATGCAAATATTTTACCAAATATAAATGCGCTTTTTTTTTTTTTAAATTAACACCCTAAGAAGAATAAAATGCCAAGTATTCTCTCTCAGGATCAGCCTTCCCCTGGAAAGAAAGGTAAAACATATTTGGAGGTGTCTGACTGGGTTGCTGCCACCTGAATCTCTGAACTTCCTCTCCCCCTGCATACTCTGACCAACAGGAAGTTCCAGATCACCATCCTTGGAACGCAGGTTGACTAACTCAGACGCAGGACTTTCCGGTAACCTCCCTGAGGGTAAACTGAAGTCAGTAGCCAAAACCACTCTTCCCGCTTCTCTTGACAGCTGGCTACCCAACTCCCACCCAAAGGTTCCCTATTTTACCCTGCCTGTTAGAATGGGAGGCACTGACCTCCACCATAGGAGGCAGCCTGGCAGATAACCACCAGTCAAGTTTTCTTGCCTGAACTTGGGTGTATTTCTCCTTTGGCGGACCTTTCATCTTGGTGCTGAAACCAGGAGGGGTGCCTGTCAGGACTTGCTGGGTCGCCCTTCTCTCTCCTTCACTCTCCTCCCGGGCTTGATCTGCCTCCTGGCCGCCCCTCCTGGACCTGCCGAGAGGACACCCTCTCCCAGGGCTTTCCACTCTTGCCATTGCTGACCCTGCGAACACCACCGGCCTAATTTCTTCTCTCACGGGTGAGGAACGAGTTCTCATAGTCTGGGTCTCCGGTCTCCCTTTCAACTTCGGTCGACCTTGGTCTTCAAAAGTCTTAGTGCTAGGCCAGGAAGACCCTCTCGGCCTTCGGGTCCTGATCCTCATAAATTCGGGGACGCCCAATTTGTGAGTGGTCCTCTCACTCGTGGAGACTGGCCTGAGGAACGGGGACACCTTTTCCCTTGGCCTTTCTCCTTCTAGGATTTCTTGTACTCACCCTTCATGGACTAATTTCATATCATGGGAGCCTCACAATCTCTTCCTCTAAAGCACACCCCGTTAGGATGTCTACTTTGGAACCTTGGCTCTCTCAGTCTTCAAGAAGTAGTCAAGTCCCGTCCCCCCCCCCAAACTTATCTTTTATTGTAATACTGCTTGGCCCCAGCACTGGCTAGATAACAGGTCTTGATGGCCTGAAATTGGCACCTTTGACTTTAACACATTTTGAGATCTTGATAACTTCTGCTAATCCAATGGCAAATGGCCGGAAATCCCCTACATTCAAGGCCTTCTTTGCTCTCCTGTCTCGCCTCTCCCTCTGTCAATCCTGTTCTACCTATCAAATCCTCTTAGCACACTCTGAACCCCTTCTTCCAGCTGAGCCTGATCTATCCCCTTTGATCCGGCTGACCATACCATCCCACCATCTGCCCTGTCTCTTCCCCTTCCCTCTGCAGACAACTCCCCGCCACCTGGAATCATTCAAGCTCAGAATCAGATACTGACCCCCCAGACCTCCCATCCCCCCTCGTGATCACTCCCGTGTAGGGCAATGTACCCCCCAGAGCCCTCTGGCTCCTCTCCTCCCTCTCCATGAGGTAGCAGCCGCCAAGGGAATAATTAGGGTTAACAGCCTATTCTCCCTCACAGACCCATCACAAATAGACAAGAGACTAGGCTCCTTTTCCACAGACCCAGACATCTACATAAAGGAATTTAAATACCTGACCCAGTCATACTGTTAAGCCTAATCCGGAGGGACCCGAAACATTGAAGACATGAACAAAGTCCATCGATTACACATCAAAGCTTTATTGTCTAGCTTGGCCAAGCGGCGGCAACTCCAACAGAGGTCTGAGGGAGAGTGCGCTGGCCCTTTGTTCTACTTAGTTTTTATAGTTTTGTAAGTGGGAAGTACAGAAGCAAAAATTGTAATTAGGAGCCCCTTACCACTATTGGTTATAGTCATGTGTCCTTTAACATGATAGGACCACATTCAATTTGCAAGCCATTCATCATTTTGGAGAAAACAAAATTTACAAATCAACACAATGGTAGAAAGATGTCTCTTTACATATTAAAAGGCATTCCTATATTATCTAGTGTTTATCTGCCATCTCTCTGTCCAGAGTCACACGTGTTAACCACACGCATTTACATAGGAGAGGTAGTTTCTGTGGGTACAAATGCCTGCAAATGGTTCATTGCTATAAGAAAAGGTTTATTTTGGCTTTTCTCCCCTGTACCTGGCTAGCCATTCACCCCTTTCTCCACAGGCGTGGTGGAATGTCTGGGAATCCATGTTTTCCTCCCCTTTGCATTTACAATACAATGCCAAGGGCCATCCTGGTCATGCCAATCACACAGTACAGAGACTATTTCTCACAATTTCTCTGCTCACCTTAACTCAAATTAATAAAATGTTCTTCAAGCCTCCCAAAATATTAATATTAATTCTGTAGCTTTTGGTACTTTACAACACCTGCGGGTGAAGTGGCACAGTGGCTCCTCAATACGACCTAAACTGGCATGACCTCTATGTTCTCCTCCACTTTACTACCCGAAGAGAAGGAGCGAGTCTGGTTGGCCACACAGGCACACGCTGACGACTTCCATAGACAATCAGAAACCTGCAGGAACAACAGCCGTTCCCCAGGAAGACCCTCATTGGGACTATCAAATTGGCAAACCTGGCAGAGACCTCTGTAACCACATGGTCGCCTGTTTAATAGCAGGCCATTCACAAGGCAGTTAATTACAAAAAACTCTGAGAGATTTCACAAAGGGTAGATGAAAATCCGGCCCAATTTGGTTAAGGGGTCCATAGTTCTTAACACTTATTTCATCTCCCAATCAGCCCCGACATATGGCAAAAAACTTAAAAAGGCAGAGGAGGACCCTCAATCCCTCAATGAGATCTCCTGAGCATGGCTTTTAAGGTCTATAATGACCGAGAGGAACAGGAGAAGGTAGATGGAGCTCAAATACCAGCTCTTGGTGGCCGCCCTTAAAGGCTTCAACACCCCTAAAGGGCTTCATAGGACTCCACCAGGGCCCCACTTCAAATGTGGAAAAGAAAGTCATTGGGCAAAAGCCCGTCTGGCTCCTCAGACCCCACCAGGGCCATGCCCTCACTGTGGGAAAAAGGAACACTGGAAGGTAGGCTACCTCCTCTCTCCTCAAAGTGAGGGTTTAGTCTCTTCCACCCCTGCATCAGCCACCTCTGACCTAAACTTGCCCAGACTGCTGGGACTTGCCACTGAAGACTGAAGGTGCCCAGGACATCGGCCCCATCTCATGTCACCATGGACGAGCCTAGGGTAACCATCCAGGTAGCAAGTAAGCCATCTCATTTCTTATAGATGGGGGCCACTTACTCTGCCTTGCCTGAACATTTGGGTTCTGTTCATCCCTCGAAGATCTCTGTTGTGGGTGTTGATGGTCTTATTTCCTCCCTACTTGCCATGAATCCACTCCCTTTCTAATACATGGTGTCCCTTTGCACACTCTTTTCTCCTCTTACTTTAATGCTTTACGCCAGGGGTCCCCAAACTACGGCCCACGGGCCGCATGCGGCCCCCTGAGGCCATTTATCCGGCCCCCGCTGCACTTCCAGAAGGAGCACTTCTTTCATTGGTGGTCAGTGAGAGGAGCATAGTTCCCATTGAAATACTGGTCAGTTTGTTGATTTAAATTTACTTATTCTTTATTTTAAATATTGTATTTGTTCCCGTTTTGTTTTTTTTACTTTAAAATAAGATATGTGCAGTGTGCATAGGGATTTGTTCATAGTTTTTTTTATAGTCCGGCCCTCCAACGGTCTGAGGGACAGTGAACTGGCCCCCTGTGTAAAAAGTTTGGGGACCCCTGCTTTACGCCTATTTTAGGCCAAGACCTACTCTCTAAATTTAGAACCTCTCTCTCCTTTCACCTCCCGTCATCCTTGAAGTCGGCCTTGTTGCTATGTCTCGACCAGCCAGACTTGCCTACTTCTGTTACAAAGCTACCTCTACCTTCCAATATAGTGAATCCCAAGGTGTGGGACACCTCTGTGCCCTTAGTAGCCGCTCACCACACCCCAATACAGATCAAACTCCGAGACCCATCCCGCTTTCCAAACCAGCCTCAATATCCCATGTCTCTCATACATGAAAAGGGTCTAACACCCATAATTGAGAAACTTTTAGGCCGAGGCCTTCTTCTACCCACTCACTCCCCTACAACACTCCCATTTTACCCACTAAGAAATCGAATGGCTCTTACCGACTAGTCCGATATCTCCGCATCATCAGCACGGCAGTGCTACCCATGCACCCCGTAGTACCTAATCCTTATCCTCTACTGTTTCAAGTCCCTCTAACAACCACCCATTTCATGGTCTGGGACCTTAAAGATGCATTCGTCACTATTCCCTTGCACCCTATAATACTCAGGACATGTTTGCCTTCACCTGGACTCCTGGACTGACCCAGACACCTAACAGTCACAACAACTTACAGGGACAGTCCTGCCCCAAGGCTTCAGAGATAACCCCCACTTCTTTGGTCAGGCTCTAGCCTCTGACTTGGCCACCCTCTCCTTCTCCCCCAGTGCCCTCCTCCAGTTTGCCGATGATCTTCTTCGCAGCCCGTCCTGTGACCTTTCTGTTCAGCATACGGCTATTCTCCTAAATTTCCTAGCTGACCACGGATACTGGGTTTCGCCCAAGAAATCCCAACTGACCAAACTTACCCTAGAACTATAGCAGCCATGGACTAAACTCCTTCCCATTGCACTCACCTGAATTAGGGCGAGGCCCAGAAACCCCTCCTCAGCCCTTTCGAATTTATGTATGGCAGACCTTACCTCCTTGGCAAATTTCCCAGTCAAACCTCCTCTCTGGGAGACTATATCCCCATCCTTAACCTGGTCAGGCAACTCCTGCGAAAACATGCAGACCAAGTCCTCACAAACCCCCTGCCTGGACCACTCGCTATACACCCAGTACTCGTCCCAGAAAACTGGGTCCTCTTAAAAACCCTCCACTCGTCTAATTTATGCCCTCGGTGGATGGGCCCTTTCCAGATTCTCCTCACCACCCCCACGGCCTCAAAACTCCAGGGAAAGGCCCCATGGTTCCATCTCTCCAGGTTAAAGAAGACAGAAGCTCCACCTCAGCCTGTGCCCACGAGTCTTTCCATTCTGCCTAATTCTCTGCTGCAGCATACTTGTTCCTCCCTGGGACCCACCAAAGTCAAGCTAACCAGAATCCCTGTGGAACAGAGGTGGATTTAACATGGGCGCACCAGGCGCGCGCCCTGGGCCCAGACTTCTGAAGGGCCCCGCAAAACCCCAACTTTATACGTTTTTCTAATGACACAAGTTTGGTTTCATATGTGTGATATTACATAGTTTTTATTTATTTAAAAATATGGTTAACATGTATTTTTATTTCCCTGACACTTTCTCTCTCTTTTTTAAAGGACCCAATATTTTCTTCTGTGCCAGGAGCCTCACCTCAGTCTGCCTCTGCTGAGGAGGAAGAAGGACCGGAGTCGTGAGTAGCCAGGCCTTTCCAGCAAAGACTACAAACTCACTTTACTCTTCCTTCTGACCATGCCCCTAGGGGGATGTCCTGCCCCCATCCCCTCCCTTTTATTTTTTATTTTTATTTTATTTTTATTTTTGTATTTTTCTGAAGCTGGAAACGGGGAGAGACAGTCAGACAGACTCCCACATGCACCCTACCGGGATCCACCTGGCACGCCCACCAGGGGGGGTGCGCTCTGCCCACCAGGGGGTGACACTCTGCCCCTCGGGGGTGTCGCTCTGTTGTGACCAGAGCCACTCTAGTGCCTGGGGCAGAGGCCAAGGAGCCATCTTTTGCTCCAATGGAGCCCCGGCTGCGGGGAGGGGAAGAGAGAGACAGAGAGGAAGGAGAGGGGGAGGGGTGGAGAAGCAGATGGGCGCTTCTCCTGTGTGCCTTGGCTGGGAATCGAACCCAGGACTTCTGCACGCCAGGCCGACGCTCTACCACTGAGCCAACCGGCCAGGGCCCATCCCCTCCCTTTTAGAGTCCTCATATCTAGAACTGCTCTCTTAACCTTACTCAAGATCTTTTAATTAAGACGAATTCCTCCTATGCAGCTGACTGCTGAATGTGCCTATCTATGTCCCCCTCAGCCTATTCTGCCCTCCCTATTCCAAATAATGCCACACACCTTCTTCAAACCACTCTTAGGTACAAAATCCAAAAGGGAGCTACCTTCTTTGAGAGAGGCGACACTCTTATAGTGAACTATCCCACTTCAGCTGCCAGCCGAGTAAACAAGCTATGTCAAACCTACTGTTCCCAGCTTGAGAAATTAAAACCCCCAACCCCTCCTGCTCAAGGACCAGTCACTCTAATACCCCCCCCTCCTTTCACCTGCCTCCAATTTCCCAAAGACCATCAGAATAATCAAGTCAACTATCAAGTTGCTCCAGAAGCAAACGGATTATTTTCTAACCCCGTTCGATTCACAGGACACCTTACTTACACTCTTACGGTTTCACAACATAAATGCTCCTATCCCACCAACCAACTCTATCCCTGGCTTGCTACTTCCTCCGTGACAAGATTACAATGCTCAAAACAATCCTCTATTTATATCTCCCTCCTTATCGGGGCAGCTCTTTCCTCCACCCTGTCCATCTGGAGCTCAGGAACAGAAGGACGACAATGACCCTTTGTCCATTTATTCTCCCTTCACCTCTCAGCCTGCATCACCCAGTCAGGGCCTTTCTACATGTGTGGGACTAACACCTACATGTTGGATGGGAACCTGTACCCTAGTCTATCTCACCCCAACATAAACATAAACATAACCATAAACATAAGTTCCACTGCATGAGCCTCTTCACATCCCCAGCACTTTTCTAATCAAGCAAAGGAACAAATGTGCAATACAAGTAAGCCCTCTCCTTGCAACCCTAGGAATCTCTACAGCAGGGGTCCCCAAACTTTTTACACAGGGGGCCAGTTCACTGTCCCTCAGACCGTTGGAGGGCCAGACTATAAAAAAAACTATGAACAAATCCCTATGCACACTGCACATATCTTATTTTAAAGTAAAAAAACAAAACGGGAACAAATACAATATTTAAAAGAAAGAACAAGTAAATTTAAATCAACAAATTGACCAGTATTTCAATGGGAACTATGATCCTCTCACTGACCACCAATGCAAGAGGTGCCCCTTCCAGAAGTGCGGTGGGGGCCGGATAAATGGCCTCAGGGGGCCGCATGTGGCCTGCGGGCCGTAGTTTGGGGACCCCTGCTCTACAGGGCTGGGCCTAGAGGCTGGGAGTGGGGGTGGGAGGTGGGGGAGAGCCCCCTCTTTATCTTACTTTCACTCTCTCTCTAAAGATCTTCAAAACTCCCTAGAGGAAATTGTATCCACTCTGGTAAGATTCCAAGACCAACTTAATTCCCTGGCTGCTGTTACACTGCAAAATCTCTGAAGCCTGGACCTCTTGACAGCAGAAAAGGGAGGTATCTGTGTCTTTCTAGAGCAGGGGTCTCAAACTCAACTCAGCATGTGGGCCGCAGAGCAAGATCACAGCCGTTCGGCGGGCCGCACTAGGTCTACAAAAGGCAACTGTTACGCAACACTTTTCTCACTGCAGTTGAAAACAAAAAAAAAATCAGTACAACAAGCACAATCGTACATGCAGTTTACTCAGTGTCACAAAACGACCAGAAACTGTAGTTCGCATCACGACTGCTGTTAACTAAGCTAATATCTAGCTAGGATGCTAGAGAAATGAAAAATACAAGTAGGCCCCTAGGCTTACTTAATTTTATCCAAAATATTTTGAACTTCGTGGATTAGTCTGCAGGCTGCACAAAATTGTTTGGCGGGCCACGAGTTTGAGACCCCTGTTCTAGAAGAACAATGAATGTTGTTTTTACCTCAACCAGTCAGGGCTGGTTAGTGACGCAGTCACCAAATTAAAGGAACGAGCACAACAAATTCATGATAGACAAGAGGGATCTTGGAATCAGTGGCTGTGCATAAACTGGGTGTCTTAGCTGTTACCATTTATTGGCCCACTCACTCTTATCTTTATCATTTTAGCAGTTAGGCCCTGTTTTCTGTGCTTATTCTCCAACTTTCTCATGGACCGCCTGAAAGCCTTTACTAACTGAACAGTCCTTGAGCTCCTGTTAATCCAAGTCACCTACCAGAAGGTCTCTATTTCACCACCACGGCCGCCTGAGGCCAGATATCTCCTTCCATAACTCCTCGCCCATAGCCAGCAGGAAGCAGTTACATAAAAAATAAAACCGAAACCACTCTTCCCCCTTCCCTTAACAGCTGCCCAACTCCCACCCAAAGGTTCCCTAGTTAACTCTGTCTGTTAAAAAGGCGGGCACTGACCTCCACCTTAGGAGGCAGCCCGGCAGATAACCCCCAATAAAGTTTTCTTGCCTCAATTCAGGTGTATTCCTCCTTCAGTGGACCTTTCAGTGTCTATGGTCATACCACCCTTAACATGCCCAATCTCTGAAGTCAAAATATTTGGAGGGAAGATGTGCCTTTGGATGCCTCTTCTTTCACTCTGCCTGCTGATACAGTCTGAGGCAATTTCTAAACAGATTGGTATTCTTGAGTGTGTAAGGCAGGGGTCCTCAAACTACGGCCTGCGGGCTGCTTGCGGCCCCCTGAGGCCATTTATCCGGCCCCCACTGCACTTCCGGAAGGGGCGCACCTCTTTCACTGGTGGTCAGTGAGAGGAGAATAGTTCCCATTGAAGTACTGGTCAGTTTGTTGATTTAAATTTACTTGTTCTTTATTTTAAATATTGTATTTGTTCCCATTTTGTCTTTTTACTTTAAAATAAGATATGTGCAGTGTGCATAGGGATTTGTTCATAGTTTTTTTATAGTCTGGCCCTCCAACGGTCTGAGGGACAGTGAACTGGCCCCCTGTGTAAAAAGTTTGGGGACCCCTGGTGTAAGGAATGCCTTCTTCTGGGTTGATGAATTAAGCAATTAATTAATCACTCAGGAGGAGGCCACAACAGAGATGGCCTGTCTATACTGGCCAATACTGTTGCTGGCTGGAAAAAGTACCCTCTCCTGGAAATATGCGGTCAATATAATTCTTCATATAATTCTTTTTTTTTTTTTTTTCTTTTCATTTTTCTGAAGCTGGAAACAGGGAGAGACAGTCAGACAGACTCCCGCATGCGCCCGACCGGGATCCACCCAGCACGCCCACCAGGGGCGACGCTCTGCCCACCAGGGGGCGATGCTCTGCCCATCCTGGGCGTCGCCATGCTGCGACCAGAGCCACTCTAGCGCCTGGGGCAGAGGCCACAGAGCCATCCCCAGCGCCCAGGCCATCTTTGCTCCAATGGAGCCTTGGCTGCGGGAGGGGAAGAGAGGGACAGAGAGGGAAAGCGAGGCGGAGGGGTGGAGAAGCAAATGGGCGCTTCTCCTGTGTGCCCTGGCCGGGAATCAAACCCGGGTCCTCTGCACGCTAGGCCGACGCTCTACCGCTGAGCCAACCGGCCAGGGCTCATATAATTCTTTATAATTACCTTTTGGCTCTCATTACATGAGGATTTTATTCAGGGGGCAGTGAGTAGTTCTAGTTATGTAGACATTTCTACTTAAGAGGATACAGATATGCCATGTCTCTCCAAACATTCCATGTGCTGAACAGTGATGGTCTGGCAGCCTCACTCTGAAGTTTCTTCTGTACTTTAAACATGCTTTCATCATCCCATACAAGGAATTGAGTTTTGCTCTAGGAATGGCACACAGAAATGAATATTCAGCAACAGCAGACCATTTGGTTTATGCTAACAAAAAGATGGTGATCCAAGTACTAAGATATGATATCACAGGGGAAGTTGAGAAAATGATCAGTCTGGGATACTCATTTCGAGCTTCCTGGAGATCTGTAAGAATTTTAGAATGCAGCAGATGAATATGTATGTCTGAACTTGGGAGACAAGTCTGGACGGACATCAAGATTTGGAAATCATTGCGCTTGCTTTGGCAACACATATACTAAATTTGGAGTGGTACAGAGAAGACCAGCAAGGATGACACACAAATTTGTGAAGCATTCTATAACTCAAGCTAAGTGGAATAGGCCAGCCAGAGAAAGACAAGTGGCCTATGTTTTCACTTCCATGTGGAAACTAACAAACTAAATAGAGACGAACTCATAGATAGAGGACAGACTGACCTTTGTCTGAGCGGAGAGGTTGGGGGACTGGATGAAAAAGGTGAAGGGATTAATATTTTTAAAAATTTTGGGAGTCATTACTATATACAAAAGTATTTAAAGTAAAGGAGTGGCCCACAGACCCCTTTGGGTTCCTTCCTACCTCTTTTAACCTTTTACTGCCAACAGCCAACTTCCTATCATTTGTTTGCAGAAATCACAAGCCCTGGGGCTGGTGAGGTTCATTCTGTGCTGGAATTTCTACACTTCCCTCCAATTCCGTTTCATTTTATCCTCACGCCAGACATTACCTCTCACAAGTCTGACTCCTCCTCTGAGCTCCTCTAATATCCTGGGACCACTTATCCTGCTACATTGTGCTTTGCTTTTGTGTTCCTACCCCTTAGACTGAGTTTCTTTAGAACAAGCAGTGTCTTACTAACGTTCTTAACACCGGGTATCTGAGGGTGAAATAAGTATTTGTTGAAAGCATAATTACAATTTAATAACAGAGTAAACTGTCAACATAAAAGAGCTTCCAAACCTGTAAGAAATTTTAATGAGTTTATTTGAGCCAAACTCTTGACAATTGCCAGGAAGCAAAATCTCAACGGATTGAGAAAATGCTCCGGAAAAGGGCAATTTCACCACTCATTCTACATGTCAGAATCAAAGGGGGGTACTAAGGGGGCTACATGAAATTGATTGGTAATACGTAGATTAGGGAGGCAGGAGGAAGCAATAGGGGGCCATCTCTGGGACTGGATATACTGAAACTTCTTTCACATAAGTAGAAACAATAATTAATAGTTATTAACATGATAACAACAATGAGGTTTGTTGGTTCCTGCTCTGATGGGATGCCTGCCCTGAGGGGGGCAGGAAAAGATTACCTGGCCTGTTTTCAGGTACTTTATTGTAGATGCAAAAGACGACAGGCTAGATTAAGGTAAATATTGAGCTTTGTTAGAGAAAACGACCTCCCTAGGGCATGACAACCCACAGTGAACTACTTTTAGTTAGAAAGTTTTCATTTCAGACCATCCTGTGTGGTTACGTTAGGTCTCTGAGTCTGCAAGGCCACCGTGCAGGCTTCCCCTGAGTATGTCAGTTTCAGCATGTAGCACCCTTTCTTCCACAAAACAGGAGTCTTTGTGCCTGCAGTTCTTAAAATAGCAAACTGGTAGATGGCATAAATGTTCCGATCCTTGCCAAGGCCTTGCTATGCCAGCATAGAAATAAGAGAATTAAAAAGCATAGAATAAAAAGCCCTTGCTATGCTAGCATAGAAATGAGGAACATACCAGAACTTTCGACCTATTCTCAAAACAACCTCAGGCTTTTTCAGAAGAGAAGTTCACTCATCTTTCTTGAACTGTAGGTCTCCATTATCACTACTCTTCGTTATCACTTAGTGGCATCTAGTACCATCATTGTTGCACCTGGGCACCTAGTATGCCAGTGTGGTAATACACAGTAGTATTAGATGAAAATAATTTCATTAATCAAATGCTTTTAGTAAACACATTCAAGCCTGATCTTTTGTGGTGCAGTGGATAACAGTAAACACTTCGACAATGTTAAAAGTTAAAGACTTGCTACCTTCCTGCTGACACAATTTGTAAAAAAAACCAAACCACCCCCATGTTCTCTAGAAATAGTTGGAGGTGAAACCTGTCATTTAAAGCTGCAGCTACTTCCAATGTGGACCTGGGCGACCATCTTGAGTTAACCTAATGATCTAAATCCACTACAACTTTGAAATAGTTCATTTAAGACACAAATGTCTACTTATTTGCAAAGGCGACCAAATGCCAAATCTGATATGTGGAAAAGTAGGCAGTGAAGGCGGAAGCATACACTAAGTCGGACTGAAGAACTTAAAGGCAAAAGTGATCAAGAGTGCAACAAGCTGTGCTACCTTTTTAGTGACTATAGAAATGGCTCTGAAAAGAGCCTTTTGTTTTTAAACTTGGTCCTCACTTGGCCTTGTGGTGGCTCTCGGTCTTCTTGGGCAGCAGCACGGCCTGGATGTTCGGCAGGACACCGCCCTGCGCGATAGTCACTTTACCCAGCAGCTTGTTGAGCTCCTCGTCGTTGCGGATGGCCAGCTGCAGGTGGCGCGGGATGATGCGCGTCTTCTTGTTGTCGCGGGCCGCGTTGCCGGCCAGCTCCAGGATCTCGGCCGTTAGATACTCCAGCACCGCCGCCAAGTACACGGGCGCGCCGGCCCCGACCCGCTCGGCGTAGTTGCCTTTGCGGAGCAAGCGGTGCACGCGGCCCACGGGGAATTGCAGCCCGGCCCGCGAGGACCGCGTCTTGGCCTTGGCTCGCGCCTTACCGCCCTGCTTTCCACGTCCAGACATGATAGATAAAACGCTGCGCCCTATCCACCCTCTGAATCGAGTCACCGAGAGTCGCCCTTTTTATAGTCCTTCTTGGGCGCTAAAGTGAAGCTGTTCTATTGGCGGAAAGTTACAGACCTCTCACTTGAACCAATGAGATCCTGGTTCTGAAATACCCTTCTTTTGATTGGGCAACATTTCTGTGACGTTTCCTGAAGTCGCCACCAGTGACACACGATTTTACTTGCCGCCTCGTATAAGAGGCTGTGAACCGAGAAGACATTTGCAGACTCGCAGTCATTCCTCCTGTGGCGTCTCTGCTTGCTCTGCGCTTCCTCCCCACCATGCCCGAGCCCGCCAAGTCCGCGCCCGCCCCGAAGAAGGGCTCCAAGAAGGCGGTGACCAAGGTGCAGAAGAAGGACGGCAAGAAGCGCAAGCGCAGCCGCAAGGAGAGCTACGCGGTGTACGTGTACAAGGTGCTGAAGCAAGTGCACCCCGACACCGGCATCTCGTCCAAGGCCATGGGCATCATGAACTCGTTCGTCAACGACATCTTCGAGCGCATCGCGGGCGAGGCGTCGCGCCTGGCGCATTACAACAAGCGCTCGACCATCACGTCCCGGGAGATCCAGACGGCCGTGCGCCTGCTGCTGCCCGGGGAGCTGGCCAAGCACGCCGTGTCCGAGGGCACCAAGGCCGTCACCAAGTACACCAGCGCCAAGTGAGCTCACTGCCTAGCGACTGATCAGACTCATTCACACCCAAAGGCTCTTTTCAGAGCCATTAATTTTTTCCGGAGAGAACTGGCACTCACGCTATCCTGCTTACGAGGTAAGCAAAGGCAGTTTTTCATCTGAAGCCTTTGGAGAATTCTTGCTTAAAGCCAAAGTCCCATTGGGCACTGTGTGTTAAGATTGCTGATAACTTAAATATATATATACATTTTTATCAGACAACCAACAGTAATTTCTTAATGTGCTGATTCTATTTAACGTCCTAGAATCATTTTGCTGCTGACAATACCTCGTAGAGAAAATTTGTTAGTGCGTAAGAAACTTCAGGTGCTCTTTAGGGTGAAAAAAATTACTCTTTAGAATCTTATTGGCTTAACGTTCATTTCTTTTACAGGAAAGTTAGTTTTCACCACTGCTCCCCATACTGTATGACTATGACATAAATTGATTTAAAGGGACTCCCCATGTCGCGTTCCCTTTCGCTTATTTTGTAACATCAGTGGTATGGGCCTTCTGGCTAACTCACTACCTACATTTGCACAAAATAACGTAGGGGTGTTGAGATAATGGTGGAGAAAGGGCGTTAGAAGCGGAACAAATCAACTCAACCATCTACGATGACCACCGCTCAACCACATGCTTCTAAGTGAAAGTTAATCTTTTTGAACCGTGGAGAGTGACAAGAAGGCCTTTTTTCCCCACGGGCGAGGGGGTCCCCAGTGTGTAGGAAGGCATTTTAGAGCTCACTCAGCTCTTCCAGGGATGGAAATAAAAGTCCCTAGCATTTTACATACCATCAGATGAGATTTTAATTCCCAACATCTTGACTGATTTTCTAGCTATTTATCAGTCTTTTCCCACTAAAACAACAACAACAACAACAAAAAAAGAACAGGAGGCCCTAGACTCGTAGAAATAAATAGCACAAGATTTGAACTGAAATTAATGGGCTCAGCGAGCAAAGGACAGTTAAACCAAAACTGCAGACAAAGGCCGGGAGAAGGCGGCTGGGAACATGAGTGGAATATTTATGGGGCTTAATATTAGTCCATTTCTTTACTCCATCAATCAGTGTTACATATAGTATTGTTACAATGCAGCACAAAGATAAAATGAACCTGATGGCTGTTCTCCATGATCCACACAGTGTAATAATAAAATGGCCAGTGTCGCTTGATCAGTTTTATGTCCCGTTTCTTATATTTGCATCCAGTGATTTATAGCTTTAACTGTGCATAAGAATTGCTGGTGGAATTTTGAAAAAACAATCACTTCCTACCCAAATCCCAGAGATTTGTATTTAATTGATCAGAGGGGCCCTGGCATCAGGGATAGTTGGACTCTCCCAGGTGGTGCTGGTCACTGGGAGGTTTGAACTGTAGGAAGCAGCCTGATAGCACCCAGGCACCCACCTTCTGAAATCTGCTCCATTGTGGAGCCCTTCCCACTGTGTAGCAGAGTTGGTCAAAAGGATGTCACAGAAGTGATTGTTAGTCACTTCCAACGTTAGATGAGAGACTTTCACCATGATCACTCCCACTCTCAGGTCACTTGCTCCACAAGCAGGAAGCTAGCTAGCTAGCCCTTAGGTATGAGTGACCCTTCAGACACTCACATGGTGAGGACCTGAGGCCCCAGCCAACAACATTACAAGGAACCCTCTTCTCAGACCTTGGAAGCTCCAGTCCCAGTCAAGCCTTAGATGACAAGTCCTTGACTGCAACCTCATTAGAGATCCTGAATCAGAACCAGCCAGACAAGCTGCTCCTAGATTCCTGATTCTCAGAAACTCTGTGAGGCAATAAGTGTTTGCTACTTTAAACTGCTGGATTTTGGACTATTGCATTATACAAGGTATTCAGTTAATAATATACCAACTAAAATCTTTAAACTTTTTTTTATTGATTGGTTTTTATAGAGAGAGAAAGGGAGAGAGAGAGAGAGAGATAAGCATTCTTTGTTGACCCACTTAGCTGTGCATTCATTAGTTGTTTCCTATATGTGCCCTGACTGAGGATCAAACCTACACCTTTAGCATATCAGGAAGAAGCTCTAACTGACTGAGCTAATCAGCCAGGGTCTCCAACTAAAAATCTTTTCTTTCAAGCTCAAACCTTGTACCACTTTCAAGAAACTTTCCCAGATTATCACATTCCAGAATAATATCAACTCCCTCTAAATTTCTACAGAATTTAATATAAAATTAATTTTATTCAACTATATTTAACATTAATTATAATATGTTTTGTATAATATATTATTTAAATATGTACATATATAACAAACATATATATATATAACTTATATAGAAATATAGCAATAGTATGATACTGTAATTGACCATTCCATGACATTGCATATATTCAATATTGTTCAAACTTTAGTCATTCAGTTTCACTTTCACAAATTTTATTCTTTTCTCTGTATCTGGATATAATCTCAACTATTATTTAGTTAATTTTTTGCTTAAATAGACTTTAAGAAATAGTATTTTATTTTTTTTAGAGAGAGACAGACAGACAGACAGGAAAGGAGAGACGTGAGAAGCAGCAATTCTTCATTGAGGCCTCTTAGTTCATTGATTGCTTTTTCATATGTGCCTTGACCTGGAGGTGGGGGGGGGTGTCCAGCAGAGTTAGTGACCCCTTGCTCAATACACTGACCTTACACTAAGCCAGCGACCCTGAGCTCAAGTTGTTGAGCCCACCCTCAAGCCTCAGACTTCAGGGTGTCAAGCCTGGGACCTCAGTGTCCCAGTCCAATGCTCTATCCACTGCGCAACCTGGCTTTGACAATAGTATTTTAAAAGACAACTTTACATCACTACCCTAGTGGAAAATTTCTACCTCTGACCATAAACAGAAAGAAACTATGGAACAATATTTCAAAAATATTAATAAATTCCAATTATCTGCTCTTAACTCCTTATCACATTGAGCGCGAGGCTTTTGTTATAAAGTTGAAAAGTGGCAGGGTGGGTGGAGTTAGAAATGTTAGCGGAGATGAATGACCTGCCAGTACCAAATGGACACTACCAGTTACTTAATTAGAATGATTTGAGGAACACAGAAAAGAGAATGAAATATTCACTATTTCAGTATTTTAAACACCAAAGTTCACATACTATTTTACCATAATTTTCAAGTTCACATACTACATTACAAGAATTTCCATGGTACTTTGTACAGCTCTAGGAAAATATTGGTTTAATTAATATATTATTTAATTGAGACACTCTTATGCCTAACTCATGAAATATAAAAATATGTAACCTAAGAAGCTTACATTGTGATAAAACATTTATAGTCATACTTATTTTTATTTCTCAAACTTTTCAATAATTACTTATTATTTTTTTTTTTTGTATTTTTTTTTTTTTTCTGAAGCTGGAAACAGGGAGAGACAGTCAGACAGACTCCTGCATGCGCCGGACGCCCACCAGGGGCGATGCTCTGCCCACCAGGGGGCGATGCTCTGCCCCTCCAGGGCGTAGCTCTGCCGCTACCAGAGCCACTCCAGCGCCTGGGGCAGAGGCCAAGGAGCCATCCCCAGCGCCCGGGCCATCTTTGCTCCAGGCTGCAGGAGGGGAAGAGAGAGACAGAGAGGAAGGGGGGGGGGTGGAGAAGCAAATGGGCGCTTCCCCTGTGTGCCCTGGCTGGGAATCTAACCTGGGTCCCCCGCACGCCAGGCCGATGCTCTACCGCTGAGCCAACCGGCCAGGGCAATAATTACTTATTTTGTGGAAAGAAAATAAAGTTATATGATACATCTTTCATGGTAACTTTTACATGTGCACCTCATCCAAGTCCCAAGAACATGTTTGGAATTAGTGTACATCATCTCATAAAGTCTTAAAATAACTGGGACCTTGCTGTTTCCATTTCACAGACCATCAAGAGAATCACAGGTTCATTGAAGTATCCACGACACCCAGCTGGCCAGCACAGAGCAGAAAGAACATCAGTCTCCTCAAGTGACAAAACTTTAAGATCAGATTTTCTCATCTGTTTCTATGCTCTAATCTTTCTGTTCTATAGGTTGTCCTTTAGGTAAAATTTATTGACAAAAAATTATTTGGCCCTGGCCGGTTGGCTCAGTGGTAGAGTGTCAGCCTGGCGTGCGGGAGTCCCAGGTTTGATTCCCGACCAGGGCACACAGGAGAAGCGCCCATCTGCTTCTCCACCCCTCCCCCTCCCCTTCCTCTCTGTCTCTCTCTTCCCCTCCCACAGCCAAGGCTCCATCGGAGCAAAGTTGGCCTGGGCGCTGAGGATGGCTCTGTGGCCTCTGCCTCAGGCGCTAGAGTGGCTCTAGTTGCAACAGAGCGACACCCCAGATGGGCAGAGCATCGCCCCCTGGTGGGCATGCCGGGTGGATCACGGTCGGGCTCATGCGGGAGTCTGTCTGACTGCCCCCCCCATTTCCAGCTTCAGAAAAATACAATATATATATATATATACACACACATACTAGAAAGCCCAGCGGTCATACAAAATGACCGCTGTTCTAGATATTATAAATTGTAATTAAAATGATTTGTGCAAAGGTGTCTGCTAATTCAAACTGAATTACCCAGGGCAGGTGGCGAGGACGCCCCTTTGCTTACTGCCCCATGGGGTTTCCCCCTTCTACTTGCTTAATTGCTTAAAGTAGAGTGCAATGAAGGAAACCACTGGCGGTACATTTCTTAAGAGCCTCCGCTGGCTCAATAAATAAAGGTGATTTAAATAATAAAATGTTAATTTACATGTCAAAGATCTCTTTGTACACAACATTTCTTGTGTAGATCTTTCCATCATTTTAAGCTCGCCTTGCAGAGGACCATCAATTATTTTTAATTTTACGTCCGTTCTTTCATGAACTCTTGAACAGGCAACATAAAGTTGACCGTGTCCAAATGCAGGCTCAGGTAAAAAAATGCCAACACGCTTAAGCGTTTGGCCCTGAGACTTATTGATGGTCATAGCAAAGGCAAGTTTTACAGGAAATTGTCTACGTCTCAATTGAAACGGCAACCCTGTTTGAGATGGAGCCAAATCAATTCTTGGAATGACATGTATTTCACCTTTAGAGGAGCCAAAAACTTAGCTATTATGACATTATTTTTCAATTGGAGAACCTCTAGTCTTGTACCATTGCAAAGACCCCTTCTGGTGTTAAGATTTCTTAACAGCATAATAATTGCTCCAATCTTGAACCTCAATTTGTGAGGTGGCATCCCAGAAGGCGGGACTATTTGAATGCCGTGGCAACTTCACCCCATTGGCTAGTACAGTTACGCAAGCAACCAATAAGCTATCGGCGACAAACAGACACTTAAGCCGCATATAATAAAGATATATATATATATATATATATTTGGGGCAAGCCATATAAACTATTGTAGATACCAGCTATAAATTCCACTGAAAAACAATAAAGTGATATCCTGATTTGAATTAGCTGAAATCAATTCCCAAGGCTGATCAGCAATGGCATAAATTAATCTAGATTAATTATAAGTGAGATAAGTGTGAGGTCAGTTGGCAATGGGGGAAGGTCATGTGAAGAACCAGGTCTGGGGACTTTGGCTGGAACCACCTACATCCATGCCTGCCAAAAGAAACGGTCCAGGAGCACGTTGAAAAAGAATGACTGCCTGTCAGCCAATGAAATTTCGCCATGTGACATCAACCCACCACCATACCAACGCTATAAATGACCACCACCAACCCCCCATGGGGGAGTGTGTGCGACTTCGCCCAAGAGGTGCTCTGAATAAAGCTTTTGCTAGTCCACACCTGGTGCCTACGCCCTTCTTTCTTCCTTGGCGGAGAATACCTTACAGTTGGTGCCAAAACCAGGGAGGAACTTGAAGCTCGCTGGGGCTGCTCCTCTCCCCCTTCCCTTCTGAGGAGGAACAGGACCTCCGACCTCCCACCCACTTCGGCACATGGTCCCCTCAGTTCTTTCTGCCTCCGAGATTCCCTGTCTGTAATTGTAGCTGCATCAGGACCTCCTATCTGTTCCGAGTGCGTATGTGCCCGTGGAGACATCCTGGACACTCCCACTCTACCTGACCGCCAGTGGCCAGAGGTTGAGTTGTGGGATGGGGATGCCAATTCTCATCTCTGATCACTCTGAGGCTGAGGGCAGCCATAGAGGCACAGGACTCTAAACCTGGCTCAAAAACACTCGTGCAGTGCCTATCCGGAATCTCTCAAGCATTGATCCCTCCTTAAAGAAGAAGAAACTGATCTTCTCCAATGTGGCTGGGCCACAATACTCACTGGATAATCAAACGAGGTGGCCTCCTGAAGGGACTTTCGATTTTAACATTCTCATTAATTTACACAACTATTGCCAGAGAACTGGGAAATGGTCAGAGATCCCTTACATTCAGGGCTCTAGTATATGTGTTCCCATCCTAATCTCTGTGCTGCCTGCTCTACACGCAAGTCCTTTTAGCCGGAGAAGCCTCCGCTCCTGCTCCTTCCTCCTCCGCCTACCCCCTTGAGGAACTCTCCCACCCTCCTGCCCCACCCCCGGGGCCACCCCTCTCTTGGGACCCCTCTCTGGTCCCTTTGCGGACCTCTTCTGCTCAGGTCTCTTCCCTCCAGGAAGCCCCCGCCCTTGCCGGCCAGGAGCCCCTCCCTTCTCCTCTGTGTTCTTAAGCCCCTCCCCTGTCAGGCCACCCTCCTCGGGCCACTGACCTCAGGTGGGTTTGCAGGGCTCCTGACCCCAGTGACTTCCTTACTTCTCGCAGGAAGACCTGGCCCTGTCCTGCCTCTGGCTCCAGCGTTTCTGGCTGGATCTGGGTGCCGGGCTCCCCAAGAGTCCCCCTACTCTTGTTCTCAGGCCCCACACCCCTATCCGAGACCTGATGAACATGGCATTTAGAGTTTTTAATGGTCGGGAGGAAGAGGCCGAGGCTGCTCGCCAGGCCCGCATGCAGCAGAAGGTAATGCTCCAAACCCAGGCTCTCGTGGCAGCCCTGAGGTGGGCAGAGCAACAGGGGCAAGGTGTAGGAGGTGCCCGACCCAAGTCTGGGCAGCAAAGAGGAACCCCGCCAGGAGCTTGCTTTAAATGTGGCAAAGGGGGTCACTGGGCCCGGCAGTGTTCCTACCTGAGGCCTCTTACTAAGCCCTGCCCTGACTGCAAGCAGCCTGGTCACTGGCAGAGCGATTGCCCCTTTTGGGCAACAGGCTCTTCCTTGGTGCCTCTATGCAGAGGACAAGCCAGCCAGGCGGGCCCATCGCTTGAACTCCTAGGCCTCATGGACGACTGACGTGGCCTGGACTCAGAGACCCCCATCACCCTCACCAAGCCCAGGGTAATGCTGCAGGTAGCGGGTAAGTCCATCTCATTTCTTGTGGACATGGGGGCTACCTTCTCTGTTTTGCCATCACACTCTGGACCTCTAGTTCCCTCACAGGTCTCAGTTATGGGAGTGGATGGGACCCCTTCTTTTTCCCTTCGCACGCCACCCCTGACATGTAGTTTGGACGGACTCCCCTTTCTGCACTCCTTCTTAGTTATGCCATCATGCCCTGTACCCCTCCTGGGTTGGGACATTCTACAAAGTCTCGGAGCCACTATCCAGCTGACAGCATCTTCCCACTTACTTCTACCACTCCTGGCTGAAGGCTCTCCCACTACCACAGATCACCCTAACCCGATCACACCCCCTATTCCACCAGATATTGTCAACCCTCAAGTCTAGGACACTTCTACCCCAGTGGTAGCTGCCCACCACCCACTTGTTCACATCCGCTTAGAGAATCCCTCCCAATTCCCATCTAGACCCCAATTTCCTATTTCAGCAAATCACCGCCATGGCCTTAAACCAATAATTATCTGCCTCTTGAACCAAGGCTTACTCATTCCACGGACTCTTTCCTGCAACATCCCTATCCTTCCTGTTCAAAAACCTTCAGGAGCTTACCACCTCATACAAGACTTACGTCTAATCAATGAGGTGGTAGTTCCCCTCCATCCAGTAGTCCCTAATCCCTACACATTATTGTCACACATTCCCTCAAACACCACTCACTTCATGGTCCTGGACCTCAAGGATGCCTTCTTTACCATTCCTCTACACCCCAACTCTCACTTTCTGTTAGCCTTTACTGGGAATGACCCGAACACTAATGCAGCCCAAGCTTACGTGGACTGTCCTACCCCAGGGGTTCAGGGACAGCCCACACCTGTTTGGGCAGGCGCTAGCTCGAGATCTGGCTGCATGCAATCTCAAGACAAGTACCCTCTTGCAATATGTAGATGACCTACTCCTCTGCAGCCCCTCCCTGACTGCTTCAAGGAAACCTACCGCCACCCTTCTAACTTCCTCACCATGAAGGGGTATCGTGTCTCCTCTACTAAGGTTCAACCTCACTCTCAATCCGTAGTCTATCTGAGCATTGCCTTAACCCCCTCCAGCCAAGGTCTCACTCTAGAACGAACTCAGCCCCCCTCTGCAGTCTCCAGCCACCTACCACCGCGGATTAAATTCTTTCTTTCCTCTGTCTAATAGGCTTCTTTCAACACTAGATGCCCAATTTTGCTCTCTTAGCCAAACCCCTCTATGAAGCTGCAAAAGAGACTCCCACAGGAACTCTCACATCCCCCAACACCATCAAAAGGGCTTTCTCTACCCTTCAAGATGCCCTCATCTCCTCTCCCCTTTTCGCTTTACCTGACCCCAAACACCCCTTCCACCTTTTTACTGATGAAAAACACGGCATTGCTGTTGGTGTATTAACTCAACCTGTGGGGCCTACATACCACTCCGTGGCATACCTCTCTAAACAATTGGACACCACCGTCAAAGGCTGGCAGCCCTGCCTTTGGGCACTGGGCGCTGCAGCCGAACTCACCAAGGAGGCTACTAAAGTCATTCTTTCCTTTCCCAGCCCATCACTGTCTTCTCCTCCCACAGGCTCACTGACCTCCTTTTGCACAAATCTCTTTCTCTATTGGGTCCTTCCCACTTACAAGAATTTCACCTCATGTTCATCAAAAACCCTTCAGTCACTCTTTTGCCCTCTCCCTGACTCAACCGAGCCACTCTACTGCCAGCTCCAACGACCCTTCAGGAACCCTCCCACGCTTGCACAGAGCTAATAGATTTCCTCAATAGACCCCGAGGTGGATGATCAGATTCTTCTTTAAAAGACCCAGATCTAATACTCTTTGTAGATGGGAGCTCTGTACAGGGACCCGACGGACGACGATGGGCAGCCTATGCGGTGGTCACCACCTCCTCCACCCTAGAAGCCCAACAGCTGCCAGAGGGCACCACCTCCCAGAAAGCAGAGCTGATTGCCCTCACGCGAGCACTCACTCTGGCCCAGGGAAAACGTGTAACCATATATACTGACTCTAAATATGCTTTTCTTATCACCCACAGTCACTCTGCCCTCTAGAAGGAAAGGGGCTTCCTCACTACCAAGGACTCCCCCATAATCAATGCTACCCTTATTTCTAAACTTTTACGGGCATTACAGCTACCCACTGAGGTGGCCCTGGTACATTGTAGGGGCCATCAAACCTCTCAGGACCCGGTGGCCTTGGGAAATGCTTGGGCCGACGCGGCGACTCGAAATCTCACCCTGGAAGCCTCCCCCACTCCTCTCATGTTTCTCTCCACCTCCTTGAAACCTTCCTACACTCCTGAGGAAGAACAGGCCTTCCTCATTAAAGGTGGAGACGTGTGCAATGAGGGATGAATATTTCTCGGAGATAGAATTGCCTTACCAAAAACACAGGCTGAAACTCTCCTTTCTGATATCTACTGTTCCTTACACAGAGGGAAAAAGCTCTCAGTTCCTGCACTCTTTTTCTCCCCAGGCCTCCAGCAGACTATTGAAAAGGTGCGCGCAGCATGCACTGTCTGTTCCAGAGCCTCTACGCAGGGGGGACTCCGACCCCGCTTCCCCCCTCATCAACTGAGGGGGCACATGCCAGGCCAGGACTGGCAAATCAACTTCACTCATACATCCCCTCACAAAAAACCCTGTTATCTCTTAACTTTTGTTGATACATTTCAGGGTGGACTGAAGCCTTTGCTGCCCCTCGAGAAACAGCAGACACCGTTGTCTCCATCCTCGTTGAAGACATCATCCCGCAGTTTGGACTGCCGACTACCATCCAGTCAGACAACGACCCGGCCTTCACTGCCCCAATAGTCCAGCAGGTCTCCACCTCTCTCAACATCACCTGGAAGCTCCACATACCCTGTCACCCTCAGTCGTCGGGTAAGGTGGAAAGGGCCCGTGGAATCCTGAAGGGTCAACTAACTAAACTTTCCATCAAGACCAGACTCTCTTGGCCAAACCTCCTCCGCCTGGCACTCACCAGAATCAGAGCAACCCCGCGAAACCCCACTGGACTCAGCCCCTTTGTGCTGGTTTATGGTGGACCATTCGTAATCAATCACAACTTACCTGTCAACACCCCTCCTCTTGCCACATACCTCCCCTTTCTGTCTTTACTCCGCCATCTTCTCAGGGAACACGCAGACTGGACCCTTCCTCCCATAGGGGGTCCAGATGAAGCACACCCAGCAGTCCCCCTCCAGCCAGGAGACAGGGTTCTTCTAAGGGACCTCCAGCCTGGCTCCCTACAGCCCAGGTGGACGGGACCCCATACGGACCACTGGCAGTTGGAACCACCGGGCCCCACCAACTTCGGCTTACCAAAAGGTTGGGCCCTGCAGATCCTCCTGTAACTCCTGTCCCTCCCACCGGAAACCTGCCTCAGTAAATTAAAGAAGAGAGCAATGTTGTTACTGTATCAGTGAGACTGGCCCGACGGAAGAAAACATCAAGGTCCTCAACCGTCTGCAAGAGACACTGCGCAAGGATCTCTCTTCCTACAACCCGCTTAACTCCTGGTGGCAGCCACCCATCCTCACTGGGCTGCCCCTATCCTAAGTCCTCTTCTAATTATCAGCATGTTACTCATGTTGGCTCTTTTTCTTAAATTCTTACAGGGCCGCATCCACGAGGTTTCTTGAGGCACAGTTAACCAGATGCTCCTACACCCATATACGTGACTCCCCTCAGAGCCACCTCCTTCCGACCTCCGTCCCCCACGACACCCCTAACTAACAGGAAGTAGCCAGACGAATAGCGGCACCCCTATCTAACATAAAAGGTCAGAATGTGAGGTCGGTTGGAAATGGGGGAAGGTCCCATGAAGAACCAGGTTGGGGGACTTTGGCTGGAACCACTCACACCCATGCCCACCAAAAGAAACGGCCCAGGAGCACGTTGAAAAGGAACGACTGTCTGTCAGCCAATGAAATTTCATCACGTCATATCAACCTGCCACCACTATACTGACACTATAAACTACCCCCCCCCCCCGCCCCGCCCACCCAGGCAGGGGAGGCTACGCAACTTCTCTGGCCCATCTGGAGAACTTTGTCCGGGATGCGCTCTGAATAAAGCTTTTGCTAGTCCACACTTGGTGCCTACGCCCCTTCTTTCTTGGCGGAGAATACCTTACAATAAGAAAACCCCCCTTTTACTGAGAGACTTAAAAGGCATTTTATGACTTAGGCCAAGTGTTCGAAGAGATTTTGTAAATATAATTTTTATACTTGTGTGTGATTCACACCAGCTCAAGATGGCCAATCACATTCCTGCTTAGGAAGGACTATTATTTTGTAAATGGAGAGGTTTTCATACTAGAAGGTTTTGAAAGGAATGAGGAAGAAGACTGGACTCCCTCCCTTCTCCACACCGGTGAGGAAGAAGATAAACAGCCAGGAATGCGGGAGAGGAAGGGAGATTTGAGTAGCCCTTTCCTCTCCCCTTTCTCCTTAATGGGCAGTTTACAAACGCTTATCCTCTGACATTATCTAACCCCCTTCCATCCTAGAATCCTGTGATTGATGTATGTACCTCTAGACAAAGAAATCAGGAGATCCATGTGAACTTGTGTTCTGTAAAGGTTATATAAGATGTAAGAAATCTAATTTTGTGGAGTACGTGTCTTTGGAGCTACTGGCCCCATGTGCTCCACTGGCTTTTTAGAGAAATTCTCTTTTCTTCTTATGCAGTTATCTGGGTGTCATTCCTCCATTGAGTTGCTTTCCTGCAACATAAGCGGCTCACCAAGGTGCAAACAACATATAAAATCTAGTTTTGAGTTATTTCAGTTTTCTCCTTCCTTTCTTTTAGAAAAAAATTTTAGAATTTTATTTTATTAATTTTAATGAGACAAAAGAGAGACAGAAACATGAATCTGTTTCTGTATGTGCCCTGACTAGGCATCAAACTGGCAACCTTTACAAGACATTTTTTGGTTTTTTGTTTTGCTTTTTTTTGTATATTTCTGAAGCTGGAAACGGGGAGAGACAGTCAGACAGACTCCCGCATGCGCCCGACCGGGATCCACCCGGCACGCCCACCAGGGGCGATGCTCTGTCCCTCCGGGGTGTCGCTCTGCCGCGACCAGAGCCACTCTAGCGCCTGGGGCATCTTTGCTCCAATGGAGCCTTGGCTGCGGGAGGGGAAGAGAGAGACAGAGAGGAAGGAGGGGGTGGGTGGAGAAGCAAATGGGCGCTTCTCCTATGTGCCCTGGCCGGGAATCGAACCTGGGTCCCCCGCACGCCAGGTCGACGCTCTACCGCTGAGCCAACCGGCCAGGGCCTACAAGACATTTTTATTGCAGGAATCAAAGGAGGACAAAAACATCCAGACAACTTGATGAAGGAAGTAGGGTTTATTTAGCCGGTGGAGCAGCGGGACCCCAAAAGAGGCAACCAAACACGTGCTCTCTGAAGTTAGATTTCTTACATCTTATATTCCCTTCACAGAACACAGGTTTACATGCAAGAGGCTCGTTATCCCTTTGTCTAGCAGTGGTAGTCCACCTGGTTCCTACAACCCCCTGGTGGTAGTCAACCTGGTCCCTACCGCCCACTAGTGGGCATTCCAGCTTTCGTGGTGGGCGGTAGCAGAGCAACCAAAGTATAAATAAAAAGATAGATTGAACTATAGTAAGTTGTTTTATAAAGATTTATTCTGCAAAACTTAGCGAAAATCCTACATAAAGTACTTGGTAAGTAATTATTATTATATGCTTTAACTTGCTGTGACTCTGCTTTATAAATTTTATAAAGTAAAGTTACTTCCCTACTTTATAAATTATTATTACTGTGGAACCGGTGGGCAGTTAGAAAATTTTACTACTAACAGAAATACAAAAGTGGGTGGTAGGTATAAAAAGGTTAACTACCCCTGGTCTAGCCGTATTCGTCACTCACATGACTTTAGGATGGGGGAGGGTGAGTTTTGGTGAGGTCAGAGAATAAGCTTTGGAAATTGCACGTTAAGCTCTTAAAAACTTTTTAAGGAAAGGAGAGAGAAAGGGGTTTTTCAGATAATCCCCTGCTGGCTCCCTCCTGCATTCTTCCTTGCTTCTCCTCAAAACTTTCTATTGTGGCCCTGGCTGGTTGGCTCAGCGGTAGAGCATCGGCCTGGCGTGCGGGGGACCCGGGTTCGATTCCCGGCCAGGGCACATAGGAGAAGCGCCCATTTGCTTCTCCACCCCGCCCCCCTCCTTCCTCTTTGTCTCTGTCTTCCCCTCCCGCAGCCAAGGCTCCATTGGAGCAAAGATGGCCTGGGCACTGGGGATGGCTCCTTGGCCTCTGCCCCAGGCGCTAGAGTGGCTCTGGTCGCGGTAGAGCGACGCCCCGGAGGGGCAGAGCATCGCCCCCTGGTGGGCAGAGCATCGCCCCTGGTGGGCGTGCCGGGTGGATCCCAGTCGGCGCACGCGGGAGTCTGTCTGACTGTCTCTCCCCGTTTTCAGCTTCAGAAAAATACAAAAAAAAAAACCAACAAAAAAAACTTTCTATTGTGAAAACCTCTCTATTAGCAAAATAATGGCCCTTGCAGGAAGGTAATTTATATTTTCACAGACCACTTTTAGCTGGTGCTGCCCAACCCCCATTGCAAACTATAAGCGAGCAAACATAAAAATAATATTTTACAAACTTATTTGGCCAATATTCTACCCCTTTTGCTCACTTTGCAATCTATGCCACAGGCATTCCTGTGCAAGGAATTGTGAGGTTGGTTGGCAATGGGGGAAGGTCATGTGAGGAACCAGGCAGGGGAACTGTGGCTGGAACCGCCCACACCCACATGCGCCAAAAGAAACTTCCCAGAAGCCTTTAGAGAAAGAATGACCATATGTCAGCCAATAAAATTTCACTGCATCATATCAACTCGACCACCCTAACATCCCTATAAATTACCCCACGCAGGAAAATCCAGGCGACTTCTCTGGCCCATCTTGCGGACCAGAGAACTTTGCCCAAGATGCGCTCTGAAGAAAGCTTTTATTATTCCACACTCGGTAAACACACCTTTCTTTATTCCTGGGGGGTTGGAATACCTTACAGAAATGAGGTACATTATACAAACAAATTACAGTAACAGTACAAGTCATACAATTTCAACAATTACAAGGTGCCCTTCTCCGAGCACTTTGCCTAAAACGTAAAATGGCCTTAAAGCTTCTCTCCAACTAAAAGAAGAGTTTCCTGGCTCAGGAAGGCTTCCTTCCTTATTTTAACTTTATAAATACTGGAGTGTGAGAGACCTCATATGTGAACCTTGTCTAAAGGGGCCAAAATATGTTTTGTATGTTTCTCTCCATTCAGCTGATTTTAGTTAGCCACCCGAGTCTCCATTTTCTTGTAGACATCTTCTTCCTTGCTGACAATTCCAGGTCACTCAAGCAGTCCCTGATACAAAACACACATATACATACATTTTCCAGGCCCAAGATATATGTGTTTAGGCAACTTAATCCCACTAAATTCTGTTCCCATTTCCACTCCTGGATATTTTTTGCAGATTTCCTCATTCTGCAAAACAAAACAATACCAGAACTGGCTGCTTATTATTTGCATTAGTGCGCTAATGGACAGGCTCAAATGCATATATGATATGAAAAGTAGTAATAAAAACCCCCCAAATGTATGATGAATTTACTGTCCTTAAATATCTTGAGTGAGATCTATGAAAGGAGAGAGGATACAATTTTTAAAAGTGCAATTTTTAAGAGAAACAAGGGAAAGTAGACATACAATTTCATAAATACATAAAATTACAGAATACATACATGCATAAAAACACATACATGTCCCTGCTACAGAGATGTCAAAGGTTTTGTGACAAGCTGAGTAGACAGGAAGTTTTCAAGAGCTGGAGAAAACTAATTATAGCCCAAATTTTGAGTTTTTTGCATCTACATACCCTTTAAATGGCCTCTGTCAGTCTTTTCCTCCTACTCTCTCTTTTTAAAGACTTTATTCATTTTAGAGGACATAGAGAGAGAGAGAAGGGGGGACGAGTAGGAAGCATCAACTCTCAAATGTGCCTTGACCAGGAAAGCCCAGGATTTCAAAACTGGCAACGTCAGCATTCCGGATCAACGCTTTATACACTGCAGCACCACAAGCCAGACTTTGGCTACTCTCTAAAAGAAAGTAATACTAGAAATACCATTAGGTTTGGGGTTCTCATAAGATTTCCTTATGACAAAATATATAGATGATGCTTGGAATCTTGTTTTATACCCCTTATATTAATATTTACCTCTGGGAGTTTTCCATCCCCTTACCCTGCCTATCCAATACGTGATCTTTTAAAACATTTATTCATGAAGGTACCCCTTAAAAATATTTTAAAATCACACACATACATGTGCTCTGTAGAAACTTGACTTTATTTTCAAGCTTTATGAAAAAGTAGCACATACCAACCTAAGATTTGTGTTTCAAAACTTCAACTGAGTAGCCCTGGCTGGTTGGCTCAGTGGTAGAGCGTCAGCCTGGCGTGGGGAAGTCTCAGGTTCCATTTCTGACCAGGGCACACAGGAGAAACGCCCATCTGCTTCTCCATCCTTCTCCCTCTCCTTTGTCTCTATCTCTCTCTTTCCTTCCTCCAGCCAAGGCTACACTGGAGCAAAGTTGGCCTGAGTGCTAAAGATAGCTCCATGGCCTCCACCTCAGGTGCTAGAATGGCTCTGGTTGCAACAGAGCAATGCCCCAGATGGACAGAGCATCGTCCCCTGGTGGGCATGCTGGGTGGATCCCGGTCAGGAGCATGCGGGAGTTTGTGTCTAGGCCTCCCTGCTTCTCATTTTTGAAAAATAACAAACAAACAAAAACTTCAACTGAGTGCTGTTGCAATTTCAATCATTTTCCCTGCTATATGCTATCCCATTGTGTGAATGCACCTCAATAAATCTATTTATTCTTTTGGCCATTGTATGGACAGTGTCCACCACCATCATGGCCATGTAAGTTTTCATTGAATTTGGACAGACAGTAAAGAAACAGTGGAGCCAAAAAATGCTGGGCCATTCCTTTATTAAACTCTTGCACCAGCTGATGAGCAAACAGGCTGGGTAAACACTTCCTTTTCATTCAGGGCTCCCAAAACTCTGACGCACTCTTCAGTTCCACAACCAGGAGAATCTTATTCGGTTCCTCCCAGAATCAAAGGCCCCACCAGTCTCAGTGGAGCTCGCAAAGCCCCTCAGCTCTGGTTCTCTATCTGCACATCTCTTTCCCTGCAAAACTGGCTTCTTCTTCAGCACTTTGCATTCTCTCTGCTCTCCCTGTGAAACTACCTGGGCCCACAGTTGTTCCTCCAACAACTGCTGCTGCCCACGTTTAACTGCCAGGGTAAACTGCAACTCACGAACACTTGAGCCCTCCTTCTCCAGCTCTTGCTCCAGTGCCAGTCGCCACTGGTTCTCAGCTTGCAGATACTCCAGTACTTTCAGCCTTTTGTATAGTGCATTTTCACCAATGGAATAAAAGTTTATTTTGCATCTTATTCACATAACCAAACAACTTTATTTGACTTGTCATTTGCTTTTCTGATATTCTTGTTTAATAATAATAATAAAAAAATCAAATGGATTTTTTTTTATCGCTTCATATTTATCTGGAAATATTCCCTAATTTTTGTAAGCAGTGTATTTTGCTGTTAAAACAGCACTGCTCCATTCTTGCATGTATCCCATGTAAATACCTGGCAGTGAAATTGTTGAGCCACTGGACTACCGTATGGTCAGGGTATCATAAGAAACCTTCAGCAAATACTCATTGTGGATGCCTTTCCACGCTGATCTTGGGCAAAGACCAAACTAGTTTAAAATACCTATGTTATCTCTTAGGGCCTAAAATGGAGAGATAGATTTTGACTTCCTAGATTGGGAGTAGGGAATGGCTATTCACTCTTTATTTATTTTCTGTGTGCCATTGAGTGACAGCTGCCTCAGGAACAGGCACAGCCCGAGGGCAAAGATGCAATCAAGGCTTTGCTTTCAGCACCTGCTACCAAATCCAAGCCCCAGTGTTTCCTTTTTTTCTGCTGTACTTTCTAATTGTTAAAAATTTTTATCAATTACTAGAAAAGCAATACATGCAAGAGAAACAGAGGAAACACATGGATCAGATCTGACATGAAAAGTCAGAAATAAACTTAAATTCTCGCATAAACATAATTTCACTCAGAGATATATGAGAAAATGGGTAAAATGGCAGTTCCTCCCACAAAGTGTCATAGCCCAGAATTCTCCAGGTAGGACCAAATTGCACTCATGGTTCATTTCAAACTAACCATGCAGCCTCTGGACTAACTAACACTGCCAACGTGCACCTTATTGATGTGTAAGATAACTTTAATTGGGTTCTCACTTCCATCCTTCCCCTCCCACTTCTAACAATATTTGGGAAACCAACACTCAGGGAAAGAACTAATGTCGCTCCCCCCACCCAAAAAAGGTGCCCATAATTTATATATTTTTAGTGTGTGCCAAATACTATTAATACATTAGTAAGGTACACATTAAATTAAGGATAGTAACAAGAAACATTTAGCAAGGTTGACGTTTCAAATTATTATTATTTATTTTTCCTAAAGAAACAAAAAGTGAGAACATATTTTGATATTCCACCTATTTATGCATTCATTGGTTGATTCTTGTACATATATACCCTGACCAGGGATGAAACTGCAAAATGTTGGGATAATGTTCCAACCAACGGAACAGGAACAGGTTGCCATTTTTAAAAGTGATTTAATTATTTTGAGACAAAAACTCAAAGTTTCTGATAATGGAGCTGATACATCTTGACTTAAGTCCATGTAAAAATTTATCTAGGGTTACTTCAGCATGTGGTACATTGTAGAGAAAGTAGCTTGTAACAAGACCAAATAAGAAAAATAAGAATGTGTCTTTGTAGCAAATAATGAACACTCAATGTAAAGAGTGAATAGTTCTCCCTAAAAGATTGAGCAAGTGGCTCTGAAAAGAGCCTTTTGGATTAAGAATCAAAATGCTTATTTGCACGTCCACTTGGAGCTGGTGTACTTGGTGACGGCCTTGGTGCCCTCGGACACGGCGTGCTTGGCCAGCTCCCCGGGCAGCAGCAGGCGCACGGCCGTCTGGATCTCCCGGTTCGTGATGGTCGAACGCTTGTTGTAATGCGCTAGGCGCGACGCCTCCCCGCGGGGCGCTCGAAGATGTCGTTGACGAACGAGTTCATGATGCCCATGGCCTTGGACGAGAGGCCGGTATCAGGGTGCACCTGCTTCAGCACCTTGTACACGTTCACGGAGTAGCTCTCCTTGCGGCTGCGCTTCAGCTTATGTCCTTCTTCTGCGCCTTGGTCACCGCCTTCTTGGAGCCCTTCTTCCGGGCGGCGCGGACTTGGCGGGTTCGGGCATGGTCGGGAGGACATAAGACGTGGCAGGAAAAGAAAGATACTAGAGCGGAAAGCCAACGTGTCCATTTATATAAAACCTCGCATGGAAATAAGGTCGTACACAGAAATCCTCTGTCTCATTGGTATTCAGAACAATGTAAAAAAAAAAAAAAAAAAAAAGCTCTGCCCAATAAGAACGTAAATATCCCAAATTTACATTTTCACTGGTTTAATATGAAGCTCAAATCTTAAACCAATGACATCTGCTTTTTCGCGCCCAGAAAGATTTATAAAAAGTTCCGACGCTGCACTTTCTTTTTAGCTATTTACCATTAAACTTCTAAGATTATAAAGTCAGGGAGGGAAAGCAAGGTAGCAAGGCGCGCCAAGGCCAAGACGCGGTCCTCGCGTGCCGGACAGTTCCCCGTGGGCCGCGTGCACCAGTGTACCTGGCGGCCATGCTGGAAATGATGGCCGAGATCCTGGAGCTGGCGGGTAACGCGGACCGCGAAAAGACGCATCATCTTGCGCCACCTGCAGCTGGTCATCCGAAACGACAAGGAGGCGGGCAAAGTGACAATTGCTCATGCGGTCAATATCCAGGCCGTTTTATTGCTAGACTGAGTCACCACAAGGCTAAGTGCAAATAAAACATAATAAAAGCCAGAGGCTCTGTTCAGAGCCAACAATTTTGGTTAGAGAATGGAGACGTGTAGATTTTTTTAAAATTGTAATATGGTAAAAGGGAGGTACAATGTCCCCAAGTTAACTAGGTCTGCTTTTAGGAATACTGTATACCGTGCACAGCTGTTTCAATAGAGCTCTGTGGGTGGCTCTGAAAAGAGCCTTTGGGTTTTGTAGACTTTAAAAGGCGAGCTTCCTACTTCTTTTTCGGAGCTGCCTTTTTGGCTTTCGCCGCTTTGGGTTTGGCGGCCTTAGGTTTGGTGGCTTTGGGCTTGGTCGCCTTTGGCTTTACAGCTTTGGGCTTGGCCGGGCTCTTGGCAGCCTTTTTGGGTTTTGCGGCTGCCTTAGGCTTCTTGGGGCTCTTGGCCACCTTCTTGACACCAGCGGCCGCGGGCTTCTTCGCTTTCTTGGGGGTCTTCTTAACGACTTTCTTGGCCCCTGCAGCCTTCTTGGGTTTCTTGGGTGTGGAACCCGCGGACTTCCTGGGTTTAGTCGCGCCCGCCTTCTTGGTTTTGGGCTTGGCCTCCCCAGAGGCCGCCTTCTTGTTGAGCTTGAAGGAGCCCGAGGCGCCGGTGCCCTTGGTCTGCACCAGGGTGCCCTTACTCACCAGGCTCTTGAGGCCCAGCTTGATGCGGCTGTTGTTCTTGTCCACGTCGTAGCCCGCGGCCGCCAGCGCCTTCTTGAGCGCAGCCAAAGAAAGACCGTTGCGCTCCTTGGAGGCGGCGACAGCCTTGGTTATAAGTTCGGACACCGGAGGCCCGGACGCCTTGCGCTTCGCCGCGCCCCCGCCAGCCGCCTTCTTCGCCGCCTTCTTCTTGGCCGGCGACTTCTCCACGGGCGCAGGGGCAGCCGTCTCAGCAGGAGCGGTTTCCGACATAGCGAGGGGAGGAGCTGTTAGAAGATGAGAGACTCAAAATCCAAACAGTAAATTTGCAGTGCTTACCGGCTAGGGCCCGGGCTTATATAAGCCGGGGCTGCGTTGTGATTGGTGGGATGTCCGATCCACCGCCCTGGGGCGGCCGCCTTTAGCGGTTGGGTTTCCTAATTGTTTTTCTAATCCTCCAAATCGGACCAAATACTGAAAACAATGGTACAGAATGTGACACTTTGAAGGTCCAAAGCAGGAAAACAGTCTCCCGGTTCACGTACTTTTTTGTATTTTTATGAATCGTGTGCAATTGATGAAAGATATATTTTGTAAATCACTTCAGTTTAACATAGGAGTCCACTAGGCTTAGGGCATCGTACTACTAAGTTGCACATAGCAATAAATTTCTACTATTAATATCAAATGAATGTTTTTTAAAAAGCTCTGTCCCGAAGTTTGGCCTTTGATTTTTACAAGAAGAAAGAAATTAGGTTCCTTGGTTTTGGTATAAACTTTGAGTCTAACTATAGCTAGTAACACAGGTTCAGAAAAGCTGGTTGTCTACATTCCCACATTAACTACCTAGATCTTACTTCGAAAGCCGGTTCTCCTTCCTAAGAGTTTTCAGGCACCTATATATTTAGAGACAGGTATTTTGCAGGTTGGAACAGTTCAGTTGCAGCAGGGGGAATAGAAATTACTTTGGTTGCAGGATCCAAAGACCAATATTCAAATGCAAACTTAAATTTGGTATGTTTTTGATTGAGATGCATTCTCTCCTTAGTCCCCATGGAAATTTATTAAAATAAGGATGAAAAATGTTTAGCCCAGATTATGTTTTAGAAAAAAACTGAAACCCGCTGAGAAATTATTCACAGCTTCCAGTAGCTATCAAGAGAACTAATGGGACTTTACTAGTTTTTAAGGTGCTTTTTCCAATGCTCTTATTCAAACTCCTCATGTCCAACATTTAACAAATTGCAGAGTCAGGAACACACTCTTCTGTAAGTTGACAGGAGACATCAATGTGGGTATTATTGTGTTTAAGCAAAGACAGAACTGTATTTTAATTAAAACAGTTGGCTACTAACTATGAGATGGGTGGATTGAGAGTTTCCTGAACTGAGAAGAATTCAGAAAAGTATTAAAAATCCAGTATTATCATCCAGAATTGAGGCAGCAACCATGAGTTTGGAATGGAGGGTGGAGAAGTTGGCTAGTTCCTTGGAAGGAATGCAAGGTATGGAGTGGACCGTATTTTGTACTTGACCTGGATGAAAAGGAAGAGCAAATGATGATTGTGATCTGTAATACGATCAATGGTGCTAAGTGTTCCCTGTGAAACATTGTGTAACAGAAGACCCAACACACTTCTCTCAAGGAGTTTCTGGAGTTGAAACTATAGCCAAGGATGGCCATATCTGGACAGGGGTCTGTTTCTGTAAGGCCCTCAGGGTAAAAGTGGTGTTTGGATTTTTAAATTGTGTTCGAAAAAAACGTGACAGAGACCACCTGTGGCCAGCAAAACCTAAAATATTTACGATCTGGTCTTTTGTTCTGTTTTGAACTCATGCTCATAGACACGAGAGGCGACATATTGCTACAAGCATGCTTTTTTTTTTTTCAGAACAATGCGAATCAAGAGGTAAAAACAAGGAGATCTTAAAGAAAATGTTTTAACCAAGCACTTTCCACTGTGTTAGTCACAATTTTTAGGATATCTAGGGGCTAAGCATGAAAATCTCCGTGCCACAGGGCAGGAGAGAGAGTATAAGAACTAATGCACACTGAGCGTTTACTGAATTCCAGGAGATAATCTAAGGATACTCTCCAGATTTTAATCCACTTGCCACATTTTACATCTATATGAGTTGAGGCTGGGGAAGAGGACAGGTAAATTGTCAAAGGTTATATACAGGTAATATTTAGTGGGTCTGATGTTTAAATGTATACTCCTGGGGTATATTATGATGAGAAAGTCCCAGAGGGTGGGGAGAGAATCTCTGAAGCTTAGAACTGGCAGCATCAAGTTCTCCTTACACCTGACAGCTGTTAAAAGAAGCTCTTAATTGATCTGTAGGAAGAAGCTTCTGGCCCCAACAATCAGAACTTTTGCTGAATTCAATTCACGAACCTTTTCAACAGCTTTACAATGAGTCAATAGTTGGAGTATAATCCTCTCTGGAACAGCAATTCCAAAAACTGGAAGTGAAGAATCAGATGTCTGGCCTGACCAAAAGCACTCAAGGAAAATTAACTTCATGTAACTACAACCTCCTGGATTTAGGATGTGCCCCCCAAAAGATAAGCAGCAAAGTGAGGCACTGGTAATCATATATGAACAGTACACAATACTTTTAAAAGCTGGAAATATCTGACAAAATAAACAGCCAAGTTCAGTTTAAAAACCCAGAATTATGAGTGGGAACAAAGAACAGCTTTAAAAATGACATAGCAGCACTGGCCAGATAGCTTGGTTGGTTACAGCATCGTCCTTAAGTGTGGATGGAGGTTTCCAGCGTGATACCTGGACAAGACACATATGGAAAGAGATTGATGTTCCTTCTCTCTCTCCCAAATCAATAAAATAAAAATTAAAAAATATATGACATCTCAGATTTAATCTTTAGTCAAACTCTATTAAAAGAAAAGTGGTTAAAACAACATCCTAGACTAACAAACACATATTTAAAACAATTACGCAAATTAAAAAAAATTTTCTGGAGGTATTGGGAACTCACTTTACAGAGAACAGCCAAAACCTGCAGGTTGTCTGCGCAATGTATACCAGTCACATACAAAAAAGCCCACTGCAACATTTGTCATAATTACATTGAAACAAAAGCTAGCAAGACTTTGGACACTCACGGCAATTCTTTGTTACTTCATTTGAAAGCAAATAGAGGCCCAACTTTGAAGTAAAGGCCCAGGAATACATTGGTATTAAACTGCATTTTAATTGTATATTCCACAGGGACTTGAACTAAATCCCTCTCAAACTTGTAAGTCTTCCCTCAACCATTTGTACCCAAATAGGTATTACTTATAAAGCAACGGAGTTATTTTAAAGAATGCTTATCCAGATACAGATCCTCAGGACGAATAGGAACAGGGTCCGGCTGCTGAAAAAATTCATGGGCTTACTGAATAGGACACAGCCAGCTGCCTTTAAGGACATCCTTGAATGTATACAGTAACTGACCCCGCAATTGTTGCTGGTGTCAATGATG
This sequence comes from Saccopteryx leptura, assembly GCF_036850995.1. Classification (NCBI taxonomy): domain Eukaryota; kingdom Metazoa; phylum Chordata; class Mammalia; order Chiroptera; family Emballonuridae; genus Saccopteryx; species Saccopteryx leptura. Next base: position 80,749,687 of record NC_089513.1, on the reverse strand, counting down.
TACTTGTTCGTGAGGCTGCTACATTTTCTGTAGAAGCAACAGCTCTTTCAGTGACAACTGAGGGGCTCTGAAAAGAGCCTTTGGGGGTGGAGTATGTTCGTTGGGTTACACTCAAAAACTTAAGCCCTCTCCCCGCGGATGCGGCGCGCGAGCTGGATGTCCTTGGGCATGATGGTCACGCGCTTGGCGTGGATGGCGCACAGGTTGGTGTCCTCGAACAGCCCGACCAGGTACGCCTCGCACGCCTCCTGCAGCGCCATCACGGCCGAACTCTGGAAGCGCAGGTCCGTCTTGAAGTCCTGCGCGATCTCGCGCACCAGGCGCTGGAAGGGCAGCTTGCGGATCAGCAGCTCGGTGGACTTCTGGTAGCGGCGGATCTCGCGCAGGGCCACCGTGCCGGGCCGGTAGCGATGCGGCTTCTTGACGCCGCCGGTGGCTGGCGCGCTCTTGCGGGCCGCCTTGGTAGCCAGTTGCTTGCGCGGGGCCTTCCCGCCAGTGGATTTGCGCGCTGTCTGCTTCGTACGAGCCATTGCTAGACCGAGAACACAACTTAATACTAATGACCAAAAGAACGTGGCAGCCCAATATTTATAGCAACTCTTGCCTTCTGATTCGACGGCTTCTGCTCCTCCCACTCCCCCCTAACAGACTTAGTTCTTGATTTTAATGCAGGGCGTGGCGAGGTGGAAGGGCGGTACCCAAATGCACTTAGACTGAATTTACACAACCTGACTTTTTAAGCGAATTCCCAGAATCTACACTAACCTAATTCGAAGTAGGTGCTCTGAGATATAAAGGATTTTAAAAATACCTACAACTTTTAAACAGATTTTGGGGGTGGCCGGAATAAACATCTTTGTACTGAAATGGAGGTGTGGATAACCAGCCACCGAAGCCGTAGAGGGCGCCTGTGCGCGCAGCCGGGATCCTTGGCAGTGCGTCGGGAGGGGGGAGGAAGAGGCTGTGACTCCGGGGGGGGATCTTCACAAATGCAGAGTGAGGCCCTCAGCTTCAGAGAACGAAGACATCAGAGTGAGAACACCGACCCCTTAGTCTAGTCAACAGCAAGTGACAAATTGCTTAGGTTTAGGGTTAGGTAGACTTTCAATTCGAGAATGGATTATCAACAAGTCCCAATTAGTTCCTTTTAATCTCAAACCCACGTATTTGGGCGCGAAGGGTGAGTGGCGAAACTCAGGCAGATAACTAGGGGTCCGGGGGAGGGAGGTCAGTGTCCCGCACTTTTGTGATGTCGACAGGCATGAAACATAGTAGGAATTAACACCCGTACTTCTACTATTCATGTTTTGGGTTTCTGTGAGTGTCGTAGATTGAGAAAAAAGTGCTAACAAGCCTTTGACAATCATCCCCATTAACTAAATACGAGCTTGGCAGGACCTCTCGGGCTCCAGGTCACTGGGATCTACCTTTATTTCAGGTCATGTTTGATCAGCTTCCAGGCAGTAGTGCCTCCCAAAGTCGGGGCCTCCGGGGACTTAGATTCTGTACCCACTGTGTTGAAATAGCAGCTTGCTTCATTACTTCCCCTGTACCCCGTGAAAGGCAAGACAACTCTTCCCGAGAAAAAGTGGGCGGCCCTGAAAAGGGCCTTTGGTATAAAGTATTTACGTCAGAAGACACGGGTATTTAGCCGCCGAAGCCATAGAGGGTGCGGCCCTGGCGCTTAAGTGCATAGACTACGTCCATGGCCGTGACCGTCTTACGCTTGGCGTGCTCCGTGTAGGTAACAGCGTCCCGGATTACGTTCTCCAGAAACACCTTGAGCACCCCGCGGGTCTCCTCGTAGATGAGCCCAGAAATGCGCTTGACGCCACCGCGCCGGGCCAGACGCCGGATAGCGGGCTTGGTGATGCCCTGGATGTTGTCGCGCAGGACTTTACGGTGGCGCTTAGCGCCGCCTTTACCGAGACCCTTGCCGCCTTTGCCACGACCAGACATGCCTGCAACTGGAGCAAACACTGACAGCGGCGCTTGCAGGCACTGTTTATATACATCTTTAGCGGACCTGTTTGGAAACCTCTCAGGCCAGTTTACTCTCACCCTTTCCCCTCCCCACGTTCTTTTTCCGGAAAATGAAAAGGGCGGTGCTTCTTTAAACCAGTTGGTTTAGAAAAACCCATGGCTAACATCATTTTCAAGAATGAAAAGCTGAAAACTTTTTCTTTAATATCAGGAACAAGAAAAAATTTCCACTTTAATCATTGTTATTCAACAAAGTATATGTAGTCCTAGCCACCATAATCAGACGAGAAAAAGAAATAAAAGGAATCCAAATTGTAAAGTAAGAAGTAAAACTCATTATTTGCAAATGACGTGATACTATAGAGACCTCTAATGATTCTACAGAAAAACTATTATAACTAATATGAGTTCACTAAAGTAGAACACAAAATTAATATTCAGAAATCAGAGCATATTTATGCACCAATAACTATCAGAAATAAATTAAGAATCTTATTGTTGTATCAAAAAGTAAATTATCTAGGAATGAATCTAGCAAAAGATGCAAACATCTGTATTCAGAAGACAGGCATAAACATTGAAGAACATATAAATAAACAGAGTCATATTCAAAGATTTTTAACATCATTAAAATGTCCATCCATACCACCCAATGCAATCTACAGATTCAATGCAATCCCTATGAAAATATGCATTTCAAAGAACTAGAACAAATAATTTAAAAATTAATATGGAACCACAAAGGACCATGAATAGCCCAGCAATCTTGAAAAGAACAAAGTTGGAGATATTTTGCTACCTGATATCATACTATACTACAAAGTTATAGTAACCAAAACAGAATGGTAATGGCATAGAAACAGATACACACATCAATGTAACAGAATAGACTGCCTGGAAATAAACTAACAGATATATGGTCAATTAATTTATAACGAAGGAGACAAGAATATACAGTATTGTGAAGTCTCTTTAATAAATGATGTTGGGGGAAAACTGGACAGATACATGCCAAAAACTTGAAACTAAACCACTTTGTACACCATATATGAGAATAAAGTAAAAATGTATTAAAGACGGAAATGGAAGACTTAAAACCAGAAAAATACTAGAAGAAAAAATAGCCTGTAAATTTCTTGACATTGCTCTTAGCAATATTTTTTTTTCAGATATATCTCTTCAAGCAAAGAAAACAAAGGAAAAAATAACCAAAATACCAATTAATTTGATTAAAAACTTGGCAGAAGACTTGATTAGATATTTTTCCAAAGAGGACCTGCAGATAGCCATTAGACAGATGAGTTACATTATTAGCATCACCAATCACTATGAAAATGCAAAGTAAAATCACTAGATATGACCTCACACCTGTCAGAATGGCTATAATCAATAAATCAACAAACAGCAAATGTTGGCAAAGATGTGCAGAAAAGGGAACACTTGGGCACTCCTGGTGGGATTGTAAATTTTTGCAGCCACTATGGAAAAGAGTATGCAGATTTTCTCAAAAAATTTAAAATAGAACTACCATAAGACCCAGCAAGCCCACTTATGAGTATTTATACGAGGAAATCCAAAACACTAATGCGAAAAGATTTATGCATCCTTTTATGTTCATTGTAGCATTATTTAGAATAGCCAAGATATGGAAGCAACCTAAGTATCTGTCACTAAATGAGTGGATAAAGAAAGTGGTACATATGTATTATGGATTGTTACTCAGCTGTAGAAAAAGAATAAAACCTGGCCATTTGAGACGACATGGATGGACCTCAAGTGTATTATGATTAGTAAAATAAGACAGAAAGTGAAAGACAAATACCATATTATATCATTTATATGTGGAGTTTAAAAAATGAGCACGCAAACAAAACAGAAACAAACTCTTAGATGAGAGAAAAACTGAGACTTTCCAGAGGGGAGGGGTTTTGGGGCATTGGAGAAAAATGTAAAGGGATTAAGAAGTACAAATTATCAGTTATTAAAATAGTATTAGGGATGTAAAGTACAGTTTACAGAATATAATTAGTAATATTGTAATAACTATTTGTGGTGTCAGATGGGTACTAGACTTATCAGTGTGGTCACTTTGTAAGGTATATGAATGTCTAATCACTATGTTGTACACCAGAATCTAGTATAATATTGTTTGTCAACTGTTATTAAAAAATAAAAAAATTTAAAAGCCTAATTTAAAATACCTCAGTCCAACTTCTTCTTCTACAGGATTTTGTTCTTGCCCACCCCTGAAAGACCATTTCTTTGTCTAGGTCAGGCCTTGCTGTCTCTTTTATTCTGTCACTTCTTAGCCATCCACTGCACTAGTGACTGTGATTGTGGGGTTTGAGTGGCCCATCTCAGGAGCAGTGGTTGCAGTCATCTGGGTTATTTGTGAAGCCTTGTATACAAAGTGTTTTCTATATAAGGTTAACCTAGTCAGCCTGAGAAGTGGTTGACTAAGTTAATGCCTCTGACTATGGAGAGCTTCAACAAGGGGGGGGGGGGAGATTCTCACTTCTCAGCTTTGCTTCTCTACCCTTTTCTTTATCTTTTATCTGCCACTCTTTCTGCCCCCTTCCTTTCCCTTCTCTCCTTTGTTGTATCATTGAGGGGGGTGGGGAGCAGAGAACTGACTTTTATATTTTTTTCATCTGGACTAGAAACACTAAGTTTCTAAAGATGTTTGTGAAAGGTCAGCTTTTATGCATCGTTTTCTTGGAGAGTCGATGAGCAGGTGAAAATGCCTTTCAGAACTCAGGCATCCACAGCAGAGGACGGGACACAGAAATATATCCCCTGAAGATATAGCTGACTACTGTTTGTTATTTCTGGAAACACTGAGAAAACTTACCAATGATCCTTTATCTTGTGAAGGTGACATACTCTGAAATACAATATCTGTAATTTGGTTGCAGTAACAGTATATATTTACATTCACATCTATGTTACTCAAAGGTGAGATTCTCTGTGTTAAACGAGAGACTGTTAATTCTCTTCTTCCACTGTAATGGAGGAGACAAAACAGACCTGGAGATATCTTAACTTAAAAAACGTTTGAGAATCTCATTTTATTTAAATTAAGTAATATTAAGATCCTTCCTTTTTGTCTTCGCAGCAAGAAAATAATGCTGATTGACGACTTGCCCAATAAATTCTTGTGGAATAATTGTACTTTTTTCTCTCTCAAAGTAGAAGACATTCTTTTCCAAGAGAAACTTGGCAGGTTTTTTTTCCTTTTATTTATTTTAGAGAGGAGAGAGAAAAAGAGAGAGAGAAGGGGGGACCAGGAAGCATCAACTCCCCATATGTGCCTTGACCAGGCAAGCCAAGAGTTTCAAACCGGCAACCTCAGCATTCTAGGTCGATGCTTTATCCACTGCACCACCACAGGTCAGGCAGAAACTTGGCAGTTTTAAATTTCATAGAATTCCCTTCCCCTTTAATCAGATAAATAAGTGAGCCTTTCCAATGTTCTGAGTGTTGCTTACTGATCCACACTTGTCTAGATGACAATTTCTTAACGTTTTTAGTTACAAATATTAGAGTCAATCCTTTCCAATATTGTTATATTTTCAATTTGTTATGCCACATATTTATTTCCTTGAAACCTGATTTTGTTCGTTTGTTTTAAAGCTTTGGAATTGTCTGGTAGGTTGTGTTGTATGGCTCTTTTATTCTCTTGTTCTTCATTCAAAACTATTTTACTTACTAGTAATTAGTACTTCTTTGGATTCTTATTTCTTTGTCTCCAAACCATTCTCACACATAAGCACACACACACATGAGCCCTTTGGAGGATTTCCTACTCCACGAACTCACCCCTTCAGGCCTCTCCTCAAATTCCACAGTGTCCAGGTCAGAATCGTAACTATGAGGCATGGAAGCATCTTGCTCCCAAACTTAGAGTAATCACCATCTCTGCTCTCATCCTTAAACTTCCTTAAGTTTCTAGTGCCTCTATGTGCTATGAATATCATTGAAAGAAACTTGGAGATCCATAATCCACTGTTCTTCCTGGCCTTTCTCTCATCTTACAAAAACCTTTCCTGAGGTTCACCGTGCCCTGTTCTTATCTGCTAATGGCTTGAAAAGTGATTTCCAGAGATAAACCTTCTGAAACTCTTCCAAGACCCAAAAGCATTCTCCAATTTACAGCTTTTAGGGCCTGACACTCCCTCCTTCTTTTACATAAAACCCTACCATGTTTCTGCAATTTTGTACGTAAGACCACTATGCTCCCTTGAAAATTTCTCTTACCTGGTTTTCATGCCTAAAATATATCAAATACCTGCAAAAAACTGATTTTCCTTCATTCACCACCCCTAACTAATATCTTCAGGACTCCTGCCTTTAGAACAGGGACAGAGATTAACACAGTTCACTTGACCAGGTAGCTCAGTTGGTCAGAGCATTGTCCTCATACCCCACGGTTGCAGGTTAAATCCCTGATCAGGGCACATACAATAATCAATAAATGCAAAGATAAGTGGAATAACAAATCCATGTTTCTCTCTTCCTCTTCCCCTTCCTTTTTAAAAATCAAAAGAAAAAAATTTTCAAGCTTCTTTGAATTCAGTGGTTGCATAGAGACAGGATCAATGTCCCTAAAGGTGTTTGGAGGTGGGGCCTTTGGGATGCTCTTAGGGTCACAATCTTAGAGCCCTCTAGACTGGAATTAATGCCTGAGTACTTGGGCATTCATCATCTCTTCCATCATGTGAAAACATTAAGATGGTTGTCTCTGAACCAAGGGAGCTCTTAACGCGAGTTACTCACGGGTGTAAGTAACATTCTCTCTGGAAATGTCGCCTATTAAACTGCTGTTAAGCAAGTTTCTCTAAATAGATACTATAAAGCCAACACTGCCCGTGAGGCCTTGGCAATTACATCTTTACAACTTCGAGAAAAATAACCATCGTTTTAACAGGAACTTCGGGCCCTATTTTTATCATTTCAGAGCTTAGTTTGCGCTTTGGAGATCGAGCCTACCAGTGAAAACAGCCTGTTACTGAGAATGGAAGTGGCTCTGAAAAGAGCCTTTGGGTTCAAGTTTACTACTCTTCAAGACAGTTTACGCCCTCTCCCCGCGGATGCGGCGCGCGAGCTGGATGTCTTTGGGCATGATGGTCACACGCTTGGCGTGGATGGCGCACAGGTTGGTGTCCTCGAACAGCCCCACCAGGTACGCCTCGCACGCCTCCTGCAGCGCCATCACGGCCGAGCTCTGGAAGCGCAGATCGGTCTTGAAGTCCTGCGCGATCTCGCGCACCAGGCGCTGGAAGGGCAGCTTGCGGATCAGCAGCTCGGTGGACTTCTGGTAGCGGCGGATCTCGCGCAGGGCCACCGTGCCCGGCCGGTAACGGTGCGGCTTCTTGACGCCGCCGGTGGCAGGCGCGCTCTTGCGGGCCGCCTTGGTAGCCAGTTGCTTGCGCGGGGCCTTCCCGCCGGTGGACTTGCGCGCCGTCTGCTTAGTACGAGCCATCCCGAAAACCTCGAAACAGGAGACAGGTGGGAGAAAGAAACACGGTGCCCTCCACCGGTATATATAAGGCCAGTCCCGCTCTGATTGGACGAGATATCTGCCAATCAAGTCTCGCAGTGAAGCTATTGGAAGCGGCGAACACTTCACGATAGTCAGAGCTTTCCTGGAGTTGAGACTAGAAATTAACTTCTACTCATAGCCTTTCAACAGCGGCTAATTGCTCCTTTCTCACCTCTACTTGTTTTTACGCTGTTTCTGTACAATGTTTTCTGGCTTCTCTTCGAGTTTAATATAAATATTACAATGATATAGCTTGTTTTCTGAATAAAAATTTTAAATTAAAATATTTGGCACCGGAAACCGGATTTTCTTTCATCTTTTTGAAAAAGCGCGCGCTGGATGGGATTGGCCAAGTAGTTTTTTAACCTCATTCAAGTTTAGAAAGGCCAATTTCACGTCAACTTTTTCATTTCCCTATTTAAACTTCTATATTTAAGAAAACTGTTACAGACTTTTCCTAAATGACTAACTCAATTTCACATGTGATACTATAGCTACATTGATATTTATTTTTCACTTTACTACGTTTTACAATTTCAAGTGAGATTTGTGTAAAATGGGGTTAAGAAAAAAAATCCTGAAACGTGTAACTGCACCATTTTAAAGTCACGTTGCACCCTGTTAAGTTCTGTGTAAGAACAGGACTCCGGGGATGGTAGTATTGTTTTTCCGTTTACAATCGACTAGGGCCCAGAGAATGGGAGACTGAGTTGCTTGCAGCTGATGTGTGCCGTTAAGATGCAAAACTCTTAGGAGACTTAAGAGAGGTTCTATTGCCCTGCCGGCCACTAATTTGCATTTTAATATTCACCATTGACCGAGCATTGTTCAACTCGTTTTTTCCTAAGCTTAACCCTGAGAGCCAGCAGCGTTGTTGGCCTTAATTACCTCTGATGAAAGGAATCTCGAACCTTTTTACTGGGCTAATACTTGTTTTCGTTAGAGTTACTTTCTCTTTTCTAGGAGTGTTCGCACGCTGACATCTACTGGCAGGTTGAGGAAAGTCAAGATCATTTTCTCGTAGTTACTACAAAATGGAAAAGGCAAGCCCTTTTGGTGCAAAGGTGGGTGGCTCTGAAAAGAGCCTTTGGTTTAAGACTGAGCACGATACCGAGATTCCTCTTCACTTGCCCTTGGCCTTGTGGTGGCTCTCGGTCTTCTTGGGCAGCAGCACGGCCTGGATGTTGGGCAGGACGCCGCCCTGCGCGATGGTCACTTTGCCCAGCAGCTTGTTGAGCTCCTCGTCGTTGCGGATGGCCAGCTGCAGGTGGCGCGGGATGATGCGCGTCTTCTTGTTGTCGCGGGCCGCGTTGCCGGCCAGCTCCAGAATCTCCGCCGTCAGATACTCCAGCACCGCCGCCAGGTACACGGGCGCGCCGGCCCCGACCCGCTCGGCATAGTTGCCCTTGCGGAGCAGACGGTGCACGCGGCCCACGGGGAACTGCAGCCCAGCCCGCGACGACCGCGTCTTGGCCTTGGCTCGTGCCTTGCCGCCCTGTTTTCCGCGTCCAGACATAATGAGTAAGTCTCTGCACTCTGTCTCCTCTCGGAGCTGAGTCACCCAGGGTCGCCCTCTATATAGTTCTTCTTGGGCGCGAAAGTGAGGCTGTGCCATTGGCGGAAAGTTACAGACCATTCAATCAAACCAATGGGATCCTGGCTCTGAAATACCCTTCTTTTGATTGGACAAAATTCCTGTGACGTTTTCTGAAATCGCCACCAGTGACACACGACTTTACTCGCCGCCTGCTATAAGAAGCTGTGACCCGAGAAGACATTTGCAGACTCACCCTCGTTCCTCCTGTGGTGTCTCAGCTTGCTCTTTGGTTTCTCCCTACCATGCCTGAGCCCGCCAAGTCCGCGCCCGCCCCGAAGAAGGGCTCCAAGAAAGCGGTGACCAAGGCGCAGAAGAAGGACGGCAAGAAGCGCAAGCGCAGCCGCAAGGAGAGCTACGCGGTGTACGTGTACAAGGTGCTGAAGCAGGTACACCCCGATACCGGCATCTCGTCCAAGGCCATGGGCATCATGAACTCGTTCGTCAACGACATCTTCGAGCGCATCGCGGGCGAGGCGTCGCGCCTGGCGCATTACAACAAGCGCTCGACCATCACGTCCCGGGAGATCCAGACGGCCGTGCGCCTGCTGCTGCCCGGGGAGCTGGCCAAGCACGCCGTGTCTGAGGGCACCAAGGCCGTCACCAAGTACACCAGCTCCAAGTAGACTCGCAAGTAAGCAGATTGACTCTTAACCCAAAGGCTCTTTTCAGAGCCACTCACCAGGCATGAAAGAGCTGCTTTGCTTTGCCCTTCAGTTCTGGGGGGAGGGGTAAAGGATGTCTTTATGGCATTCTGACAAGTAACATTTGATGTAAATTTGGTGTTTACCTGACAGTCTGTTCAGGCAACAATATTCCACGTGTCAAGACTTAGCATCTAGCCCAGGGGTCCCCAAACTACGGCCCGCAGGCTGCATGCGTCCCCCTAAGGCCGTTTATCTGGCCCCCACCGCACTTCTGGAAGGGGCACCTCTTTAATTGGTCAAAAAGAGGAGCATAGTTCCCATTGAAATACTGGTCAGTTTGTTTATTTAAATTTACTTGTTCTTTATTTTAAATATTGTATTTGTTCCCGTTTTGTTTTTTTACTTTAAAATAAGATATGTGCAGTGTGCATAGGGATTTGTTCATACTTTTTTTTATAGTCCGGCCCTCTAAGCTCTGAGGGACAGTGAACTGGCCCCCTGTGTAAAAAGTTTGGTGACCCCTGATCTATCCCTTTCCTTGCTTCTTGGGTGGGTAGTGGCATTATATCAAAGTCTGGAGGAGGGTAACTGTTTGCTGAGGAACACCTGAAAGTCACTGGACTGGTTTAACTAACGGTGTTTTTCCCTTTAGGTACCAGCCTACATCGCAGTTAGGTCAACTCAGGCACCACCTTTGTCCCAGTCAGACCTGATGTTGAGTACAGGATACAACTCCAGGGAGAAAAGTAAAAAACTGAACTTAAAAAAGGACAGACTGGCCAACCTTTTATTTGAAGTATTTGGACCTAATGTTAAATTTCATTAAGCAGAGAGAAGGCCTCTGAGGTCTCATTCCGCCCCCCCTCTAGCAAACAGTTGGAGGAGGAGGTGCTGGCTGAGGCCCTGCATACCGGGTACGATGGAAGACTTGTGGCAGCCTGCCGTCTGCCACAGGATATGTTGCCCTATATCTACCACAGTGCTCTTTTGCTGGTCACTCAAATTGGGGGGGAGGGGGGGGGAATGAATGGGTTCTTACTTCCAGATTGTCAGAATTATGTTGTGGACAAATAGCCCCATTAACACTCAACCTTCTTCACATCCAGGATGCTTATGGCAAGCTCTATAGAACACCCAAACTAAAGCACATTTTGGAGTTGCCTTCTAACTTTAATATTTAGAATATAACATTTGGATGCATAAACTGTATACTACTTGCTCTGAAGCTGTAACTACCCAATGGCAACAATGTGTCTGGTAGATTAAACAACATTGTCCCCCAAACAAAAGAGGCATATTAGGAGGAATATGAGCAAGACTTGGAATACTGGAATGAACTGAATTTGCAACTGATGAATGACATGCAAAAGAGAAAGGTTATTTACCCCACAGAGGTAACTTGGAAGGGATACTATTGCAGGAGGAAGGATGAGGTTGGGAGGCAGCCTGGGGAAGTTAATAGGCCTTAATTTGATGGACAAATCAAAATCAAACCCAACAGGTTATGGTGACTAATACTAATTATGGAAATGTGCCTGTACTCTGACTAAACAGGGGTGTTAACTATGTTAATTCAAATAGAAGCTGAAGGAGCTATGAAACATGGCCCTCTATAATTGTGGCTGAGGCACAAGAGACCCTCTCATGGAACCCTTGTGACACTCCTGGCCTCTGGAAACTTTTAGATGGAAAATGTGACGTGCACTGCTGTGTTCTAACAGTTTGGGCCCCCTGATTAAATCCTCAAGTATAAGTTCCACTTGTACAACCAGTAGGGATTGAATAGTATTAAGTGACACTTGGTTACTTACAATGGGAAACAAATGGGCCATACTGAGAAATGATAGTGGGACCCCACCACACTATTTCCACTAAAAATCAAAACGGTGAATGGTTCTGCTCACAGGCCACTTGGAACACTGAACTCAGTATTGATCTATTGGTTCTACCAAGACCAATGGCTATATATGGTATCTGGGAACAGTTTTGTTGGAAAAGCCATGAACATTCTTGTCATATTAACTTCTTTTGTAATGACACTATTTTTCTACAAAATGCCACAGAAATTTGGTGTAACACTGAAATAATGGGCAAAAAAATCACTCTAGTTGAGCCCAACAAAACCTATGATAAAGCAGATTCTGAGGATCAAATGAACTGAAAATAGGATTAATACCTCCCAGTGATGGTACCCCCATGCAAACAGATGGGCCTGAGGAAAAATGGAAGCTTCTAAATCTTGAAATTGCTAAAATTATTAGTTCTCTCACTCAAACCTATCATAAATTACAAATAACCATTGATTAAAGAAATGTATATAATTATTTACTTAATGAATATAAACACTTGTACAGATTCCTTCATTGCTTTGCCCCTTTTCTCCCCTTCTTTGCCTTCTCGCTACCTGTAAATCAAGTACATATTACTGGGTTGTTATTATTTCTCTTTTGTTACGTAAATGTTACGATACATGCTGAAGGAAGAGACACAATGAGAATAACAGGGCTTTAATTGTGAAATATTAGAAATGATGCAGAGCATTTTTCCTCATTGACTGCCAGATCTCTGCCTGCATAAGCCACTTGGGAAAACCATTCTTAAACATGACAGTTCAGCCCATGCTTGTATCCTGGTCACTGAAAGACCCTTTTCTTGCTTAGACGATAATGCCAAGTACAGCTGACAGGACAACTGATTTGCCAGGACTTTACCTTCCTATCTTTGGGGGGGCTGAACAATGATCACAGTAGTCATGAATCAATCCAGAGAATGCATTAATGACCAAAGGGGCAGAGGGGAAAGGGTGTTTAAGCTGCCCCAGCCAAACCAGTAACCAAGAAAGCCTCACTAAGGTGTGAACCCTGGGGACCAGGTGCATACATCTTCTGTACAGTTTCAAAACTAAAATAAAGGTGATTTATTACCAAAAAAAACCAGTGCCTGATTTTTCTAGATCCTGAGAAAAATGCACCTCAGAGTTTCAAGGTAAGTTGTTTGTTTTCAGAGCCTGTTCCAGACTCCCGAGAGCCAGGGACCAGAGGCCTCAGCCTGGTTTTCCCACGACTTCTGTCCATTTGATGGAGAATGGTTAGTCATTGCCATACAAGTGCTCCAATTCACACTTGGTGTACCGCCTGTACTTTGGCTTACTTCTCTGCCTATATATGTGCCATGCACTTTTTCAAGGACGGACCACTCTTTCAAGGCTTCTTAGATTTGTGTCCCCAGGTTGTAGTCCTCAGTAAGGCCTGAATAAAATTCTTTTCTAAACTTTATAGAGAATTAGTTTTCTTTTCATTGACAGGCTTGTTCTTTGTATTGGATGATTCTGAGTATCACTGGCCTTCTAGCTTCTCTGGTCCCAGCTCTGCCCCTGGGCACTGAGAAAACCAAAACACTCACATAATTTTAAAATGTCCTCTAGAGGGCGGAACAGTTTTGTTGAAAAATCCTTGTTTAAATTTAGTGATTAGAAACTAGTGCCACTGCTGAGCTCAGGACCAATTGCATTGACTAATGAGCCCCTGCCTTGGCATCGAAGACCATGATCCTAAAAGACACACCTGGAGAGCTGTTAAATAGTCTACTGAGATCCTTCCCTGGGACCTCCCCCTAAAATCTTCACCCTTAAAATCCTTTAGGATGGAGGTCTCAGGGCTTTCTCCCTTCCAGGAGCATGCTCACACCTTTCCCTTCCCCCTCCTCCTTTTCCTCATCTCCTCAGGCACAATTTCCTTGCTCCTCTCTCTCCTAAATTCTAAGGGACCCCACGAGATTTGCAACCAGGGAGCAGTGAGCAGCAGGAGCTCATCTCAGGCTAACAACCTGAACCTGTCTCCCATGTCCCCCTTTCCTCTAATTTTCTTCAATAAATTCTTCCTTTACTTGCTACACTTTGTCTCTTGATTGAATTCTTTCTCTCAAGAAGACAAGAATTGAAGTCTCGTCATTCCCCCTGTAACAGTAGAACCAAGTAGTTATTGCCTTTCTGGTGACTTCAAATGACCAGATGCCAGAGTGAGAAAGACCCCCATCAAACACAGAGACTGCGCCTACCAGCAACATTTACTGCAATAACATTGTTGGGGGGAAACTATAGTCACCACACGTCCAGAGGGAAGAGGGGTTTAATGAAAGTTAAACTTCACAGATGAGGAAGGAGCTTTGTTACAGACAATGGAATACGCCTTTGGGGAAGGAAGCCCAGTCAGGGTTTATTTACAGGATAGTGGAGAATAGGGACCTATATAATCTAGGAGCCAAAACAAGAGGCTGCCTGTCTGTTTTCCCTCACAAACAACTCTTCCCTTCTTCACTTTTATCTGCCATGAACACACCTATTGTCTTGAAGTCTAGAAAATGAACCCGAGCAAGAGGAAGAAGTTAGTTCTCCGCAGAATCAGTGAGGCTGCTGTTGGAGTAAGTGTGGGTGGCCGAGGAGTCCTCAGTTATGGGTGGAAAGTCCCCTTCATTGAGTTCACTCTTTCTGCTTGATTTTAGGTTCTTTACTGTGCTTCTGATGAAATGGTATTCCTGTGACTTGGTAGCAATTTAAAAACTACAACAGCTCCAAAATACTTGAAATTGCAAAGGCTAAGGGCTCCTAAAAATTAACTATACTGATGATTCTGGTGAGGACAGTCTCTAACTTTCAAAGAGTATGAATGAGTCCAGAAACAAAAATGTGGGTTACTACCCTTTTAACACACTGTCTGAGCTGGCTTCCTGGACATGTGACTTGGGCAGTTGTGCAGGGCCCTGCACTCAGAAGAGCCTCTGATGCCTTTAAGCCTCTGCTGTCATCATCTAAAACTTTTTTTTAACAATTTTTTAACACAAGACTCTGCATTTTCATTTTGCACTAGGCCTCACAAATTAAGTAACTGGTCACCACTCTGCCTTTTATGTTTTATTGTCAGAGAAAGGAAATCATTCTTCCCCATACTCTGCAGTCTATCCCTTGTTCAAGTTATGTTCAGTGCAGAGAGGGTGCTCCTCAATCCCACGTTCCAGGTTTCCACTGGAAAACTGAAGGTCTGGGAGAAATCAAGAAAAACAAATTTCAAAGAAAAAGATCACTGGACGATACGAAGAAGTCATGGATGAGCACACTAAGAGCTATTCATGCCTAGAAACCAAAGAGGATGAACTGCTGATGTAACTTTCAAATACATGAAACTATTAGACAAAAAAAAAAAAAAAAAAAAATCGAGGAAATAAGCTGTACTGATTTCCTGATAGGTTAACTCACCTTCCTCAATCTCACAGAATCCAGTGATTACCCAACAGATAGTAGAAGTAAGGCAGATCTGGATAAATTTATGAAGTAAGGAAGTTTATAGAGGACTTTTGGTTGATCAGGACCCAGAACCTCTTCCAAAGTTTGGTTATATAGTGCATAAGTAATGAGAGAATACAAGACTATCTGTTGACTCCCTCAAATGGAAAAGAGATAAATCTTTTCCCTAGCCTATCACAATACTTAAGGTTTTAGTCTAGTATCATGATCAATTATCCAAAATTAGTTTATTGCCATTGTGCCTCATTCTCCTTCTTCCTCCTTTGAGACCATTTCCCTCTAGATTTTTTTTTTTGCACCCCCTTGAAAATGTTTATTTGTGCCTCTTGAAAGTTTTCTAAGAAGCTAATCAAGTTAAATTTCCAATCAAGGCAAGGCATTCAGAATTCACGCCTGCCTCTCCCTATCTGTGACAATGCAGAGAAAAGCACAGGAAAGAGACTGTTTCCGGGTTTCAGGGAATAACCGAGGGAAGGTCAGTAGCAAAATGTTCACACAAATGAGAGAAGGCTGCCGATCATGAAAATTTTACCTAGTAGACAGTAGGCTGGATCAGAAAAATTACAAAAACGGTGTGTAAGGTTTTTCTTTTTTGGGAGTGGGGCCACTCTGGTTTTCAGAGTCCCCAGCCCTAAGGTAGCACAGAAAATGTGTGTGGGTTGGAAGGGGTGAGCCCTGAAGCTGTAGGTCATCAGTGACTTCACCCTCCCTTTCAGACCAGGACTGCAGTCTGTTGAAGGGTGCACTGACAAGAACATTCACATCTCCAGGTAGTTCTATTTCTACCCAGGAAGACAACCACACTAGGCGGTGTGTGTGTGTGTGTGTGTGTGTGTGTGTGTGTGTGTGTGTGTGTGTGTGTGTGTGTGCGCGCGCGCGCGCGCAGGAAATTTCAGGTGATGTGACAGGTGAGTAATATGAGTTTAATACAATCTATTTTGAGAAGCAATAAAACAATTCAGGTTCTTTCTCCAAAGGAAGTTTTCTCACAGGAAAACAAAACAAAATAAACAGAAGGAAGGACCTCTCTGGTACCTCCGCTGGCCCCAGGGCTCTGCCAACCTTTCGCTTTGACAAGGAGGTGGAGTCTGAGCCCTCAGCCCAGGAAACGCGGAAAGGGCGTTCCTCATTCCGTCCGGCCACTTAAGGGGCCAGGATCCGCCAGCTAGGAGACTGGAAGGAAGTGAAAATCTTGCTTAAGTTGGAGACTCTTGCTCGACGCTAAGAGGGTGGGGGTTAATTTTTACTCTTCATCTTAAAGCACGAAACCACCACTTGCACAAGGTCCAAGCGCGACCTTGGCGGGATCAGCAGCATCTCTAACGAGCTGAGCTCACCGGCCAGGGTGGTTATTTCAGTAGGCAAACAGCAGTTTTCTTGATATTCACCTTAGAGAGAAGAGAGAATCGCTCCCCATCTTCTTCCCATTCTTTTCTTCTGGTGTAAGAATGGTGCGGGAGAGGGTGGGGGGAACTATAAATTCGTGCTTCTTCCCAAACTGAGCGAGAAGAGTCCCAGCGCGGGGGGACGGTGCGGACCGTCCGCCTCTCGAGAGAGAGAGCCTGTGACTTCTTTTGGTCCACGAGAACCGGGACGCCCAAACCCTTGACCGGCGGCGTCTAGAGTCAGGGCCGTTGTCTGGCTCGGCAGGAACGCCGGGATCGCAGAGGAGGTGCCCCTCCCAACCGCCCATCTCTGGCCCTGGACACCTGCAGACAGGTGTCCACCAGGGAGGGGCCAGCCGAGCACTCATTCCTGAGTCATCTCTGGTCCCTTCGCTAGGTTCCGCCTACCCCCCCTCCTCCCAGCACGACCGTTTCTAAGTGAGGGGTAATGATATTTTCAGAATTGGACTGTGCACGTTTTAAAAGCCTTCTTTATGCTCTCTCCGTTTTTGAGCACATGTGTGCGTGTATCTATATATTACATACACCGTCTTCTTTTTCTTTTCTCTTTTTTTTTTTTTTTTTTTTTTCATTTTTCTGAAACTGGAAACAGGGAGAGACAGTCAGACAGACTCCCGCATGCGCCCGACCGGGATCCACCCGGTACGCCCATGGGGCGACGCTCTGCCCACCAGGGGGCGATGCTCTGCCCATCCTGGGCGTCGCCATGTTGCGACCAGAGCCACTCTAGCGCCTGGGGCAGAGGCCACAGAGCCATCCCCAGCGCCCGGGCCATCTTTGCTCCAATGGAGCCTTGGCTGCGGGAGGGGAAGAGAGAGACAGAGAGGAAAGCGCGGCAGAGGGGTGGAGAAGCAAATGGGCGCTTCTCCTGTGTGCCCTGGCCGGGAATCGAACCCGGGTCCTCCGCACGCTAGGCCGACGCTCTACCGCTACACCGCCTTCTTTAGGAAAAGCACTACTACTAGTATATAAAGTACGTGATATTCCCGTAACTGGCGTAAGAACGTGCAGACTGGTAAAGGGGATTTATAAGATTTTATTTGAACCAAGCTGATGACAGTTGCCAAGAAGCAAGATCTCAACTGCTTCCAGAGAATGGCCGTTTTGCGGCTTCTTTCTATACATTTCTAATCAAGGCAGGGATGTAAGCAACATCACATGAAGGTGGGAGAAAGCAAGGCTGGGATTGCATTGCAGGAGAGTGAAGAAGATCACGTGCTCTCTGGGGGGTGGTTAGGCCTCTCAGGGGTCTGAAAAAGAGGATACTTCTGGTGTTTCAAAGATGTGTTCACCTAGATGCATAAGAACAATGAACAGGCAAAGATGACCTTTTACTAAAAAATTATAAGGCCTGAGGCTCAGTACCCACCATGACCTTCCCAGTTAGGGGGTCTGTGGTCAGATCAACCAGTGAGGTTACTTTCCTAAAACCCTTTTTTCATCCATAATGCTTTCCCCCTAGAAATTAGCATCACATTCTTGACTGGCTAAATTTGCCATTTATTTTCTAACTTTTCATTTCAATTATTTGCTTTTAATATCAACAATAAAAATTATTCTCTGGTCATGTAGCAGCTTTCATTAATTTGTACACCTTTTGAATCAACTAGTAGGTATCTTCATTTGTTTTGTTCTGTGGTGAAAATTCTGAAAGTGTAGAGAAGAATATTATTCTATTATCACTCATGTTTTACTGGAGCACCTGCTATGGTAAATGATTTCTGAAAGCCTTGCTTTGACCTCCAGAGATCAGAGTGGCATCAGTCACTTGCTTTTTGTCATAGGCCTGTTCCCTGGGGACAGTCACTGAGGTGGAGACGTGTGCGCAGGAAGGAAGCAGGGTTGGGCAGAAGTTGAACTTGATGCAGTTGTGACACACCTCAGCGGATCTCACTGGGGTTTCTGAACCTGCAAGTGGCCCTTCAGAAATATCCTGAATTGAGACTGAGAGGGGGAGGGCAGGCTGTCCATTAACCAGTCCTGGATATGAGCTACCGCTAGGGGCTGGTGAAACTTTGAGCAAGGTGAGTCCCTTCTGTTGAGGGCAGGTCCCAGAAACCAACCCAGCTGTGAGCCATCAATAGTCTGATTTCTGAAGCTGAGGACTGAGTGACACCATTTTGGAGGACAGTCTGGCAGGCGAAACACAGAGCCTCACAGTTCTTTCAGCCACCATGTGTCAGATGTGTTAACCTTTGACAAGTAAACCACCCCCCCCCCTTCTCCACCCTAATAAAGAGGAGAGCAGATGTGGTTGGAACAAAATGATGGCTAATAGAGAGTCAATTCGTTTTTCCTTTGGGGTTCAACAAAGGTCTCTGACTAGTCGCCAGAGTTTATAGTCTTGTGAATTTAGTAATATCCATATGGGAACAAAATCCCAAGAGGAAATGGTCATTGCAATCTTCCCTGTGTTCATCCTTCCAAAAGAAGATTCTTTTTTAGTTTTGACTGAGACTAGGTGTCAATTTTTTTCTTTCCAATCACTTTCCAAATCAATCACAAAGATTATTATAACAGAGAAATGTGAGATAATGTTCAAATTATAAGTAAGTTGATAACCCCCTATAAACTGGCTCTGTGGCTTAGCTGGCTAAAGTTCCTATCTAGTAAACAGAAGGTCCTGGGTTCAAATCCAGCAGGGCCTTCTTTCCACTTTGCTTTTTATGATCCTAACCCAATACAAGATATTTAAAAGGGAACCAAATATTGAATTCTTGCCTTCTTATTGCATTTTGAGATTATTGCATTTTGTGGATAGATGAATATTCTGAAAAACAGTAATGAGCTCAAAAATGGGCACTGATATAAACTGAATAATGAAGGGAAACATTTTCATGTAAATCTATACTATGCGAACAAATCACAAAATAAATCAAGCTTTTCCAGAATCAGGATGGTTTTTGGTTCTAACAGCTGTCTAAATAAGAAAACCATTTCTTGGTAGATTACCAACTACCTATCGCAATAAAAGTAATAGTACTGAGGAACTCCTCTACATGTGGGCCAGTGGCGCAATGGATAACGCGTCTGACTACGGATCAGAAGATTCTAGGTTCGACTCCTGGCTGGCTCGCTCAACTTTTTTTCCCCATTCCTTCCAAAAAGCTGTTGAAACACCCCTGGAAGTCCTTCGAATAAGTTTTCTGGAACTGATCCTTCTGACTTGCTCTCCCACCTCGGCTGCCTCCATCAGGGCTATTTCGCGTTGGTCAGAGTCCTGGCTCGCAGAGGGCTCTCCCGCACGCACGTTGTCTTTACCGGGCACATGGCTACCAGCAAGAGCAGGGCCATCGGGGGACATGTTGAGTCCCGGGGGGGCTCGTTCGCGGGGACGCGGGATCGAGCTGCTTCTGAAGCCCCCGCCCGTACATCTCAGCCCAGGTTCGCACCTGCTCGCCCCGGAGCTGAGAAACCGGCCAGCAGGGGACAGCAGAACCAACAGGAACACCCTCTTAAAAAAATAAAATAAAATAAAATAAAATAAAATAAAATAAAATAAAATAAAATAAATAAAATAAAAAAGTGAAGACCCGGGAGAAGAGGAGAGTGCAAGGTGACGAGGGCAGCGGCTTCCTGTATCCGCGCTGAGGCCGGGCGGAGGCCGGGAAACCACCACCAAGAGTGGGACATTCATTCCTCAAACCGAACCAGAAGAGCACCTCAGTAAAGTGCATGAAGTTCCAAAAGTGTCGCCGTGTCCTCGCTGGGCCTCGCAGGTACCTGTGCTGAAGAAACTCACGTGCACTGTGGGCGCGGAGGCTGGACGCGTGGGCCAGAGCGCGGCCGGCGGCGGCCCCGCGTGTCCGGCCAGGTGCAGAGGACACCTGGCCAGTTCCTGCCGCGCCGCCTGCGGGCCCCGCTCCTTACACCTGGGGGGGTGGGGGGAGCGCTTTCACAGAGGAGCCAGGGGCACCCTCACCTTGGAAACCGAGGGGATGAGGCCCGCACCCCGCTGCCGTTTCTCCACAGACACCTACTCAAAGCACCAAAATAATATCATCTCCTGAAGTTTCACTCAGAACTAAGCAGGCAAACTTCGTGACTCTTCTTAATTCCTCCTTCCCTGACACCCACCTCTCTCCCACTGTATTCCCTCAGTTTTCTTCATGAAACTCTTCCTGACGCTTGTAGGTTACTTTATATTTAAAAGATGAAATAAACGACAGCATTCGTATTCCATGAGGAGAAGAAAGTTGGAAATTCTGTGATCACTAACAGTCTCGAATTATCGGTGGCTCCACTTGAAAGACGAAACGCAATCACTGCAATGGTCTAGGTACCGAGGTCGAACCCGCAACATTGACGTTGTGGGCACCACTCGTCAACCAACTCAACTGCCCGGCCACTACAAGAACACTGTTTTAAGACAATGATTTTAGGTTCGTTGACATTGTGTAAACACGAAGGGAACTTCTCTCCCTAGCACCAGCTTGTCCATCCCTCAGAAAACACCTCTAAACTGTATGTACAGACTTCAACAAGGAGTCTAATTTCAATTCTTTGGATTTGGACTAAAAATCTACAGGAAAATCTTTGTGTAGAGGCTGACTGAGTGCAGTCTGTGCTGCTTTGTAAACTGCATACTTCTTTTTAAGGACCCATGACTTAATGACCTGTTATTTTCAAGTTGGTTCAACCAAAAGAAAGGCCCGTGGGATTGAGGAGAGGAGCCATGGGCAATAACACTCATGAAACAGGGTTTCCAGTATTGCCCCACTCACAGCAAAACTGGTGTAATTCTGGAGTGGTGGAGAAAGTCTGAGTGGTTTGCAGAAATGCCAGATTCTGGGGGCCCCAGGTAAGTATTAAAATTTGGCAACATTCCTATTCAATAAATCATGTTTAAAAAATGAAATTAGGACGTCAGATTAATGGCGGGGTAGGAAGCAATACCGATAAATCTCCCCCAAAACTCAACAATATCTTCAACCAGAAACAGAAAAACCTATACTTGGAGCCTCCAGATGCTTCGCAATACACCCGAAGGTATGGTCGAGTGAAAAATTGGCTAAATATAAAAAATGAAATTAGACAACCATCTTACACCATAAACAAGAATAAACTCAAAGCAAGAACAAATTTGATACATTTAAAGATTTCAGTGTAAGACTTGAAATCATAAACTCCTAGAAGAAAACAGAACCAGTAAATCTCATAAATTTCTCTTAGTAATATTTTTTTTTTCTGATATATCTCCTCAAGCAAGGGAAAGAAAAAAAAAAGAAATAGAGCTACATCAAACTAAAAAGTTTTTCAGCAGCAAAGGAAACAAAATGCAAAGACAACACACTGAATGTGAGAACATATTCACCAGTGGTACATCTGATAAGGGGTTAATATACAAAATTGAACTCATACAACTCAACACCAAAAAAAAAATCTAATTAAAAAATGGGCAAAGGAACTGAATAGTCACTTCTCCAAAGAGGACATACAGATGACTAATAGACATATGAAAAGACGCTCAATATCACTAATCATAAGAAAAATGCAAATGAAAACCACCATGAAATATCACCTCCCACCTGTCAGAATGGCTACCATCAATAAATCAACAAACAACAAGTGCTGGAGAGGATGTGGAGAAAAGGGAATCCTCATGCACTGCTGGTGGGAGTGCAGACTGGTGCAGCCACTGTGGACAGCAGTATGGAGTCATCTCAAAATATTAAAAATGGAACTGCCTTATGACCAGTGATTCTACTTCAGGGGATTTACCCAAAGAAACCCCAAACTAATTTGAAAAAATATATGCGCCCCTATTTTAATTGTGTCTTTATTTACAAAAGCCAAGCTGTAATAGCAACCCAAGTGCCCACCAATAGATGAGTGGATAGAAAATGGTGGTACATTCATATATGGAATACTACTCGGCCATAAAAGGAATGAAATCTTATCATTTGTGACAGCATGGTTAAACCTAAAGGTATTATGCTAAGTGAAATAAGCCAGACAGAGAGACAAATATATGATTTCACTTATATGTAAAATGTAAAGAACAATAAAAAAACAAACAATCAAAACAGAAGCAGACTCATAGACACAGAGACAGACTGATGGTTGCCAGGAGGAAGAAGGGTTGGGGAACTAGGTGAAAACAAGTGACGGGATTAAGTACAAATTAGTTGTTACAAGACACCCATGGTAAAGTACAGCATAGGAAATGTAGCCAATATTATTGTAATAACTACGAATGGTGTCAGGTGGGTACTAGAAATATAGGTAGGAACACTTTGTAAAGTATATGATTGTCCCACTATGCTTTACACCTGAAAGAAATACAAATAATAATGATTGTAAACTATAATTTAAAAAAATTAAACTACATTCACAAACACACACACACACACACACACACTCACACATACACTTGCCAAAACCCAGTATTAAACCAGGGACCTTTAGATTCTCAGTCTAACACTCTCCCAACTGAGCTATTTTAGCCAAGCCTGGCCCTATCTCTCTTGTCAATTACTTTTAAATAGCCCTTTAAAAACCTTCTTCATTTTTGTCTTGGATGTCACATCTCAAAATTTGAGATTGTTTTTGGTTTTGCTTTCTTAAAATATAACGTATTGCCCATTTTAAAAATAAGTGTATCAGTCAGCACGAGATCAGACTGGGGAAACCCACCCAAAGTTTCCTGAGTATGACAGGAAGAACGAAAAACCAGATAAAGGAAACTACATGTTCTTCCTCAGATACACACTAGTGGGCCACAGGGCGGTGGAGGTGCAGAGCTTCCTGCGGGAGTGGACACTCCCTGGGGTCCAAGACACCATTCGGGATGGTGTCTAGCTCAGCGCTCATCTATACTTTATTCTTTCAGGTGTTTACATCCCTCCCCCCTTTGTGATGTACTTTGCAAGTTCATATCCCTGTGGAACCTCCACCAGCTCCCTGGCGCTCCCTCTCCTGGGATATCCACTTGCAGTAGTCCAGGCAAGAGAAGATGGTGACAAAGAAGATGCAGAGAAGTGGGTAGAAGGTTGGAATTGCTGGGTCCTGGGATAATGTACATTTAACTTTTTTTTTCTAGAAATTTTAGTGTTTTGCGTTTAACAGTTTAGTCCAATTCCATCTTGAATTTATGTATGGTATAAGAGAGGGATTGAATTCATCTTTTTCCTACATGATTTCAATGGACCCAGCATTATATATTGAAAAATAAAACTTTTCCCCACTGAACTGCCATATATTATTAGGCTATCCAATATTACTACTTATTTTAAAGGTATGGAAATTAAGACAGTGTGATATTGGTGTAAAAACAGACACATAGATCAATGGGACAGAGTAGAGAGCCTGGGGGTGGGGGACTTACAGTTCCCAGTTTTATGACAAGGAGACATTGAATTCATTACCATGCCTTATATAAAAATTGCACGAGATATTTGAAGTCAACAAGCCCCACTTCCTATGCAATACAAAACATCATACTCTTGCCCTGGCCAAATAACTTGGTTGGTTAGGGCGTCATCCAAAGCGCAGAGGTTGCTGGTTTGACCACCAGTCAGAGCGCTCACAGGAACAGATTGATGTTCCTGTCTTTCACTCTCTCCCTTCCTCTCTTTCTGAAGTCAGTAAGTAAAAACATTTTTTAAATTACGTATACTCTTTAAGTATGGACAAGGCCAAACACAAACCTTTCCTCTTTGCCTCAGACTGCTTCCCCTTTCACACCTGGCCAGCTTCTCATTCTTGATCTCATGAGCGATTAGCTAAGATGAGATCTGTTTTTGACCTGTGCCGGGGGTCCCCCTGTTGTATCTGTTGGTTCAGTGATTCACTAGAAAGACTCAGTATATAGCTGTCCTCACAAGTATGATTTGTTACAGCAAAGGACACAAAGCAAATTCAGTACATGGGCAAAGTCCAGTGGAAACCAGGCACAAGTCACACAGGATATGTTTGCTTCCTTCAGCCAACAATTGTGACAACACATGGGAAACATTCACCAGGAACGTTTATTAGTGACTCGGTGTCCAATATATTTATTTAGGGCTGCCTAGTATATATCAAAACTCCAGACACCCAGAGAGAAAGCAGGTGTTCAACAGAAACCATACTGTTTGCACAAATGGTTCAGGCACAGAGAGCCACCTGTGTCGTTTAAGAAATGATGGGAAAGGTTTAGGTACCCAGTTGCTAGCTAAAAGCCAATCTTGCAAGTGGGTCTTATAGATAGTAACGTCAGGCTTGCTATGTTAATCCTTTCCTGTGCAATGCTCTTTGAAGTAGCTAGATGCAGAGATAAGTATTTTCTATTCATATGAGTAAGACTTCACTGATTGCAAAACAATTCCAAATATAAATAACCTCGCCTGTAACTTGTCTACTATTCCTTGTAAAAGTCTAAGGCAAGCCATCTTGCAGAGACACTCTGATGTCCGAATCCGCAGTGCTCTCCCTGTTATAATAGCCTGAATAGAATCAAACTCTTCCTTTATCTGATTCTTGTCTTTGACAGTCTGGTGCCATGACTCACAGAGGAAGAAAGGCATCTGGGACATCCATTTTCTCCACCCAGACACTGAGTCCTGTCAAGCTGGTTGTGATCCTTTCCTGACTGGAAATTTGGGGACCCCACAGAGAATCCAGCCAGTTCCTGATCCCTGTGCCCAGGCATCTGTCTGTGGCAGCATGGTAAAGATTTGATTTTGATGCTTGCTTTGAGTTTTGTTTTATTGCTGGCTTTTGTTTAACCTTGGTATTATGAGTAACTCTAAATCTACCCCCTAACCCCCTTTTGAAAGCACCATCCCCATCGATGCTTTAGCACTGTGGTGACAATTTAGTTCATTACCTCCCCCAAACCACATAATTCAACCACTGTGACTACCTCTTTAAATCAGGTCCTTGATTTAAAGTCTTTCCACCTTTGAAACAGCATTTACTTCTTGAAATAAACTTTCTATTTTAGAGCATTTTTAGGTTTACATAAACATTGTGCAGGAAGTAGAGTTCTCACATACTCCCTTTCCTCCATTTCAGAATCTCTCCTATTATTAACATCTTCCATTAGTGTGATATAGATGAACCAATATTGATACATTATTACTACCTAAAGTCCATAATTCACATTAGGGTTTATTGTGTTACACAGGTGCATAATGTCATGTATCCACCAATATAGTACATGCAGTAGTTCCCCTGCCCCCAAAATCCCCTGTGCTCCACTTGTTCCTCACCTATTTACCCCTGACCCCCACCAAACCCTTGGCAACCACTGATCTTTTTACTGTCTCTCTGCATTTTCTATGTCAAATCATTGTTTTTTCAGACTGGCTTCTTTGAGTTAGCAATATGCATGTAAGTTTCTCCCATCTCTCATGTCTTTCATGACTTGATAACTCCTTTCTTTTTTGTGCTGAATAACATTCCACTGTCTGGATGTACTACAGTTTATTTATTCATTCACCTATTGAAGGACATCTTGACTGCTTCCAAATCTTGACAATGATAAATAGAGCTGCTATAAACATCCCAGTGCAGGTTTTTGTATAGACATAAGTTTTCAATTCAATTTGGCAAATACCAAAGCATGAAATTGTTGGAGTATATGACAAGATTATATTTAGCTTTGTGAAAAAAGAAAGTGCTGAACTGTTTTTCAAAGTGGTTGTACTATTATGCATTTTCATCAAAATGAACGAGAGTTCCTATTGCTCCACATGGTCTACGGCCATACCACCCTGAACACGCCCGATCTCGTCCTATTGCTCCACATCCTGCAGCATTTGATGTCAGTCATTTGGCTTTTAGCCATTCTAAAGGTATGTGGTGATATGTTAAAATTTCCTAAAGACAAATAATGTTCAGTATCTTTTTATATGCTTATTTGCCATCTGTATGTCTTATTTTATGATGTATGTAAAGACATTTTACCTATTGTTAAATATTGGGTTGTTGACTTATTTGCCAGGTTTTAAAAGTTTCATGCATATTTTGGATACCGGGCCTTCATCAGATATGAGCTTTGCAAATATTTTCTCCAGTCTGTGGCTTATCCTTTCATTCTTTTCAAGAGTATTTTACATGGCAGAAGATTTTATCTTTAATGGAGTCCAACTTATCTTCTCATGAATGATATTCTTGGTGTTGTAACTAAAAGGGTCATCACTGACAAACCCAAGGTCACCTAGTTTTCTCCTAAGTAATCTAGAGAAGTTTTATATTTAGGTCTGATATATCATCCACTTAGGTTAATTTTGGGGAACTATGTAAGATCTGTGTCTAGACTTTTTTCTCCTTT
This sequence comes from Saccopteryx leptura, assembly GCF_036850995.1. Lineage (NCBI taxonomy): Eukaryota > Metazoa > Chordata > Mammalia > Chiroptera > Emballonuridae > Saccopteryx > Saccopteryx leptura. Next base: position 80,722,958 of record NC_089513.1, on the reverse strand, counting down.
CCTCTCTTTCTCCCTCCCTCCCTCCCTCCCTCCCTCCCTCCCTCCCTCCCTCTCTCTCTCCCTCCTTCCCTTCCTCTCTCCTCCTTCTTTCCTTCCTTCCTTGAAGTTGGGTAGTTGGTAGTTTCAGTCTAACTAACTGAGCCAACTAGCCACTCAAGGAGTCATCTTTTAAGAAAAAAAAGTCAGTTCCTTGACGTTTTTGTTTCTCTAAATAAAAATAAAGAAGACTTCTCCAACCTCTTAATTTCCTCTTCCCTAAACCATACCAGTGTCACTCCCATTTTACTCTCTCAGTTTTCTTCAATAACTTTTCTGGTCTGTTAGAGGGAAAGGTCTGAACTTCCAGTTCTCAACTGTAGCTCAAATTGGAGCATTCACTTCGCTGGAGAGAAGAGGAAAATGCGCAATGGCCTGTACAGGAATCAAACCCACAACCTTGGTATCATTAGCACCATACTCAAACCCTTTGTTTGAATGAAGGGACAACATTGAAGTTTCTGTCTGAAAATAAAGAGATTTTTTTCTATACCTTCGATTCCCCACCCCTTATTTCCATTAAAACAAGATTTTTAAAGCCGTATTTCATATTCCTACTGTTAGGCTGTGGGTGTACTGTCAACTGCCCCACCAAAATTAGCAATAACTCTGTCAAAACCCAGAGTCAAACCAGGTACCTTTACATCTTCAGTCTAATGCTCTCCCAACTGAGCTATTCAGCCACGCCAGTCACAGCCTTCCTTGTCAATTACTTTTAAGCAGTCTTTTTAAACTTCCGTTTCCTTTTTTTTTTACAATAAAAATATGCATGTATTGAAATTTATCAAAATTACATTTACCCTTCAAAAAACAATGTTAAAAGAATGAAAAGGAGAACCACAAAATGGAAGAACAGATTTGCAAAAGCCACATCTGATATGGACTTGTCTCAGAATATATTAAACTTTTATAAAGAACTCAAAAATAATAATACTGAAGAAGAAAACTCAAAAAAATAGAAAAAATAATTTAAATGACCCCTTCAAACAGTAAGATATACAGATGATAAAATATGCATATAGAAAGATTCACTATTTAGTCACTGGAGAAATGTAAATGAAAAACACAAGAATATACCACTACAACTCCAAGAAATGCTAAAATTAAAAAAAAAAAATTGATAATACCAATGGCTGGTGAGGATATGGAGCAACCAAAGCTCATCCAGTCTCGGTATGGCTTCTTCAGTGTTCCTTGGTTGAAGAGTCCTCTTAGTTTAGTCCAAAGTTGGTTTTTCCAGATGATAGTTCTTAAAATTAGTTTGTAATCCACTTTGGTTCTGGGAGGTGGATGTTGGTACGTCCGCCTACTCCAGCGCCATCTTGTCTTCTCCCGTTTCCTTTTTGAATGTCATATCTCAGGGGGGAAAAATATTTTTTTGTCTTGTTGTCTGAAAATATGTTTTGCCCATTATCAACTGGGGAAAACCACTCTAAGTTTCCTGAGTATAATAAAAAGAATGAAAAGCCAGATTAATAAAGGAAACTACACGCACTTCCTCGGAATACACACTGGCGGGCCGCAGGGCTGTGGAGGTGCTGGGCTTCCTGCGGGAGTGGACGCTCCCTAGAATCCAGGACAATGCCATTTGGGAACATGTCTACTTCAGCGCTCACCTATATATTTTTTTTCACCTGTTTCCATTCCTTCCTCCTTCTGTTCCATGAAGGTGTAAGTTGCATCCAGTGAAGAACGCAGGTCGTAAGCATACAGCTTGATGAACTTTGCACGTTTATATCCCCGTGGAACCACCACCAGCTCCCTGGCACTCTCTCTCATCTGACACCCTCCAAAGTGAGCCACTGTTTTGAAATCGTTCCCTAGAGGGACTGTCACTTGCTTTAACTTCACATACACCAAATCAACTAGATCCTGCACTGTCTGTTTGGCTTCTTTTGCTCAATACTATCTTTGAGATTTATGTTTTGATGTGTTAAAGCAGTTTGTTCCTGTTCATCGACTTCCATTTGATGGATATACCACAATGTATTCATTCATTCTAAGGCTGATGGGCATTTGGATGGTATCCAATTTGGGGTTATTATAAAAAGCACTGAACCTTCTTAGGCATGGCTTTTGTGAACATAAACACTCATTTATCAGATAGATAGATAGATAGATAGATAGATAGATGGGGAGACAGATAGATGGATGGAATTATGGGGTCTTATGGCATTAGCATGTTTAACTAGATTAGATGCTGCTAAACAGTTTTCAAAAATGAATGTACCAGTTTGCACCACTAACAACAATGCACAAGGTTGCTGCTGGCTTCACAGCCTAGTCAATACTGCATATTGCCAGTCATTTTAAATTAAGATATTAGACTAGAATTTAGTGATAGTGTTTTGCGATTTTAAATTGCAGTTTTTGATGACTGATGACATTTTATGCCTTTCTATATGCTTTTCCAATTTAAAAAATTAGGTTGGTTGCCAGGTTTGTAAAAAATATAGGTTTGGGACAAATACTCAGTGACAAAAAATGATTTGACTTTGGGTGATGGGTACACAATGCAATCAACAGTTCAAATGCTATAGAGATTATCTATATAATCTGAAACTTAAGTACTCTTATTGATCAATGTCATCCCATTAACTTTAATTTCTAAATAATTTTTTAAAATATTCCAGCTGCAACTGCTCTTCTAAAATGGGCAAAGAACTATATCAGTGAATTAAAATAACCTGTGAATTTCTCTAACCCAAATAAAAATGTTATGAAATTTTAAAAAAGTTTAAATTAAAAATATGGGTTCATAGTTCATTAAATATCATGAATAAAATTGTCAGATATATGTGTTACAAATCTCTTCTCCTAGTTTGTGCCATGCTTTCAGTGCTCCTAACTTTGTATTTTAAAGTTTTAAATTTTAATTAAGTCCAATTTATCTGTCTTAATGGTTATTTCACAAATATGTAGTTGCCTACATTAAAGTCATGGAGCTATTTTCCTGTTTTCTTCAAAAAGTTTTACTTTTAACCACTAAGTTTAATTCCATCCTGGATTTATATATGGTGTGAGATAGGAATTGGATTTATTTTTTTCTATATGATTTTAATTGACCCAGCATTATTTACTGAGCAGTCATTCCTGTCCCACTAAATTGCAATGTCTCCTTGTTAAAAAAAAAAGAAAACAGGGAACTGTGTTGTGTATTGGTTTTTTTATTGTGTTTGTTTTTTGGCTACTCTCTCATTAGCCTGTTTGTCTAATCTTACAGCAATACCACGCAGTCTTAGTTTCAATTTCTTTAAAGTAAGTAATAGTATCTCATAATATAGCATAATCAATCATTCATACCTACGTGATGAAGCCTCAATAAAAACTCTGGGCCTGGAAGCCTGAGTGAGCTTCCTGAGCTGGCAATACTCGGTGCATAGTCACACGTTAATGTCGGAAGGGTAACTCCACCTGAGGACAATGGAAACTTCACATTTGGAACCCCGTCTCCAGCGGGAGAGAGTGAGGAAGACTGAACTGCACAACCAGCTATAAGCTCTCCTGATAGAAGAGAAACTGATTTCCTTGGATAATTTCAATTTTTCTTCTGGTGTGCTTTCTTCCTGTTTGAAAACGGTGCAACATACTCTTTAATCAGGGGAATATCTGCGGTCTCACCATGGAAAATATAATAACCTCCCTTTTAGCTTTTTATTTAAACAGAAGGGGGAGACGCGTAAGAAAGAAATGGGTTTTCCTGACACCATAAAGGGAAGAAAACATGCTCCAGGTGAGGCTCGAACTCACAACCTCGGCATCACCCGCACATATACTGCTGTATAAGTACCGCGCGCTAACCGATTGCGCCACTGGAGCATGCTTTCTCTACGTTGCCCGCGCGCGCTCTACGGAGTCGGAGAGACACGCGCGACCCCGGCTACTGGTGGAGCCGGGAACCGTATGCCCGGGACTGGCAGCCCCTGGATATGCACCTGCACACGCACACGCACACGCACACGCATCCCTCTCGCCGGAGCTGGCCTGGCGAATATAACACGCTTCGGTCACGGCGCTGCCATATCTGCCGGAAGGATGATGCCACGCTGCCTCTGCGCCGCCGCGAAGCGCCATTACCCAGGGATCCCGCAAAGCACCGCCCTGAGCCCCCCACCCCACCGCCGCACGCGGAGCCCCCGAATCCTTCCTATTCCGCCTGAAAACCGCCTTTGAAGTCAGAGCCAGCCGACCCGCATCTTCCGCGGGAACACCACTGCCCTAGAGGTGACCACTTCTGCTTTGCGCGCGTCACAGAAGAAGGCGGTGACCACCCCACCCCTCCTCCTCCTCCACCTGCCTGGACCCCCCATGAAGGTTCACTGCAGACAGTCTGCTCCTGCGACGTGATGTCCACCCAATGTCCCTGTATCCTCCCCGGGGCTTCTTATTAGAAAGCCAGTTTTGTTTATTTGCTGGTGTGCTTGCTTGTTTGTTTTTGGCCTGGGAAAATTGCAGCTGTCAAACTATACAAACACATGAACATGAAGCCTCTGGCTTTTATGGAATAACTCTCGTCAGCGAGGAGAATTGTGCAGAGAAGGGACTAGACTGAGCCTTGGGATCTCTGCTCTAGCAAGCCCGTGACTCCCTGTATTCACCGTCTGTCTCCAGACTCCGGGACAGGGGTTTCCCTGTGACCTCCCCTCTCAACAGAACTGTTGATTTTTCAGTCTGTCTAGCTTTTTAATTATCGTGAGGATAAACAGGAGACTTCCCAGCTCCTTACCTAAGGAACTGGAGATCCTGTGTTGCATTTTTTTTTTTTTTTAATCACTAAACAGTGCCCTGTAATGAACAGCTTTTTATCAATGTGAGTTAAAAATCTCACCCCTGTATTTCAATGGGAGAACTGCAAATACTATAAACATTAGCACAATAAAATAATTACAAAGATGGCTTTAGTTTTCCAGGTTATTTTTTTTTGACCCAGGTTAAATAGTTTCCTGATTACTTCATTTTGCTGCACATGCAGGTTTGGAAATGTAGTGTTACCGAGCAAGGGTTCACGGCCCCAGGGGAATAAAAACCGATGCTTACGGCACCTCGTTCTGAAAAGAAAGGCTTTATTTTGAAATCGACTAGCAAGGAGACAGGAGGCAGGCTGTTACCTCTTTCTGATCCGGGCTCTGGGAGAGATTTAAGGGGTTTCAGCACCAGACCTTCCAGGACAGCGCACCCTTCACTTCTGAAAAGACCCAGACATTCGGGTTTCCGTCACGTCCTCTGTACATGCTTCGACTTCATGGCTTGAAGTTTTGCTCTGCTGTCTCTGAAAACAACTGAGTATTTTATAAGAGACAGACAGAGCCAGTCTGAGCTGGTTCCGCAGTTACAGCAGCATCTGTTCCTTTTTCAAAAAATTAAGTTAAAAAAAAATTTACTCATCACATATTTGAATTCCGACTGGCTTGTGGTGAAAAAGTACGTCACTTGGCTAGAAGGATGGAGGAGTATTTCGAGAAGAGCAGTGTTCGTGAAGTTGTGAAAACATAAAGAACCTTGAAGACTCTGAGGAGCAACCAAGGTACCAGGAAGCTACTCTGGTTGATTTTAGTAGAAGTGAATCACTCTTTATCAATTTCCTGTAAAATTTTCAAACATAGTACAATGTGAAATGTGGTGGTTGTCTCAAGAATCTAGAGTACTTTTTTGAGGAATGTATCTGGGTCTTGTCGGTAGTATCGTATTATTAATTAATTAATTTACATGTGGTGTAGGAAAATTCCATAATTTTAATGTTTGGTATATAGATCATCGCTTTTGGTAACTAATGTAAACCTTCAGATGTTATCAAGGGCTTGTTTTGGGGGGCAGCTAATTCCAGTTGTGAGATAATACACTGAGGCCAGCAGGATCTGTCACTTCATATTTATGTAGAATATTCACCAGGGCTTAGTTACTTTCTTTGTTTCTCTTTCTTAGTTGATCTTGGTTCCTTGGCCTTCAGGTAATTTATAAGCCTCCTAAAGCATCTCTGAAACTCACCGCACTCTGGTTACATTTCTTTAGCTAGGTTTCATTCAACAGTTACTGAGCACATACTTGGGTCCATATTCTGCAAGGCTTTGAGATACAAAATCTAATAAGATGTGTCTCTTCTCTCCAGGGGACTTTAGCATCATTAGATAAATGATACAATTGATAATTATAACATAGTCTCTTTAGGCCTCCAATGTCTTAAATTAGTCAGGACTCTTTAAGTAGCAAGTGACTGAAATGCAATACAAATCTGTTTATCAGCTGGTTTTATACAGTAGACCCCCCCCCTTTATCTGAGGTTTTGATTCCCAGTGTTTCAGTTACCTAAAGTCAACCACAGCCTGAAAATATTAAGTGAAAATTTTTAGAAATAAATAATCCATACATTTTGAATTGGGCACTGTTGTGAGTAGCGTGATCGAGTTGCAACTACTAAAGTCACCCAAACGACCGCTGAAGGATTACAACCTCTGCAGCAAGATTTTGATAATGAAAAAAGACCACTTCTGAGTACAGTGTTCTTTCAAAAGGTTTTGGAAAAAACCTTCCACTATGGAGGATCCTCCACCTTGGACATCATTCACTCCTGACATACAATGATGGACATCATCACGGTTCCATGGTCCCGGGATCACCTGCAGCTGATAACCCTCCCGATGTATCTTCAGAAGGTCAATTGTAGCCTAACGCTAAGTCACCCACTTCATTCACCTCACCTCATCTCACATTAGCACGAGAGGGTGAATACAAGATAGTAAAACTTTTTGACATACACCATATTTACATAACTCTTATTACAGTACATTGTTATAATTGTTCTATTTTATTATTAATTATTGTTAATTTCTTACTGTGCCTGACATATAAACTACACATCATCATAGATATGTGTAGTATATAGGGAGGGAAACCACATAGAGTTTGGTACTATCCACCACTTCAGGGGTCCTGAAACCCATCCTGCGTGAATAAGGGGGGAACAGTGTTGGCATTGGTTGTACTTCAGGTATTACCGAGTTCATATAACACAGCAGCTTTAATTACTTACTACCTGTTCTGAAGAATTCTCAGTTCTAGAACTCCCTACTTTTGTTAGCAGTAAGCTCAGACATCGAGGAATTCGTTCTTTGGAGTCAGGGAAACATTCTCTACAGTCAAAAGCAAAGCTACAGAGGCTCCAGTGAGATTCGAACTCACGACCCCTGGTTTACGAGACCAGTGCTCTAACCCCTGAGCTACGGAGCCCCAGCTAAGAAGCCACTAACTCCTCTTAAAGTTGATCATATGTTTATATCTTTAGGTTTTTGTTGTTTTCTAGAAAATCTGACATTCCACCTTCAGCCCCTTTCTGATTTTCTGGGCTGTTAATAAAGATATTCCCGTCCTGAGAGTCACAGCATCCTCCTCCTCAAATGGTTTTGTCAAAGGAAGTGCAGGACTTCCCGCCCCGCCTGTGAGGGGTTGGTTAGGATCGGGACTGGGACAAGGTTGGGTCAGCGGACAATGAGAGCCTGACCCATCTGCCGGGATGCGGGGTTGGGGCGTGGACCAGGTGCAGCTGCTTCATTCACAACGCGCCCTTGGCGACCAGACATCAATTCTCGTGCCTCGTCTGGTCAGGAAATCCCCGACGTCAGGTGTCAGGAAAGAGACCGAGAGGCGCCGAGAGAGGGGCAGGGCCTGGACAGGGCTTTCCTGGACACTGGAAGGTGGGTCTGGGCTGAGGACCAAGCCTGCATCTCTTTTCACTGGAGACGCTGAATCCAGACAGAGGAGCTCTGTCCACGGGAGCCCTGGCAAAGATACCAGAAAACGGCCACTTTTCACTAGATAAAGGGGCAGTCTGGAGACTGAGCTCAGACAAGCAGCAACCACAATGTAAGGAAACGGGGTACAGGAGACAACCCCATTTATTCTGTCTTGCAGGTCTGTGGTCAGGAATCTAGGAAACGCTCCATCATTCCTGAAGAGCCCCTTGGAGGACTCTCAGGCCAGCACAGGAAATCACCTGAAGGATCCCTCACTCATGTCTGACATCACAATCTGGATGGATTGAGAACAGGGAATATGACCCTCTTGTTCAGATAGGGGGTTGGCCACTTCTTCGCTGAGAATCTCCCCCGATCCTGGAGCAGCATGGAGCTGGATCTGCTGGATGAGAGGTGAGTTACAAAGAACACAGTGTTGGGGTAACAAGTGGGGTTGGGGGTCTAGGGGCCTGGGCTAGGAGTGCCGTGGGAGGGGAGGCGAAGAGGGAGCCCCTCACTGCCCAACATGCCACCTCAGGGCTGTAGGACTTGTTCAGGTCCTCACTGACACCTGTCCTCTCCTGTCTTCGAATTTCTCAGTGAGTTCAGGGTTGCACCCTAGTCCATCATATCCCAGAAATGGGGCCCCCCACCTTTACCCTAGGATGCAGCTGGGCGTTGATCGTCAGAGTCTTTATTATAATACTCTGAAAACTAAACACTGAGGCATCAGAGTGGCTGAGTGGTCTGAGGCAGCTACACTCAAGCTTTACTTCCCACGGGGGTTTCTGGTCTCGGTGGGTTTGTGTCCCACTTCTGATACACCTCTGTTCTCTTGCCAAGGTCACAGCTAGCAGAGATTCCCTCCTCTGAAAAAGTACCTTGTGGTTTTGGAAAAGTAAATTAATAGCTCCCTCTGAGATTTCTTCTTAGAATGATGCAACTTAGATGTAAAAAAAAAAAAAAATGCATTCAATGACATTCTATGTGGACTAAGATCTTGGTCTTAAATTTAGGATCTTAAGATTTTTGCAGCTTTGACATTAAATGAGTTTTCTCCCCCTGTATAGCTTTTAAGTTACTAGGCAGCGATTTCTTTCCTAGAAGTATACCTCGGTGAAATTCCAGCCCAGCTCCATGGCTGGCCTTGCCTGGTATAGTCGGTAGCATTTTGAGGTACCAGATTGTAGGAGGCAACCTGGATGTCCATCAGCTGTACTGCAGTGGCTGCATATGAATTTTGTGCCACGCAGCAGCTGCACACAGAAGCAGATGTAAATGTAGCAAGACAATAGATTCTAAAAACTGTGTTGAGTAGAAGAAAACAAAATCAAGATCAGCAGTGCCAATGAAAATTAAAATCACTCAAAACACTTTTCAAGGGTAGTTTTTTTTCCCTAAGTATCCTAAATACTTAAGAGAAGATCCACACATTGGAGCAAAGGGCTTGAATACATGGCATGACAGGGGAAGGCATATTTATGAAACAAAGTCCTGAGAGTGACTTTTCATGGACCAAAAACACAATGAGCCTTGGACAGCCAAGTATGATGAACTTACCTCTGTGAACCCAAAGCCTGCCTTCTCCTTCCTCCACATGACTAAATTTCACTTATTAAAAGTGCCAATGAAAATTTGCTTTACAGAAGTTTTGGGCAAAACTTCTTTGGCTTGTCATTTTAATATTCTTCCTTTCATCATGTCTTTATTGCATAAAATATAATTCACATCACTGAGTTCTATTTTTCTTGTAGTTTTCAACATCTAAGTTAAGTGATGCCTGCATATGCTCCATCCACATCCCACTGGACCTTGAAAAAACAGGTTTAAAGATAAAAAAACTCTTACGAATTTCAAGAGAGAAATTGCTGAGCATTAAACCCCAAGAGCAGGGACCTTCTGCGTATGGGTTTGGGGCAGGGAATGAGCAGTGTGACTGCACCACGGCCTTCTAAATGAGAAGTTTCCGCAGCCAAATATATAGGAATTGAAAGACCATTTTGAAGCTAAAGTTGAGGAGGTAAGGACCAAGTGGCAGGAATAAAATGTGTGTGGCATATTCTCTGGAACCAAGCTAAATAAGTGCTTGGTTTTCTAAAGGGAACCACCAGCAAGACTCAGGTTAGTTTTGTTGGAATTAACATTTGCATTGAGCTTTTGAGCAGTTTTATAGAAGGTCACTAACAACACCAGGGTCTGGCCCACAACTGTCCTCAGTGCATTTCCAAACCTTCCTTTGAAGACTTTCCTGGGGGAGCATTCACTTAGGACTAAAAGTTACTGGCTTTCAAGACCAGAGGTCACTTCTTGTCCGTTGGAAGGCTGTGATTTTATTCTGTTAATGCAGCTGGGGAGGTTGCTGGGAATGAAACCATCTGGGGAGATGGCTTCTGTGTTAAGAGGTCAACACAATGTCTGCAGCTTCTGTGGCGGAGAGAATGACAGTAGAGCCAGTTGCCCTGCAGAACTCTAAGGGGCGCAGAAGGACAGAAGAACAGAAGAACAGCTCAGAAAAGGCATCAGTCAGCATCTTCTGAGCCTGGACTTTATACAGTAAAACCACCCTTCTGGATTTGAAATATTAGATTCATCCCAATTAACTTCCCCCCCCTCTGTCCTTGGAGAATATTGATCTCTGGTTTTGTAAGAAGTTTGGAGTATTGATAACCCATCTTTGTAAAAGTCCATTTAAAAATTTTACCTGTCTAGTAGCAACTCGATGTGCAATGTGTGTGTGTGACAGGTATTACATCAGAACAATCCAAATCATACAAAACAAGGTAGCATAGAACCATGAAACTGAGAGAGGAGAAGCCTGATTTTGAATAAACAAGCAGCAGGTGCATGGGCTCCGGTGTGAACAGATCCCAGCGAGGAAAGATCACCTTGGGTTTGGGTTTTGATAACTGTAAGCCCAAGTACCTAGAGAAGAAAAGAGAAAATGACCTGTGTGGACTGAGAGGAGGCTTCAAATATATCTGGAAAAATAAATAGATAAAAATAAAAATTAAAAAAAAGATGGGTTGTTGTTTTTTTTAATTTTTGAAAGGGGGAGAAAGATAGCCAATAAGGGTGAAGAAGTTACCTAAGAAACAAAGAAATGGAAATGCTTTAAAACGGCTTTGCAGGATTCCTTGTCTGGAAGCACCAGGCTTCTCTGACAAAAACCCATCCTTACAAAATATTTATATTAATATATGCAGGAGATCCAAACGGGCTGAATGCCAACTTCCTGATAAAGGGGTTCAGAGCTTTGGTTTTCCTGAGTAAGTTACGGAGATGCAAACGCCTTAGACATTTGCCTGTAGGCAGCAATTTCAAGAAGGAAATGTGAGGGTAGACCCAGAATGAAAGACAGGGCTTGGGAGAGATGGGTAGAAAAAGGAAAAAGAAAAGTTGCCACAGATCCAAATGGCTGTTAAGGCATACTCAAATTAATAACCAGTAAGAAGACAGCTAGCTACCTGTGAGGAGTGGGTGGTACAGTGGAAGTGTGTGGGGCCTACAACTAAGTGGGTCAAAATAATCCTCCCCTACAATAGTCTCCTATCAACACAGATTGTCTTGTTAAATTTCAACATTCCCACAAGAACACCAGGCAGGAAAAACAAAACAAGTTCAATCACTCATGATGGTGACACTGTTGCTTTATATATCTTGTTTGCTTTAGCATGTCGATAAAAATGGGCCCTTATCAAAATTGTGTCTTTATTAGCGTTTTTAAAGCTCACAACGCATTGGGCAACAGTGCAGCATCTTAGTTACTGTCTATATGCAGCGACCCTATCTATCACTGCTTCTTTGCCGAGGCGCTAACAAAGCTCAGGAATGAAGACCCACCGTGACAGAGGCCACCTGCCTGGTCTTTCCTGTCTTTACATAGGATGGAGCTCAAGACAAAGTCGAGTTAAAAACATAGAGAACAAGGGAAAAGGGGACTCTCCGTGTGCTGGTGGGGATGCGTTGTCTAGCTCCACTTTCTTGGAAGGCAAGCGTGGGAGGAGACGCTGAGCTTGGCAAATGCAGGTGGAGAAATGAGGGGAAAGAGGAGGGAAGGAGAGAAGAGACTGAGGGAGGAGAGTGAAGTAAAAGAAGAAGAAAGGTGGGCGTGCTGAAAATGAGATGTACGAACACGTTGGAAAAGTGGGTTTCCAGGGAGTTCGTTTTCCAGACGTAAGCACTGGTATAAAGATTCCAGGAAACCCCAGCTCTGAAAGGAAACCACGGAGGAATGGACGAAACGGAATCTCCTGCATGAGCCATAGCCTACATTTTCTTCAACCAACTCGAGACGCTCCTGAAGCTCTTCCCACTTAAGTCCAGGGTCAAGAAGCCTGACGTCCCACAGACCAGCGGCTGACGTCCCACAGACCAGCGGTGTGATGTCCCACAACAGACTGCAGGGATGTTTCCCACCCTGCTCTGGGCACGACTTTCCTAGTCATCCCTCCCGCCCCCGCCTCTGCCCCCCCCCGCCCCCCCCCCCCCCCCCGCAATAAGGACTCCCCAGTGATTGTCTGTGTAATGAAAGAGTTCCAGTCAAACAGAATGCTCAGTATAATCAACCTCGGGGGCAACCCTGAAGCCGGCAGATGTGACCAGCGCTCCTGGAAGACTCTAGTGATTATTGAAGTACTAAAAACCAGCCAGTAGGAGCCTGGGTAGCTCAGTCGGTAGAGCATCAGACTTTTAATCTGAGGGTCCAGGGTTCAAGTCCCTGTCCAGGCGGGATGTGGGTTCTTTTCTCTTAGTGAAGGTTCCAGTGACTATAAATCTTTGGGAGGCGTTGGGATTGGAGCAGATAAGCTATCTGGCAACGCTCATGCTAAACACTGTTTTAAATTTTCAGTCCAGTAGTCACAATAGCTGCTTTTCCATTATCTTTTAAAACAGTTCTTTAGGGCCGGGAGGTGGGTACAAAATCCAGAGCCTTCCCTAATTTTCTTCACATTTTTTTCTTGATTCCTAACTCATTCAAAAAGACAGGAATGACCTGGCAGAGGGGCGGCTTCTTGAAAGCTGGGCTCCTCCCCGTTGCGCCACAGCGATGGCCTCCAGCCTCCATGGAAACCGGTCTTTTCTCTTGTGTTTCTCAAACTTGTGTTATTACATATGTTCTGGGTGTAATGTGGACAACATTGGTCACGGGTCACCCTGCAGCCCAACTCGTCCTTGTCAGGATGGCCGAGTGGTCTAAGGCGCCAGACTCAAGCTCCTGCTTCCCTTGCTCGGGGTTTCTGGTCTCCGTATGGAGGCGTGGGTTCGAATCCCACTTCTGACAAGTTGTTTTGTTCTTGCTGTGTTCCCTGCAGTTTACCTGAGATTAGGAAGGAAGTGGGGCGGACGGCACCAAATCTTAGCCTCCTCCCGTTTTCAACCACATTTGACGCTTAGACAACTGGGCACCTGGTAGGAAGAAGGAAGAGGTGCTGCTCTACGGCCCAGGATGCACAGGACAGCTCCCTGAAGTGGTAACGAGAGTCTGTCTCACGATAAATCCTCACAAGTGCATATAGTTTAAAATTTTCAGGCGTTCTCCCTCCAGCGATGCCTGCCCACGCCTTTCTTCCCTCCCAGGCGTGCATCTCCTAAACCTCTAAGTGTCCCCGTGAGACTTGCAACCAGGGGAGCAGTGGTAATACCCTGAATCTGCCTCCAAGGCCCCCTTTTCTCTGACTTTTCAGTGAACTAAAGCAGCCCTGCCTCGGCTCTCCTGTTGCCTCTTCTATCCTAAGCCCTTCCTTGTTCCACTGTCCCCAGCTTTAATACACATACTCTCAAAAAAAAGTTCCAATATTACCAGAAGGCTTACTGTCAAATACATAAATAAGCCTTACTGTTCTCTTAATTTCTTGTTACCTCACCTAGATGCCACCAAAATTAACATTTTGAAACTGCACCAAACCCTTTTGGATTTACAGATTTTCATTCTCCTCAATAATATGCGTAACTGCTTTCATTAATTGATTTAGATGTTATGTATATATTTAATTTCCATTGTGTTATTATCTTTTAGTTATCAGAGTCCAAACTTATGATCCTTTGTCATTAAAGTCTTTGTTGAAGCCGATGTTAGCTCTCCTTCCTTTATAACCTGGTGCCAAGTCAGCCACATTTACTTCTTGGCTTCAAACACATAATTTTTCCTTATTTCATTTTTAATGAATTTGCATTGCTCTGAAGCAAAAATTCTTAGAGACAAAATGTGCTAAGAATGAGAGAAGGTATGTTTTTAAGTGAGATTCTGCAAATGTCAGGTGCCAAGGACTCAAGTATGAAACGCTGGCTCTCCCAGTGATGAGGTGTGGTGGTGAGAGTAGGCCAGGCTTCCACAGCCACAGGCAGCTGTGCCTTGTCCAGACTGAGATGTCGACTGGATCCCCTTCCTCATTTCCTTCTAAACTCTGCAGGGTGCCCACAGGCAGCTGTGCCTTGTCCAGACTGAGATGTCGACTGGATCCCCTTCTTGATTTCCTTCTAAACTCTGCAGGGTGCCGCTCTTCTCCAGGAAATTCCTAGCATCCTGCTTTCCCCCCTCTCTTCTGCCACAGAGTGTAGACTTTGTGTCATCTTGGCACAGAAGCAGGGCCATCACTCCCACAGCTGGGATCACATCCAGTTATTTCACATTTTTCTCCCAGGAGAGGATCACTGGTCCCTTCTCCTGTCACTTTCACCCATACTTTTTGTGTCCTAAGGGATGCATGGAGGGTGGGGTCAGATAAGCTGTGGCCTGGAACCTGGCATTATTAGCACCAGCAACCGCAACTGACCAAATGCCCCAAGCAATTTTTTCTGTGCACTGACAGAGCAGGTTCCTTGTGGATGTCCTCTCGTGAGTATTTACCCTCAGACCCCACAGAATATTGCAGGCACATTTCCATCTCCATTTCTGCCCTGTTGGTGCATTTCCATGAGCAGCAGTATAACCTGTCTGTCCACTGATCCATTTTCAGTGGCTTCGATGTTCTTATTCAGAAGTCCTGGCTCCAGCAACAGCTCAACTCACAATACGTTTGTAGGGACAAGAAAGACACCTTCAAGTGTGAGAGGGGCAGAGTCTAGTCTTATTCCCACGGGATTTCAAGTATAATGTTAGCCCCATCAATTCTTCCTGACACCCGGCTTTCTGATTCTTTCTCTCCTGCTATCACTGTCCTACAGAAACCCTAAGCCTCTGTCTGTGCATTTCCTGGGCAAAACCCATTACAGGCCAGATTTGCTCACTAGTGGTTGGGTAAATGGAGCTCATCTAAATTACATTAAATTAAATTGGTCAAAATTAAATTTCATTCCAGTGAGGAGCAGAAAATGGGACTGAAAAGCAACTTGAAGGAATATTTTTCCTTCTGAATTATCCTCCCCGCTCTTCGCATGAGGAATATGCCCAACTTACCAAACACACACTTATCTATACAGAAGCCTTATCACATCTGTCAAATCCCTCTTCATAATTTGAGAAGAGGCCACTTGTGCTGGTAGTTGTGGCTGAGTGGTTAAGGCGATAGACTAGAAATCCATTGGGGTTTCCTCACAAAGGTTCGAATCCTGCCGACTATGCCTAGGGCTTTCACTTTATACTAAAACTGTTAACTCGAAGAAAGCACGTGTATCTCTCTTGTACCAGTCTCCCTTCTCTTATCCAACCACAGTGGCCGCGTATTCCTTACCTAAACGTGTCCTATCGCAGCCCTAGCGAAAACAGGGCCTTTTCTCTCCCAAGTGTTGTCCAGAAAAAGCCACATGGGTAGGGTTATTTCCTCAAAAATTTTTCTTGCCTGGCAGGGCTCAAGGCTGTCTCCAGGTTTCTCTCTCCCAAACCCTGCTTGAACTAAGCTGTTTCAAAAAGAGACACTTTGGTGAAAGTGTTACATAAATTGTAGAGGATGTTTAGTCTACGTCACAAAATGGAAGCTATTTTACTGTTATTTTAAAACTGTATCAGTGTAAAATTGGGAATAGGAACTTAGGATAACTTTTTTAAATGAGGATGAAGAGACCAAGACCTCTAAGAAATTAAGAATATGATAGCAGGAAAAAAAAAAAGCAGTAAATAGAATATTGGAAGATCAACTTTAGAAAAACTCCACAAAATTTAGAAGGATGTCAAAGATTGAAAATAGTAGTGAAACTGAACTGAAAACCAAATCAGGGCATTCAGTATCTTCTGATCACTGCCAGTTCCAAAAGGAGACAGGAGAAAAACCGGAGGGGACTTTTATCAAAAAATACTAGAAAATTTGCAGGATTGCAGGACTTGATGATCCAGGTAGAAAGGCGTGACCATTGTTACTACTGTTTATGGTGTTGAATTTAGAAAATATTTCCTTACTTCAAAGTCACAAAGATATTTCTCTATGTTGCTTGTAGAAGCTTGCTTTATCTGTCTGTCTGTCTATTTTTTCATTTATTTCATTTTTACATTCAGATCCCCAGTCTACCTGGAACTGGCTTTCTGGATAATGTCAAAGGGATCAATTAAAAATTCTTTTCCATGGTGGTAGTCATTTGATCATTTCCTCCCTTGTATTCACTCACAACTTACGCAAAGACTATTCATTCTTACTATTTCTAAAGTACTTCCTTGCTCATAAAGCAAGGTATGGAGTGTGGGGTCTAAGTCTGAATTCTATTTAGTGTCATTGTCCATGAGCAATTCAATATTGTCTTGATTATGCTATCTTTAGGTCTTTAGTATTTGGTAAAGTGAGTTCTCTAATTTTGCTTTCCTTTTTAAAGATAACTTGGGATACTTTGGCCCTTTTTACTTTAATATTATATTTTTGTCAATTTATCAATCTCCAAAAACACAAACAAATAAAACAACAATACCTGGTGGTATTATTACAAATGACGCACTGGCTCTTTAGGTCAGTTTGGGGTAGAATTAATGTTTTTACAATATTGAGTGCTCCAATCTAAAATCTTTCTAGGAATCGGATGTTTAATATGACATTTAGTAGCATATTTACTTTAATTTTATTATTGCAGGTTGTTGCTTTTTTTTTTAATATTGGAGGGAATGTAAAATGGCTTAAAAATGAGCCTGGTTGAATACACTGGCCCTGGCCCAGTCTGTATAACTCTGGTACACGCACAGGAACCCACCTTGCATAAGCACTTTGAGATGAGAAAGACACGGACAACTGGTTTAACTGGAATTTCAGCTCCGGGCTTGGGTACACCTTTGCCTAATTTACAATATTGAGGTTAATGAATCATGCAGCCTGAATTTAAAGAGAATGTTCCCATAGCAGCTTTATGCTTACTTTTACTTGCATGATTTCATCTTTTATTATTGTTACAATTAGGCTATATGATATAAAGGAGAAACCCTAATGCAGGGGATTCTTAGGCTGTGGCACAGAATCATCAACCATTTTGTGAATTCCCTGGAATAGTTTGCTAAGTGGTGTGTTTAGTGTCTGTGAGAAGATGTGTAAGTTTCCATTCTGTTTGTCATGGGGTAGTAAACCTGCAAAGGTTTTAGAAATCTTCCCTAATAACTTCACAGTCCATTAAAGGGACAGAAGAGAAATTGCCAGCTTTATTTTCTGGTTTTGGTAAATGCATAAAATGCCTTTCAGTGGCCATGAGGCCCCAAGCAAATTCTTTTTTAACTAGTAAGAGCAGTTCTCTACATGGGCTGAGCACCTCTTCCCTCCATGACAACCAGCAGTCGCCCACATATTGAGGGCAGCTCCACAGCAGTGCCTTTGTTGGTTTTTCGTGTTCACACACCAATGCTGGCAGAGACCCCTAAAAAGTAAATGCAGCGAGGTTTATCTGAGCCATAATTCTAAGTCCATTATGGAACTTACTCTTCTTCTTTCCTTTTTATATATTACTGTCTTGTTGCTGCCTGGGGTAAACCACTTCCTTTTTTACATTTGGGATCCATATGCTGAACTATACAGTGCATTCTGTCTATAGAAGGTCATGGACCAGCACTTTCTGCAGAGTAACATTATCAATCGCTGTGCAAGTAAAAAAAAATTCATTTTTATTTGTTTTAGCTTTCCATCTTATCTGTGTGATTAGACTGCCAGAAGCAAGCACTTTCTCCAACATACCCCTGGGTGTGTTTACGAAGCTTCCTTCCCAGTGGACACTAATCTGTTCAGGGACATGGATTGTGCATTTCATTTCTAATTTCTCTTCTTTCCAACTCCTTCGTCCTGCTTTTCAAGTTTACATGTGTTTTTAGAATGGCCCTAGACCAAGAAGTGACTATCCAGGACACCAGCTATCACCCACCTGAAAGAATAGCTTGTTTACTAAAGAGGGGAAGTTTTATTTCTGTATTTAGCCAGCGCTACTTCTACACTCCTTTTAAAATTTCTTCCTCTGGCTATGTTTTCACACGGTGCTCCTGTGAGTTGCAGTAAAGCGCTGTCTGCAGGCGATGGAGATCATACATACGCAGTCGTGTTGGGTGAACACAATCCTGAGTCTGGTACAAGGTCCCAGCCTAAGAAGGTGAGCACTACGTATAAGGGTTTTGCATGGAATAGATGCTTTGCAAGTTTCCTCGTGTTCATTCGCTCGTTTTTAATCGCCGAGCGAATAAGAAGAGGTACCCCTGTGCACGTTTTGCTCATCCGGGTTAGCAGGGGAGTTCCGTTCTGCGGTCTTCCCTGTGCGCGCGGGAGCGCCCCCCGAGCGCAGCGGCGGCCGAGGGGGACTGCGCGCAATGCGCCAGCGAGTTTTGTTCAGTCGGGTGGCGCTGCTCAGGGTTTCCTCCCACTGTGTTATTTTATACATCGTTGTGCAGCCCTGAGCGATGCCTGCACACCCGCTGGGAACCCCACCAGCCCGGACCCCGAAGGCGCAGCTGGGTAAAGCTCCGCTGAATGCTGACAGCTCCGCTGCCGCCCTGCGGAGAGGACCGAGACCAGACTGCAGGTGCCTCGGCAGGACTGGGGAGGGTGCACCCCCCACGAGGAACCCGCCTGCCGGGGGTCCGGAAACATTTTCTGTCCCTGGGCGCTGGAAAAGGTCCCTGCGTACCAGCAGCCAGGCTTTGGCGCAGTTGGGAGCCTTCGCTGGGCACCTGCCCCTCGTTGGGGGCAAGCAGGATGACTTCGAAATGCCGCGCCTCTGGTGAGCTCCTCACCCATCGCTACAAGTGACAAAACTGAGACGTTTTCTTCAAGCATAACTTTCCCATTTCCTCTCAAACATAGTTCTCTTGCAAGCTCCTTCCCTGAATTTGCAAGAAATCGACACATTAAAGCTAGTTTTTTTTACAGGAGATGGACCTGATAACCAGGTGGAGAAAGCTCTCATGGCTGATATTGAGCAGATCTGCAGATAAGCGATGTGAAATCTCTAAGTTCGGTTTACCGGTCTACATAAGAACTAAAAATATCAACTTCGAGTTCTTAACTGTTAAATCTTTAATGAATAAAAGATGTTCAATCCAGGGGTGCTATGTCTAAGAAATGCTCACTCATTTATTTATTTTTTCTTAATGAAGAAAGCAAGGACCAGGACCACAAAGTGTCCGAGTTAATTGAGAGGAGGTTAGACTTCATAGATTCGGATGCTCAGCAAAAAAATAAGATGAGAGAAAATAAAAGTCCTTATGATTTCCTGGAAAATGTGTGAGTAGACTAACAATTAAGTACTAGCAGTAGAATTACTCTAACTCATCCAAGACGATTATGGAAACATATGCCACTCGTGAGGTTCCATGGTGTAATGGTTAGCACTCTGGACTCTGAATCCAGCGATCCGAGTTCAAATCTCGGTGGAACCTGCCTTGCCTTGTGTTTTTTCCTTCGAGAAAACTGTCCACCTAAAGGACCGGGTTCAATTTTGACTCTGACACCGTGATGTCCTAAACTGCCAACACACCTGCATCTGTGAGGACTCGGGAATAGAATTCCACTCAGCTTTAATGGAAATTATTTTATAAGGAAGAAAGGAAGCATCATAATGTCAGAGCAAGGAATGCTGACAGCAAAGACACTTTCTGGTGGAATACTGGACATCTCTTGGAGAGAACTGAAGTTCGGAGTGGCTGCTTATGCTCATGAGCAAGAGATCAGCTACGTAGTCGTGGCTGAGTGGTTAAGGTGGTGGGTTCAAAATCCACTGGGGTCTTCCTACACAGGTTCAAATCCTGCCAGCTCTGGAGCTTTCTTTGGAAATCTACGAAGGCCTTATTCTTGTGAGAACCTGTCTACCTGGAAGGAAAATTCCCCAGTGTGGTTCTTCTTGGTCCCAGTGGAAGACTCCACATGCTTCCCCAAACAGAATAAGGTTAACATTACTTTAGTACTTTAAAAACTAATAATAATTGGAGGTCCTGGCCCAGTGGTTGAGTGGATAACCCCATGTCAGGGCAAGTACAAGAAGCAATCAATGAGTACACAACTAAATGAAATAACCAAGCTTCTCTCTCTCCTTTCTCTCTCTCTCTCTCTCTCCCTTTCCCTCTCTCTCTTTCTCAAGTCATTGGAAAAATTTAAAAATTAATTAATTTTTTAAAAAAGGAATCAGATCACAGTCCCAATGGTAGGAATTAGACCACAGTCCTCATGGTGTTTCCTTCCACGCCCCCATCAAGAGAGCCTAGGCTTTGGTGATAACTTCATGTATCCTTCAGTCAAAACCCTGCTTTGAAGGCAGCCTTTCCTAAATAAAGCAGTGTTTGCTCTCCAAGGAGTTAGACCTTTCTACAAACACATGTAAAAGGAAGTTCCAGGAAATCTTGGATCATCTACAGTGAAAGCCAAGATTCAGAGTTATGGTCGCCAGGTTGTGAATAAAACTGAGCGTTCACAAGAAAACCACCACACAATTCAAGAAATGAGGGAAAGTCACTTTGTTTGTAATCCAATCAAAAGTTATGCCAGGCCGGCTTGTCCCAGGGTCTAGGTACAGTGTTGAAGAAAGAGAGAGAACGGAATGTTAACCACAGTTGAATATCTCCCTAGAAATTTCTAGGAAGGTTTGGTCTATCTGTGCCTTGGCAGCTTGCCAGTCACTTCTCTTGCCATTCAGCCTCTTACTCATTTTTGAAATTATCTAGACAGGTCATTCTCCTCCCCATTTCTGAGAGCAGTTGTATGCCTTCTTTTCTTTATTACTTGATCCATTTATCCAAGGGTCTAGCAATTTTACCTTTTTTTTTTTTCAGGTAAAATTTCAGCTTTGTAGGTAATCTCCATTTTATGTTTCTATTCTAAAGCATCAACTCAGCCATTTCCTTTATTATTTTTTTCCCTAAGCTTCACTTGGGTAATATTTGATGATTTTCTAATTTTGCCCAGTGAACCATTAAATCAATGCTGTTCAGCTTTTATTTTTATATCATATGTAATTTAAAACATCCATCTAAGTGTGTCTATGGCTACGAAAAACATTTTCAAAGTCATACTTTAGATCAAGTGTATTTGTATATCGGGACCTACAGAATGGAGGCCATCCGATGGCCAGGCCCACCTCATTAATCTGCACCCAAGTCAGCCTGCATTTACTGGAAACACCTCTTTGTCAAGGAGAGGTCAGGCCTTGATCTAACTGTGGTCCCTGAACCCAGAGAGACATAAACTGAAGTTACATGTGTGTTGCTTCAGTGGACGAGGACTGTCTCCCTTAAACCCCCATTCCTGTACTTTGTCCCTCCTCTTCCCCAACGCCTCTTCTGACTCCTGCCCTGGGTCCACCGTCCCGCGTCTCCTTCCTCTCTCTGCCCCTTTTCCAGGATTTTCCACTTGAATACTTTCTCTTCCCTTTCCCTTTCTCTGGGACAGGGGAAATCACAGCAATCCACCGTCTGCCTCCGTGCAGACATGGAAATCCCTTTATTCCAGGAATTTCTGAGTAGGTCTACGTGACAGTCCAGCAAGCAGGGAGCAAGCGGGCAGTTGAGGTGGAAGATAGATAAGACTGAAGAACATCTTCCATTATTTTGAGCTTCAAATATAGTTGGAGCAATCAAAACGAGGTCACTCTGTCCCAGAAAAAAGAGGACAGGAAGGTTGTGGTGCCATCTTTTTCCCTTTGACTAAGATTTCTGCTTTGTGGTGAAGGAAGCAGGATGTCTCCTGTGCGCAAGTTGGAAAGCCGTAAGAAAAGGACGCTTAGCAGAGGATGGTTTCGATCCATCGACCTCTGGGTTATGGGCCCAGCACGCTTCCGCTGCGCCACTCTGCTCACACCACAGGGAGGAGTTCTTGACATACCTGATTCTCACCCACTAGCCCCACACCTACGTTGCCATGATGCACGTGATTCCTGTCTTCTTCACTATTTCCCCCCATCTCCGGTCTGAGTTTTGCCTTCTTTCCTGCCATACAATCCACATCATCTTCACAGGATCATTGCCACAGCCTCCAGCAAATCTTCCATCTATAGAGGTCTCCAATCCTGGATGGATCCTTCTCCAAGTCTGTTTTCACTTTCAGCCTGGGGATTACTTTGTGGGAGAATGGAACTGAAAGCTCTTTCTTCTGTTTTGTAGAGGTTGAGAATTACACAACCCGGCTCTGCCGCGGGACTCCCTTGGCTCTCTGCCACTTACTAAATGTGTGACTTTGAGTGAGTTACTTAAGATCTGTGTCAGTTTCTTATCCTTCAAAACAAAGATGCAATGGTTGCAAGGTGCTTAGAAAAAATCCCGAGCAGAGAGCAACTTCTACATTAAATGCTGGATTTTATTCCCGTTTAAAAAAAAAGATTTTGATTTGCGAGAGAGGGGAGAGAGAGAAAGAGAGAGAGGAGGGCGGTAGGAATGAGAAGTATCAACTCATAGTAGTTGCTTCTCACATACGCCTTGACCCGGCAAGCCCAGGGTTTTGAACTGGGGACCTCGGCGTTCCAGGTTGACCCTTTATCCACCCACTGTGCCACCACTGGTCAGGCTGGATTTTATTCCTTTTGCTAGATAAATATCTCAATCAAGGTAAAGAGTGCTTTTTGTTTTTAGTGAAGTAAAACAGATGCAGAAATATGCACAACTCTCAAGCATTTGACTCTGTGACTTTTCATAATGTCCACACACCAGTTTGACCTAAATAGAAGTAGGTCACAATCAGCACCCAGAAGTTCCCACATGACCCCAAGCACTTCCCACTGAGATAACCACAATAGTCATATCTAATAACATAGGGAAACACTGCATTAAAAAAAAAATTGTATATAAGTGGAAGCGTCCAGATTTACTATTTCTGTTTTCTTTCCCTCAACATTATATTAAAGGTTTGTTGACTGTATTGCCATATACATATAGTATTCCATTGTAAAAACATAGCACAATCCTTTGACGTATTCCACTGCTGGGAATACAAACTTGCACATAAACAGGAACTGTCGTTAGTAACCAGATCCCACTTTACCTTCAAAATCAGAATGGAAATCAGGGTCCAGTGGAAAACTGTGAGAAGGGGAAGGTAAGATCGAGGTCTGATTACAGGGACAGGAAGAGGAATCAGTTAGTCGCCTGGTAGCTTGCAGGGAGGCCCTTCTTTTCTGCTTCCTGTGTTCTGATACCTGAGAATGTTCAAGAAATTCTTTATTTTTTAAAGTAGGAATCTATCCCAGAAGTCTTTATTTCTCATGCATACAAATTCTGGTCATTGTACCTAACAGGCATTAGGGGAGTCCCATCCTCCTGGGCAGAAAGATATTAAATCTGCGAGGTTTCTTCTCCCTCAGTTTTGTTAGATCCTTTCGCTCCTACACGGTGTTAGTTCAGTACATTTTATAAAGCGGTAAATCAAGAGAAAAGTTCAAATCAACTCAAAATTCTATGGGTGACACAGATTGTGTTAGGTGGGGGAAGGAGGAGTGATGGTCCTTGCTCCGAACAGACAGCAGGGAGGCAGTGGGGCCCACAGAAGCCATGTTGTCTTTTCGTTCCAGGTCCCACTCCGAGTTCCTGTGAACGGGGGATTCCATGCCAGCCACCCCTAAAGGGAGACAAAAAGGTATGATAACAAACGGTGCAGAAAGCAGCGTGGGTTCCTCCGAGACTTGAACCCGGGTCTCTGAGCTCAGGTTTTAGAGTTCTAACTCTTATGCCACTGAAGCCCACAGGCTGTGTGCATGTAAGCATCCTTCCCGATACAAAGTGTCATCTTTTCTGAACTAGCGTCGCCCTCTGTTAGGAGCGGAGATGCGCGTTCTGTCTCCCTCCGCCTCCAAGGCAGACAGTCTTTGCTCCTGCGCACCGGCTCCCGGTGCAAAATGCTAGCGCACTTCGGATTCCGAGGCCACAGAAGGGGGTCGGCGCTTCTCCGGAGCTCGGAGGCCATGAAGCCCAGCCGCGGGGCGACTTTACGCGTGTCGCCCCCAGCGCTGCCGCGTGGAACCGCCGCAGCTCCAGCCCCAACGCAGGGGTGCCTGGAAGGTTCGTGTCGTGGACATAGTGTGGTCAGACTCCTCTGACGCTACGACTCATGGGGACTCGAGGGTGATACGGGACAAAAAGCTCCAGTGTCTCAAAGCGGGGTTTGTCTGACACAGCTTCGACCTGCCTCTCCCACACTCCTCAGCAGTAAGATTCCCTGGGTCCAGGAGACATGAGTGGCCGGGACTGTCCACCGCCGTCTAGTGATGGTGGCGTCACCGCAAGAGCAGAAGGATCCCAGATTGTCGACCCCGAGGCCTGAGCAGAGAAGCCCATGGTCTTTACTGAGAGTAATAATGGCAGATGTCAGTATTTGAGCCTTCACAAGGCCCGTGGAGAAGGATCGCTTGCCGCCAGGACATTTCCATTGCATGAAGACAGCTGATACACAAATTCCTCCGCAGGAGTTAACCACTCGTTAACGCTGGCGGGACCCTCAGGATGCGCTCTGCCACCTGAGTGACAGAATCTCTCCAGATGCTTCCCCCACCTCGCCCCGACGGCCTCTGATCCACTCACGGAGAGGCCATAGTGACTGGGAGGTGCTGCTTGGAATAAGAACAAAAATGTGGTCAAATTGCATGATTTCTTCAAGTGAATTCAGAACTCTGGCTTGCAACGAGCAATCCCCTCCCCTATTAACTAATGAGCCCAAGATCAGACCCAGTGATGCAACCTGCACGGCCTACCCCCGCCCTGAGAGTGTGCAGACTCGGAATTAGGAAGGGAAATTCTTGTGCGGTGCCAGCTGTGTCCGTGTGATGGACATAGAATTAAGCAGGACACCAAGCACTGGCTCTGCCCTTGGAGATTTTGGTTTATAATGATGGGAAAGCCAGAAAGTATTAATAAAATACCATCCACACTGGGAGTGTTAGGGGTACCAAAGGCAACTAACTGGAGGCTAAGAGCATGTTTTTCAAATAAGAATAAAAACTGGATGTTTCATTACTTTTTGAGAGATTGAAGATACTGTTTAGATGGGAGACTTAGCCCACACTTTCCATATATAAGATACAAGATAGAAACAGTCTATACACTGGTCGCCCAGATAGCAATTCCATAGTGAAAGTCAGAGGAGCTGAGACGATGTTGATGGTGGACTGGGACCACAGTTCAGACTAGGGCTTTAGGGTCTCCAATGCATGCTTTGAACTGTGAAAATCAAAGCGCATCCTGGGTGACTTCAAGGAGCACTAGAGATTCCAAATGGGCTTCCACCCTCAGTATACTGGTGAGCGTGGTCTTGTTCTCCACAAGACAGATCAGTTCCACATCACAGGAGTTGTTCATACCAGTCTGTGGGAACTGGATTAAAGTCTTCGTGTTCACTCACAGGCATTTTATTTGTTTCCCCCCGAACAAAATGCCACTGGACAATTCTTCTCCCCACCTTTCCCAAGATAAAGCTTGTTCAAACCAAAACATTTTTGCACGTGATTGAACCAATTTACATTCCCATATATGACCATCCGGTTTTACATCCTTGATAACACTTTGTATTATTTGTGTTTTGTTATTTTATTTTTTTCATGTGTCAACCTGCTGAACCGTGGTGCCCAGATATATAGTCAACCATTATTCTGTTTCTGTGACAGTGTTTTGGATGATATTAGCATTTAAATTGGTGGATTCTGAGTAAAGCAGATTGTCTTCCATGATGTAGGTGGACCTCATCTAACTGAAGGCACAAATAAAGCACAAAGATGACCTCCTGAGCAAAAGTGAATTCTGCCAAGACAGCCTCCAGACTTGAACTGTAGCACCAACTCTCCCTAGGTCATCAGCTCATTCTACAGATCTGAACTTGTCATCCTCCATAACTGCCTGAGCTATTTACTCAAAATAAACCTATATACATACACATCCTATTGGATTTGTTTCTCTGGAGAACTCTGACTACGGACACAGTCTTTTGTTAGGCACAGGTAATAGAAATAACTTGCCTGGTACTTGGTGGCCAGCAATAAATTTTTTCCCAATGTTGATGAAATCTAAGTTACACATAAACACTTTCTTTTGTGGTGACAGTTTTTGGTGCCATTTTAGAAATTCCTGCATATTCCGAACTCATGAAGAAACTATCCTAAGTTATCTTACAGAAGCATTATTGCTTTACCTTTCAAGTTTAACTATGCATTTCATCTGATTTGAGTTTTGTATATGTTGTAATTAATTTATTTCCCTATTGATATACAACTGAGCCACCAGTTTATTGAATTTCAATTAATTGAAAAGAACAGCCTTTCCCTAGAGTACTGCAGGATCACCTTTTTTAAAAAAATCAAATGACTATATGAGTGGGTCTCTTTAGGATAAGCTCTGTTCCAATGTTTAGTGATTTTTTTTCCTTTCAGGAGGCTTTAATTCATAAAGCCTAACATACATTCACAAGCACACTGCTTGGAGCTTCAGATCTTGTTGAAAGAAGCGATGTTGACACTTCTCAAATGTACTTGGAAATTGGGGCAGGAGGATCTCCTCTTCGCACAAGTGTGTGACTAATGGCAATTGGCCTCCATACTTCTGATCTGCATCTTGTGGAGGCTCAAGTCCGGGGGCACCAGCTTGGGGTTGCCCAGGTCAGCCAATACAGCTGGATGGAGCACACACAGCCCCCAGATGCTGTCCGGAGAATGGTGTCAGCATCGCCATTCCAGGGTTTGATGTCTAGGAGGATAGAGGAATTAAACACCTCCGTGGGCTTTTTTACCTTCTTCTTGGCATATTGCCCCAGAAGCTCTTTGTGCATGTAAGTGGGAGGCAGGTGCCAGACAACTGCATTCTTATTAACTATCAACGAGTCTTCTAAGTCCCCTGTCATTAAAACTAGCTTCTCTTCTGGGCCTCAAAGTAGCTGTGGCTTCTCTGATCAGCGTGGCCAGGACTGGAAGCGACACCAGCAGGGGAGGGGGCGGGTCCTCAGCAGCTCAGTTCCCAGAGCCCAGCAGTGGCCCGTCGACGAGCGTTCCGGTAGACAGAGGAGCAGCATCTGCGCCTGCAGGATCCAGGGTACCCGGCGTAAATGCTGCAGCTTTCACGTTAAAGAAAGGCGGAATGCAACACTTGATCCTACGCAGTGACATGATTGCCGGGAAGTTTGAAATGGTGACTGAATACAGAAGTGGTCTTTCCACCTCCCGGTGTTGGAATCTAGCCCCAGTCTCCCGTGGGGCAGGGGTGAGGTGGGGGGCTGGGGATGACACTACTACCCTAACGAGGAGTAACTCCTTACCAGACCCACTGATTACATGGAGTCCTTCACTGACCCAAGACAGCAACCTGAGAAATGGGGCTATTTCTATGGGGGAAGGAAACAACATGGAGACTCCTGAGAAGGCAGTCTTCCAGTGGGTCTGGTGGCGGGGACACGCGGGTGTCCCCATACTTGAGGAGGTCTCCGCGGACGGGAGAGTGATCGCACACTTTTCAAAAATGAAAGGGTGATGGCGACTCCCCTCTCCATGCTGTGGGGCTCTGGCTTGGCAAATTTAGACAAGAACCTTGAACATGTGGGGGGTTTTTTCATCCGAAGATGGAAAAAAGAAACCCCGTAGTCGGCAGGATTCGAACCTGCGCGGGGAAACCCCAATGGATTTCTAGTCCATCGCCTTAACCACTCGGCCACGACTACACGACCAGAGGTAGGAGTCTTCAAGTTCTATACAACAAAGAGCACAAACAAAGGTAACCACTGCCACCTACACAAGTAGTAGGCTTTGTGAGATAAACCCAGACCTTCAGGTAAAATGATTGTTGTCCACCATTTATACATATCAGTCATTTTTTGTGTGTGCACACATTTTTAGCAAACATGTATGACCCTCCCCCACCAGTCATTTGGAATGCTAACTTTGAGTGAAGTTAAATACTGAAGAAATACAAAAAACTTGTATTTAATAATACCTGTGTAATAGAACGCAATTAGTGATGTGTTGAAACTAAAATTATTAATCAACTGTTTGTTTGTTTTAGAGTAGCAGTGAACAAGGACTAGACATAGCCTCAACTCCTGTTTTACAAGACCAGGGGGAAAAAAATAGCAGAATGGATCCCAGTAAAGGAAGAGAATCAGGCTTGAGTTGCAGGAAACAAAAATTAGTTATTATTTTAGCTCTAAACTGGAAACAAGCCAAGTATTCATCTACAATAGAAAAAAATTGTTTTATTCATACAATGAAATACCACACCACAAAAAGAAAGCACCAAAGAGCGAAAGCACTACAAGCACATACAACCACATGGATAAAATCTAACAAATTCATAAAGCCAGACAAAATACATACCATAGCGCATTCCATTTTTGAAAGTTTGGAAACAGGTGAAACAATTTATGATGTTAGGAAACAGAATAATGAAGGTAGAGACTGGGAGTTCCAACCGCCTTTGGGAGGCGTTTCTGAGATTCTGGTAATGATTGTTTCCCACATTGGGTGCTGAGTAGAGGAGTGCGCTTACTTTGTGTAAATATATTGAGTCATTCACCTTCATATGCTTTTTGTGTATCCATTAAACTTCAGAAAATATTTTTCTTTTAAAAAATTCATCTGTAGAATATAATACTTTGGCCGTATCTGAAAGGTATGTTAAAATGAATATTTATTGATGGCATTCTAAGATATTCATTATGTGTTTTTAATTAAAAAAAACAAGTTATTACTAAAATTCTACTCATTGTGCAAATAACTAAGGCAGGGTTATATCTTACATTATTAACCTATGTGTATTTTGTAAACTTCTATCCTTTTCTGTTTAGTTTTGTCAGAAACTGCCAAACTGTCTTCCAAAGTGACTATACCACTTTGTATGCCCACCAGCAATAAATGACAAATGTATTCTTTCTTTCTACTTACTGATTTTAGAAAAACATTTGTTGTTCCACTTATTTATGCATTCATTAGTTGATTGATGTATTTTCTCCTAAATTCAGAAAACTGCTTATCTCTTTACTAGGGAGTCTAGGGTTAGAGATTAAAAGTGTGACTTTGGGATCAAATTGCTAAATTGAAGTCCTGGCTTCCCAATTTACCGGTTATGTGACCTTGGGCAGGTAATTCAACTTATCTGTGTCGCAGTTTCCAGTTGTAAAGTAGGAACAATAATACAGAAATGACTTCATTAGGTTGTTTCAAGAATAGATGTAATGCACTAAAGCACTGCCTGGCACACCATACAGAGTGTTAAATAATAGTTGATCTCATGTGGTCTCTCCCTCCTGATGGCCAGTTATCCACATGTTGGCCCTCCTTCCTGTTCTTTACATCTACCATCCATCTTCTCCTTTTGAATCACGGAGGAGCTGTAAAAGCATATCCTATACAACCGATTAGCTTTGTCACAGCATCAGTTCAATTCTTCCCGGTATAACTTTAATTATCTTGCTGCATTTTAAATATGCTTGCAATGTTTTTAGTTTTCATTTAGTGTCTTTTTATTTCAACGCGTTGTCTCTCAGCTTTCTTTTGTGTTTCTTTCAGGCCATGTTTTCTTGCAGTTTACTGAGAATACCAAATTGTTTCTTTAAATTTTCAGTTCCTATAGATCTAGATGTTGAAATAGCAGAATGGATATTCCTTCGACGGCAACTTTGTTTTCGTATACTCAATATTAGGATTTCCAAGTTAAGTTTTGTCGTTTAACAGTTGAGTAACTTGATCTTAGCCCCTGTCCAAATTCTGGGGAAGCAGCAGACAAGCACAAAAATACGTGGGCCCCATATTTAAAAACACAAATCCCACCGACTTCTGTTGCATTTTTTCCTGCAAAGGACGCACCGAGAGAGACTGGCATTGGGCTCATTCGCAGACATGTGCTGGCGACGCAGGCATACTGCACTACAGTCAAGGAAAAACATGGGGCCGCCACCTCCAGATTCTTTCAACACTTGTAAACATGTGAGTTGCGACCCATTTGGGAGTCATGAAAGCAATATGGTCGCGACCAGAATTTTTAAACAAAAGAATAGAACACTGAATGGAGTGCAGGACAGGTCATAAAGGTACGTAATGTATATTGCAATGCTTGTTTGCGAAAATGCGTATTTCTTTTGCTCTGCCCAGTCACACAAGCTCAAGACGCAGCGATTCAACGCACACCTCCACCTGAGTCGAGACCCCTAGGCCTGCGCCCCTGGCTCTTCACCGTGGCCGAGGCCTCTGGGAGATGGAGTTCCGCGCGTGGAGCACTCTGGGAATCGTAGTCCTGTGTGTCCATCCGCGCTTCAACGCACTGGCGAGCGGGGCGGTTCCGATCTAGTCGCGACCGGAAGTGGCCGTTGAAGCCGCTGTGGGCGGGGAAAGAGATTTACGCCGGGGAAGTCCAGCCGCTCCGGCTCCTTTCCCTGGGTTTGGTGATCCTTTCGGTGCTTCCGGACCTGCCACCGGAGCGTGCGGATCCCTATGGAGGGACGCCCAGGTATCACCATGGCAACCGCCAGCCCTCGGGTCGTGTGACGTCACCCTTTTCGCCGGGTGCTCCAGGCTTCTGCGGGAGGGAGCTGGGGAGTCCTGGAAGGGGGCGCCCCTCTCCGTCTTCAGCGCGGGCGGTTCCGGCGTGAACCCGCGGAAGGCTTTGTTCTTTTGTTCCGTTCTGGGAGGAAGGACCGGAGCTGGGCCCCGCCCCAGTCCTGCAGCTCCCGCTTTCCGCCCCCTGCAACAGCTGGGGGTTCCCAAATGCGCCCCGCAGGTGTGCGAGCCCGCGAGCGTGCGCGAAGGTAACAGGCAGCCCTGTGGGCGCCTCCGGCCAGATTCTAGGGGAGGCATCAAGGGCTTTCTTCATCCGGGCCCGAACCTGCGTCCTCAGTCTCCACTGTTTGTTCAGCGGGAGTGCCACTTTGTGACAGCTCTCTCCGGGCACGTATCTTTTTCTAGGACCTCTTGGTCACTAGGCAAAACTGAGGCTTGATTGTGACGCATGCTGCTGACCCTTCCTGTGTCTTTCAGGTGCCATCCTCGGCGTGTGTTAAGGTTCTGAGTCTTTGTGGAACTTTCTGAGCCCCAAACGGAGGACCCAGCTGGAGGGTCGCCGCTTGGGAAACCTGGTGACCGGGTTCCAGAGGAACGGGATGAGCTCCTGAAATGGAAGGTAGTGGGGGCGCCTGGGGGGGAGAGCGCAATGATGGAGGAAAGAGAATAAATAGCCTTAACTTGAAGATCAATTACTTAACAGCTGGAAGAGATGGAAGGAGGAAGCCTTATATTTAAGGACCAAGAAAAGAGAACGAATTACATTACAAGGAGAGACTTAGAGGAAGGTTAACTCTCTAACTTCGAGTTTGGGGAGTGAAAAGAAGCAAGGATTCTGAATATCTGTGATTCTCATATGACTTCTGTTTGTTAAATATTAGAAAGATAAGCTTGCTGTCAGCAAAATGTCTTGGTAATCATCCTTTCAATGAAAAAATCAGTTTTTTAAAATACCGTTGGGAGATGGGCGATATTAAAATATCTGTTAAGCCTATGCCTGAACAAATGTGGCATTAAACTCCCATTTTGTATGCAGACTTTTCCCTTGTGACTTTTTTTTAGTTCCTTATATTAGGCAAAAGTGCCTGTTTTTTAACTTCTGCGTTGATCTTCGTTTATAGTCCCCAAAAGCAAAAGTGTCCTCGCTCTCACACTGCTGTCTTTCAGATATGTCATATCAACTGCTAAAACTTCTATTCAAATTCTTTTCTAAGCAAAATTGCCTCAGGTCCTTTGATGCATGTTCTTGTGACATATCCAGACCTCTACTCTGAAAACTGGACTGCATGAGAGCATGCTTCTTAAAAACTAAACAGTTTTTAAGTTTAGTGGATGTGCTTTGAAAAATACCTGAAAATATGATGTACTAACTTCTTTTCATCTGGCTTGTATTTCTGCTGTTTAATATCAGACTGTATTTGCATGAAAAAATTAGTAATATTATGCTATAAACCTTAGCTCTTTTTTACATTAATTGCAGTGAACTAGATTCATTTCATGTTTGTGTAACAGAATTGTTTTTTATCCTTAATGTCAGGGTTTCACATTTATTATTGTTCAATATTTTGGACAAGAGCTCCAGCTTGTCAGAATAATTAAGTATGTTATTCATTCTTTTAACTGTCTTTTCCAACTTTGTGTAACTAGTATATTTAATGAGTATTCCTTCTATTCCTATATGTCATCAAACAGGTCAGAGTAAGGAAAGAGCTCTGTTACATGTCCCTTTAGACTTTCCTCTGCGTTGTCACAGTCTTTACATTCTTTAGGTATGACTATGCAGTCAGGTTTGGTTTAACCTATATATTACTAAACGGTTCTTTTTCTTGCATTTACTTAATATTATTAGAAGTCTTAACATTATTTATGTTATTTATGCAGGTAAAACTATGCCTTATATTTGTCTCAAGTCTTTATTTTTTAAAGAGTACAAAGAATCTGTTATTTCTAAGAACTGCATGTGTATCTACAGTTATCTCAAAATAAAAATGTTTTAAAAAATCAACTGACTTTCATGATATTACTAATGAGCAATTGGAAATTATAATAAAAAATAACTGCATTTACAATATTATCCAAAATATGCAACAGGAACACAGCTAACAAAATGTTCAAAATCTGGACACTGAAAGCTACAAAACACTGCTGAAAAAAAACCAAGGATGATTTGATACACCTGTTTATTGCAAAATGATTATAATAAGGGCACATACCTAACACCTCACAAAGTTGCCTTTTGTGTGTATCTGTGTGGTGAGAACATTCAGGATTTACTCTCAGCAACTTTTAAGTATATAATGTAATATTGTTAATTGTAGTCACCATGCCGTACATTAGATCCCTGGAACTAATTTATAACTGGAAGTTTGTACCCTGTGATATTTTGAGGTCTTTTATGATTCTATATGAATTTTAGGATTTTTTCCCTATTTTTGTAAAAAATTCCATTGTAGTTTTGATAGGGATTACATTGAATCTATAGCTGGCTTTGAGTAGTATGGACACTCTAATATACACTGTTCTGATCCATGAACACAGGATATCTTTAAATTTATTTGTATCTTCAGTTTCTTTCATCATTGTCATATTGTTTTCACTGTGCAGACCTTTCACCTCTTTGGTTAAATTTATACCTAGTATTTTATTGTTTTTGATGCTGTTCTAAATGGAATTGTTTTATTTTGCAGATATTTCCTTATTAGTGTATAGAAATACTGCTGATTTTTGTATGTTAATTTTGTATTCTGCAACTTTACCAAATTTATTAGTTCTAATGTTATTTTGGTAGAGTCCTTAGGATTTTCTACATATGTCATCTGCAAAGAGAAACAATTACATTTCTTCCCTTCTAATTTGGATGCCTTTTATTTATTTTACTAACTGCTCTGGCTAGAAATTCCAGTACTATGATGAATAGCTAGTACGCATGGGCACCCTCTTCTTGTTTATAATCTTAGAGGAAAAGCTTCCAACCTTTCATCATTGAGTATATTAGCTGTGGGCTTGTCATATATGCTTATGTTGAGGTACATTCCTTCTACACCAATTTGTTGAGAATTTTTATAATAAAAGGATGTTGAACTTTTTCAAATGCTATTTCTACATCTTACATTGAGATGGTCATATGAACTTTATCTTTCATTTTTTAATATGGTGTATCACATTTATTGATTTGGATATGTTGAACCATCCTTGCATCCCAGGAATAAATCCTACTTGATTATGATGTACGATCCACTTAAGCTGCTGTTGAATTCAGCCTGCTAATATTTTGTTGAGAATTTTTGCATCTCTGTTCATCAGGGATATTGGCCTGTGGTTTTATTTCCTTGTAATTTTCTTATCTGGCTTGATACCATGGTAATGCTGGCTTCATAAAATGAATGTGGGAGTGTTTCCTCATCTTCAGTTTTTGTAAGAGTCTGAGAAGGATTGGTGGTAATTCTTGCAGTGTTTTGTAGAGGTTACTAGTGAAACCATCTGGTCCTGGGTTTGTCTTTGTTGCCAGGTTTTGATTCCTGATTCAATCTCCTTATTTGTCTGTTCACATTTTGTTTCTGCATGATTCAGCCTCAGTAGGTTGTTGATGTACGACTGTTCAGTTAAAATCTACTGTATTTCTCTATGTTACCAGCAGTTGTATTGACCATGTCCATTTAATTTTAGACATCCTTGTAGGTAATGTAGGTAATACATATCATTGTGATATTTAATTTGCATTAGTAGCAAAGTTTCAAAAGGCCTGTGAAGACTTTTGGAAAGTAGTCTGATTATTGATATTTTCTTTGTAACAGAGGAGGCAGAAATATTTTGCCTTAATAGGAACACAGATTGAGAGTTGTATGATCCATATGACTGTAAGTATCTAGAGACAAAACTGTGAATCTTAAAGCAATGATTTACCATCTGAACATTTCGATGAGAGTATCAGGGCCCTAGTCAGCAATTATCTTGTTCATTTTTGGATTCTGTGAATTAAAGGAAATGGCACAGTTCCTGATATTTTCAAGTAGAAAAATAAATGGATTTTAGATTGCTGGGAGCAGCTATGTTGATCAGGAGTCACCATGTTTCTTTCTCTCCTAGATCTGTCTTCTCCAATGTCTGCACTTCTCCAAGGGGGCCATACTCTACTCCCATCAGCCAGTTTTCAGGTAAGTTGGGATTTCCTGAAATGCCATGTCAGCCCTTAGAATGGGATTGTATATTCTTTTGCTGTGGGTATGTTTATCCAAAACCAATGTTGGCATTTCATTCTGGGCTCCCATCTGATCTTCTTCCTAGTTCTGCCTGTCCAGCTTAACTGATGCATCACCACTTACCTCTTGCTTAGGATCTTTCCAAACTACAGTATGGCAGAAAAATATTAAAAAGAGGAAGTGAATGCCATAGAAAATAGAGAACAACCAAAAAAATTGTAGACTGGAGGGTTTAGGAGAGTTTCATGGAGGATGTGGGATTTTCACCACCTCTCAAAGATGGATATTCAGACAAGTAGGTGGGGTGGATTCTGGGAAAAAGATTATAAGCAAAGGTTAACATAAGAATCAGCTGGTATTATGAAGGAGTCAGAAAAATTTGGAGGAGATGGTTTATTTTGGCAAATGATAAACAAATGGTTGAATAAGGTTGGAATATGAAAGGTTGTGTCAAGATGAGAAGTTGAAGGCTTTATTCTATAGACCATTAATTGTTTTTGAGGAGGAAGGTGACATGGTACTGTTTTAGGAAGAACTAATAACTGAATGTGAACTTAAAACAAAAAAGGTTAATAGTTATTCCAAGTGATACTCAAACCTGTCTTTAATCAGGATCCTTTTCTTTTTCAGTCTGTAATAACTTTAATTGATTGACCTTAAAGAGGAAGGGAGAGAGAAACAGTGATTTGTTGCTTCACTTATTTTATGCATTTTTTGGTTGATTCTTGTATGTGCCCTGATGGGGGATTGAATATGCACCTTGGCCTCTTGAGAGGATGCACTAACCAACTGATCTACCTGGCCAGGAGGATCCTTCTAATAAGCTGTTTCCCCCTTTACATCCTGTCCCACAACTTTATCATCTGGTACCAGTTCTTCTCACTATCAGCTCATGTACTTTTGGTACCAGTTTGTTTGTTTGTTTGTTTGTTTATTTATTGACAGAGACAGAGAGACAGATAGGGACAGACAGGAAGGGGAGAGATAAGCATCAATTCTTCCTTGAGACACCTTAGTTTTTCATTGATTACCTTCCCATATGTGCCTTGACTGGAGGGGCTACAGCACAGCGAGTGACCCCTTGCTCAAGCCAGTGACGTTAGGCTCAAGCCAACGACCTTGGGCTTCAAGCCAGTGACCTTTGGGCTCTAGCCAGTGACCCCGGGGTCATGTCTATGATCCCAAGCTCAAGCCAGCAACCCTGCACTCAAGCTGGTGAGCCCACGCTCAAGCCAGATGAGCCTGCGCTCAAGCCAGCAACCTCGGGGTTTGCAAACCTGCATCCTCCGCATCCCAGTCGAACACTCTATCCACTGTGCAATACCCTGGTCAGGCGGTATCAGTTTATTTTTTATTGAGGGATACTATAACAATAAATTTAACATATTTAACATGTGTAATGTAATAAATTTTGGTGTATGTACGCTCATGAAACCGTCACCACAATCAAGAAAATGAATATATCCGTAGTCAGAGAATATACTTTGTATGACTTGAATCATTCTGAATTTATTGAGGTTTATTATTTTGCCCAGAATCTGGTCAATCTTGGTAAATGATCAGTGAGCACTTGAATATAATATATTAACACTGTCATTCAGTGGAATTCTTTAAGAATGTATTCTATTTCTATTGCTGCTGTAATTACCACAAGTTTAGTGCCTTGAAACAACACATTTATTATTCTATCGTTTTAGAGGTCATAGTGGGTTGGCAGGGCTGCATTCTTCTGAAGGCTCTAGGACAGAATCTGTTCTCCTGCCTTTTTCAGCCTCTGGATGCTGCTTATATTTGGTTTGTGTCCCCTTCCTCTACCTTCAAAGTCATCAGTGTGGCATCTTCAGTTCTCTCTAACTCCGATTTGTTTCCCCTGTTCACATCTGTTCTCTGTTCTGATCTTCTTGCCTCCCTCTTATAAGGACTCTGATTACATTGTGCCTACATATATAATCCAGGATAATTTTCCTATCTCAAAGTCCCTAACTGATCACATCTGTAAAATTTCTTACTATTTTAGGTAATGGTTTCCTAGGTTTCAAGGGTTAGGATGTGGGCATCTTTGGGAGGGCCATTATTCAGTATACACAGATGTCAGTTTGGTCAAGTTTGTTCATAGTATTGTTTCAGTGCTTTCTATACTTACTGATTTTCTGTCTTACTGGTTTTATCAACTGGTTTTATTGTGATAGGGCTATCACAATAGTTGAAATTTGGAGCCATTATTATGTGGACTTGTTTGTTTTTCCTTGTAATTCTATCAGTTTTTGCTTCATATATTTTGACACTCTGTTATTAGGTACATAAACATTTAGGATTATTATATCTTCTTAATCAGTTGACCTCTTATCATTGAGAAATGACTTTTTTATGCTTGGTAAGTGTTTGCCTTAAAATTTACTTTGATATTTGATTAGTATCAGCATGGTTTATCTTTTTCCATTCTTTTGCTTTTTACTTGTGTCTTTATATTTAAAGTGGGTACTTATAGGCAACATGCAGTTGAGTTTTGCTTCTTATTAGTCAATTCTGGCAGTCTTTGCCTTTTAATTGGGGTGGTTAGAGCATTTACATTTACTGTGATACATTTACGTTTAATGTGGTTATTGATATGAGTAGTTTAAGTCTCTGAACCTGCTGTTTGCTTTATATTTACATCGCCTTTATTCTCCTGGCCTCTATTCTTACCTTCTTTTGTATTGAATATTTTTTGTGGTTCCATTTTTATTTCTTTCATTGGCCTATTAGCTATAACCCTTTTGTTGTTTTCATTGTTGCTTTAAATTTACATAATTATTGCCATTTACCTTCTAATGGTATAACACTTCATGAGTAATATAAGAACCTGACTGACCAGTGGTGGCACATGGATAGATCGTCAACCTGGGATGCTGAGGTCTCAGGTTCAAAACCCTGAGGTTGCTGGCTGAGTGTGGGCTCATCCGGCCTGAATACAAGCTCACCAGCTTCAGCATTGGCTCACAGCTTGAGCATGGGATCACTGACATGATTTTATGGTCACTGGCTTGAAGCCCAAGGTTTCTGATTTGAGCAAGGGGTCATTGGCTCAGCTGGAGTCCCCCCAACTGCCATCAAGGCACGTAAGGAAATGCAGTCGAACAACAACAAAAGTGCCACACTACACGTTGATGCTTATGTCTCTCTTCCTCTCCTCCTCTCTCTCTCTCTCAAAAAAAAAAAAAAAAAAAAAAAAAAAAAAATATATATATATATATATATATATACAAGAACCTTATAATCTTATATGTCTGTTTCTCCTCTCCAGTTTTTAATTTTACTGTTGCCATATATATTACTTATATACTTGTCATAAACTCCACAATACTTATTTTTGTTTTAGTAGCCAATTATCTTTTAAAGCGATTTAAATAATGAGGAAAAATTGTATACATTTATCCATTTGGTTACTATTTCTGGTATTCTTTATCCTTCATGTAGGTCAGTGGTTCACAACAGGGGTGATTTTGTCCCGGGGGGCCTTTTTGATTGTCGTGACTTGGTGAGGAGTGACACTAGCATCCAGTGAGTGGGGATAGTGCCAGAGATACTGTACAACACACAGGACAGCCCCACATACTTACTGAGAGAATTATCTGATCGGAAATATCAATCGTGCCAAGGTTGAGAAGCCTGGTGTCGATCCTTATTATCATTTGGATCATTTTTTTCTGTTAGGAATTTCTTAAGATTTCTTACAGTACATTCTGCTGGTGATGAATTCTTTCAGGCTTTTATATCTGGAAAAGTCTTTATTTTGCGTTTTTCAATTCTACTTTGACAGTTTTTCTTTTTAGTATTTAGTGATGTTGCTCCATTGTCATCTTCCATGGTTTTCAACAAGAAATATGTCATTTTAATTTTTTTCCTTTATGTCTTTTTTTCTTTGGATGTTTGTAAGATTTTCTCTATCACTAGATTTGAGCTACAGTATTTGATTAAGATGTACGTAGGTATAGTTTTCTTGGTGTTTCTTGTGCTTGCAATTTGAGTTCCTTAGATCCATGGTTTTATAATTTTCATCAAGTTTCAAAAACAATGAGCTATTTTTTCTGCTCCTCTCTTTTTCCCCCTTAGGGATGCCAACTGCACATATATTGAGCTACTTGAAGCTCCATAGCTCACTGATGCTATCTCTTTAAATTTTTTTTTCCTTTTTCATTTTTGATAGTTTGTATTTCTGTGTCTTTGAATGTATTAGTATTTTCTTCAATGCCTAATATGTTAATATTATCTAGTCTATTTTTATCTCAGAACATTTTCATTTTCAGCTTATAAATTCCATTTCAGTTTTTTAAAAAAATGTCTCCCATGTCTTTACTTAACTTATTGAATATATGGAACCCAGTCATAATAACGTTTAATGTCCTTATCTGATAATTCCAGCATCTGTGTGAGTTCTTGGTTGGGTTCAACTGATTGATTTTTCCCCCTCAGTTATAGGTTGTATTTTCATGTTTTTCTGCATGCCTGATAATCTTTGACCAAATGCCAAACACCATAAATTCTGGGTTTGTATACTTTTGTATTCCTACAAAATATTTTCTATCCTTTTTCTAAGATGTTCTTATTACTTGAAACAGTGTTTCATTCAGAGCTTACTTTTAATATTTGTTACCTGAATGCAGAATGGCATTTAGTCCTTTTGGATGCCAGTACTGTTCCCTTGAATCCTTTTAGATGCTTCTTTCCCTGCCTCCAATAGTCTCATCATCCCCACGTGCTAACCGGCACTACACTGAATACCAAGTGGGAACCTCTTCAGGTGTCCTTGTTTCTTCTCTGGGTAGTGGTCTCCTCTGTAGTACTCTCTCCTGTGAATTCCAGTCACCTTGATTTCCCCAGACTCTCAGTATCATCTTCAGTTCAGGGAGGCTGCTGGGCGGCTCCTGGGTTCTCACTCCCTGCACCACTGCCTGAAAACTCGCAAGGCAGACCACCATGGGGCTCATCTCACTGGTTTTCTGATTCTTGGGAATCACTGCTCTGTGTTATCTGAGAATCAGTGTCTCGGAAACTGCTGCTCCCTATACAGTATTTTGTTCTGGAACTTTATTATTTTATGCAGAAGGGTAAATCCAATCTTTGTTAATCCAATCTTGGGCACAGCTTGATCCTTTTGAAGTTTGTTTTTTAAGTCTATATTTTGTTAAGACTGATCTAGTATACTCTTACTCTAGGATTGTGTTTCGGGGGCTTATGACCACCCTTATAAGTTCAATGGTTTGTGGAAATGACTCACCCAACTTGGTAGCATAAGTCAGGGCTAACAATGACTACAACAAAGGAAACAAGATTAGAAAGATGTTTATAAGTGGAATGTAGAGAAATCAGGTACAGCCTTCCAGATCCTCCCTCTGGATGGATGCCCTTTCTCTTTACCTGTGATACTCAGAGACATGAGAAATACCTCTACCCCCGGAAGCCTGCTTGAGTCTTGGAATCCAGAGCTCTTAAAGGGAGCTAATCACAGTGGGGCAGACCTCAAACTAGGCACCATTGTGCATTGTAAATTTTCCTGTGTACTTTAAACAGTGCTGACTTCTGGTATATCCTGCCCTGGTGGTCCAGGCACACAGGAACATCATCAGTTGGTGACTAAGCATCAGCTTTCAGACCTTGTTCAAAGTTCAGAAGTATGGACCCAGTTATCCCTGGAGATCAGCAAGGATTGAGCAAACAAGACTTGCTGCTTTAACTCTTTCCTCACAGGTTAAGCAAGACCTGCTTCTAAAATATCCTAGAACTGTTTGTGGAAGCTGATTCTACATATCTTTTAACTCTGGGTTCAGTTATATCATATTGGTAACTTGATATTGCCCATGGAGATTGTCATTTACACTGGATTTTTGGAGCTTCTCCTCTCCAGTATCTATCTGGAAAATCCTCTGCCTCAGCAGTCCTGACCTGCCACCATGTCTCCTCAGCTCAGTAAGACCACTCTGCTTTGCTGGGCTCCACCTCCCTCCTCTGAAGTCCACAGAGTGCCCCTAGGCAGGAAGCTGAGGGACTGGGAGGCGCATGTGATTATTTCCCTTCCCTCAGAGTTGTGGTTCGGTTCTACATGCTGTTCAAAGTGTGAAGACACTTCTTTCAGATATATTGTTTTGTAGTTGTTTACATTGGGAGAGCTAGTCCTGTTGCTCTGTCATTATTAGAAGCAAAAGTTTCAATATTTCATTTATATATCTTAAAACAAAATTAACTACCCACTTTCAAATACATAGTAAAGTAGGAAGTTCTCCTGCATTGCATCCAAGTTTTACTACATAGTCCAACTGATAATATTCCTTCAAGTTTTTCTCTGTGCATTTACATATAAAGTTTCCTATTCAAAGGAAAAAATGGGATCATACCATGTATACTGTTTTGAACATATATACATTTTATGTAAAAAATGTCTACATAAAATGTTTTATAGTGGATATAACCATAAATTCTTTAACTACTATGCTATTGATGGACATTTAAGTTTGCTTTTTTTCCCCCTCCACACAAATATTAGAAGGAAACTTGTATATATGTCTTTGCACCCTGAGGTGTTTCTGAAGATTAAATTCTTACAAGAGTGCTCTGGCTGGTTGGCTCTGTGGTAGAGCGTTGGGCCGGCTTATGGATGTCTGGGGTTCGATTTCTGGTCAGGGTACACAGAAGAAGCAATCATCTGCTTCTCCACCCCTTTCCCTCTTTCTCTCCCCCTCAGCCAGTGGCTGGATTGGTTCAAGTGCATCTGCCGAGAGCACTGAGGATGGCTCTGTGGAGCCTCCGCCTCAGGCGCTAAAAATAGCTCAGTTACAAGCATGGCCCAGATGGGAAGAGCATAGGCCCCAGACTGGTGTCACTGGGTGGATCCCAGTTGGGGCACACACCGGAGTCTGTCTCCCCTGCTCTCACTTGGAAA
This sequence comes from Saccopteryx leptura, assembly GCF_036850995.1. Classification (NCBI taxonomy): domain Eukaryota; kingdom Metazoa; phylum Chordata; class Mammalia; order Chiroptera; family Emballonuridae; genus Saccopteryx; species Saccopteryx leptura. The sequence goes on along the minus strand of NC_089513.1, from coordinate 80,681,256 downwards.
AAGAAGAAAACGAAATTCCCACAAGAGATAAAACTGGATTGAATGATGCATATTTAAACTTTTCATGAATCCTGTGAGATTGCCCCCCAGATAGATTGCATAGGGTTCTGTTTCCACCACAGTACTGGTGAGCATTTTTGGTGGTGTTAGCCAATAGGAAATCACATTGTTTTACTATATTTTTAGTGGAGTAGAGCATCTTTTCGTGGTCTGTTAACAATGTCTTGGTTGAACTGCCTGTTTGGTAAGTTGTTATTGTGGGTTGTTAATCTTTTTTGCTAACTATTTGTAGCAACTCAGAATATTGCCTTTTGTTTATGAATTTGTATAGAAGTTTTACATTTTTATGTGGTTATATCTATCGATCTCTGTCATAACTTTTGTCTTCCACTTTTCAAGCTTATAAAACTATTTTATCTTTTATTCTATTTTATTTTTGCTTTTCCTTTAAAATTTAATATCTAATCCAGGATATATGAAATAAGAAATTCATCTTAATTTTTTTGTGCAATAGACAAGTCATTTGTTATGAAACTATTTAGTAAGTCATTTAGGTTTTTAAATCTAATTTTAAAGTTGCTTAATCCTATTCAGTTATTATAAACCTGGATCTGTTTGGGAACTATTTTGTTTCATTGAGTTTTATTCCATACTAGGCCACTCTGTTTTAATTTACCTTTATCTTTCAGTATATTTGGTATGTCTCTTAGTGTATTTTGAAAAGTGTTAGGGCAAGTCTTCTCCCCAAATTTTTAAAAAACACTGTTGGTTATTTTTGCACATTGTGGGTAGTAAAACATTATTGATACTATTAAGTTTACTATTAATGCTTAATATATCTTAGAACACAGAGGTGATAATGATGAATAATAACAATTGCCAGTACTGACTGAGCACCTATTTGTATGTGCCAGACTCTAAATTAGGGACTTCATATCAAACATTTCTTATTACTTCTTACAATAATCCTATTAGGCAGGTTCTGTTTTTATATTCATTTTACAAAAGGAAATACCAGAATCATTTGTCAGCCCATAGTCTGCCGTTCTCTGTCAGTATTGCTAACCTGACCCATTTCCTAGGTAAATGCTTTATGGGTAAGCAGAAATGTGTTTGGAATTTCAGGAATCAGTGACCTTTAAGGATGTGGTAGTGGACTTTACGCAGGAAGAATGGAAACAGCTGGATCCTGTACAGAGAGATTTATTCAGGGATGTGACATTGGAAAATTATACACACCTGGTCTCCATAGGTAAGGATGACTTCTCTGAGTTAATAACTGTGGGTATAAAAGAAGAAGAGGGTTGCCTTGTCCTTAGGTGAATTTTGCCTTTAAGTTAAGGCACCAAGGATTCCTAAATTTTTAAAAACTGTGAAGAGCTTTCTCTCTCCTTTTTCTCCTAGCAAGTGGGACTAATACTTTTTCTGAACCCAGATCAGTTCCCAAAGTGTACTCTGTCAGAGCTTTGTAACACTGAAGCTTGATATGTTATTCACTCCCGTCAGATCAGTCCTGCATATCCTTTCCTCTAAAGACAAAGTGGTAAAACTGAATTCTGATGTGGATGGCACTTCTTCCTTACTGCAGACAGGTACCACTTTTTTTCCTTACCCATGAACAGGACTCCAAGTTTCCAAACCTGATGTGATTTCCCAGTTAGAGCAAGGGACAGAGCCATGGATCATGGAGCCAGGCATTCCAGTGGGTGGCTTTGGAGGTGAGTAATGGGCCCCAGAGATGAGTGTCATTAAAACCACCAGCTTGACAAGAGGATTTCACATCTGAAACGTAGATGTCCAGGGGTCCTCAGGTTACGGCAGTCTCAACACACAACATTTCAAGTTACGACGCTCACTCCCATAAAAACTTAAACAAATTGAGACATAAGTGTTTCAGCTTACACCATTAGCTTCCGACTTATGGACTATGTGGGTGAACTAGTTTGGTTGCGTGTGTCAAGAACACGGTGTATGAGTGAGGGAGTTGGTACCCCCAGTAGCTTCCCTACTCCATTCTGGACTGTTAAAAGCGGAAGTGTTCCGTTTGTGTTAGGCTAGGGCAGTGGTCGGCAAACTCATTAGTCAACAGAGCCAAACATCAACAGTACAACAATGGAAATTTTTTTTGAGAGCCAAATATTTTAAACTTAAACTATTATATATAGGTAGGTACATTCCTTATCGAGGTAGCACTGCACGTGGTATTTTGTGGAAGAGCCACACTCAGGGGGCCAAAGAGCCACATGTGGCTCACAAGCCACAGTTTGCTGACCAAGGGGCTAGGGTGTTACGACTTACACCCAAATTTGAGTTCTGTCACTGTTGTAGGAATGGAACTGTGTCCTAACCTGAGGACCCTCTGTACTTGCTTCTTGTGGAGAAATGGGATGCCATCTGAACTCCCTTATGCTTTGTCAAAACACTGTCTTGACACAAATTCTATTTTTATACTCCTTTCAGAGAAGGTGTCCTTCCTGCCTTTTGTAAATGCAGCCTCTTGACCTGGACTCTGGATTCCATCTTTCCCCTTCGGGAACCTTAGCTCATAATTATCACCTCATTTTTCAGCCCTTAGGACTCAGTTTTCTTCTTGGGACTATAGGCTCTGTCATTAGTACTGTACCTTCAAACAGAAGTAGGTAACCTAAATTTCCAAGTATTTTCACTCATCGCTGTTCATCTATTTGGCTACCATCCAATCTGCCTCCTTGCTTTCCCAACCAAGCTCTGTAAAAGTGATTATATACCTTTCTTAATCTCATTTTGTAGCTTCTGATCCTATCACTTTACCAGACTATCCTTGAAATTATACTTTTTGTAAAGCATTAATGTCCAGACTGCACAGAGAGACCTCTTCAAAGATCAGATGCCAGAAAAATGTGCAAACTTTGTCACTTTAGGTAGAGAAGAACATTCCAGAGTGAGGTGGGAGTAGGGGTTCCTTTTTTATGGAGAAAAGATAAGTGTGCAGTGTTCAGATTTTGGAAGTACTATAGTAGCTTAAATTTTAGCAAGATGTTTACTTTAAAATATGCAGTTTGGCATTACAAATATCCAGCAGGGTTGCATAGAATGTAACATTTCTCCTCCCCCAGCCATGAATCCTTTTTCATACTACAGCTTTATTAACTTTCTCTTAGAATATGATTTCATAAAATGTAATTTTTAAAAAATGTTTTTGCCTGACCTGTGGTGGCGCAGTGGGATAAAGCGTCGACCTGGAACACTGAGGTCGCCGGTTCGAAACCTTGGGCTTGCCTGGTCAAGGCACATATGGGAGTTGATGCTTCCTGCTCCTCCCCCTTCTCTCTCTCTCTCTCTCTCACTCCTCTCTCTCTAAAAAAATCAATAAATAAAATGTTTAAAAAAAATATTGTAAAAAAAAAAAAAAATGTTTTTAAAATAAGAGCTTTATTAACTTGTGCTTAATTAACTTTTGAAAAAAATGAGTTGTCAAGTTTTATGAATTAAAAACAAAGTATTTTTATTTTTGTTGGACTTACTGAGGTGACAATAGTTAACAAAATCATACAGATTTCAGATGCATAATTCTACAGCAGATCATCTGCACACTGTGTTGTGTGTTCACCACTTCAGGTGGAGTCTCTGTCCATCACCATTTACCCCCCATGCCATCCTCCACCTCCTTCCACACCACGCCCCTTCTCCTGGGAATCACCACATTGCTGTCCATGTCCATGGGTTTTTCCTTTTCTTTTTTTCATTTTTGCTCAATCCCTCCATCCCCCCAGGTCCTCCAAAAGATGAAGTCTTTAAAAATCCCAATTTGAGCAAATAGAAAACAATTTAAAATACTTAAAAGGTAATTTAAAAATCCTAGATTTTTAAATGCTTTAGCCATTACCAAAAAGTGATTTATTTAGGTAAAAATAATCATATACCCATGTTGCGTAGATAATGAAGCTGGTTAGTTCCAATGGTCTGGTCAGTGGGCAGAAGATAATCACTTGAACTATTTATTCCATTCTTGTTTACTTTTGCTGGAATGTGACCTGGTGATGGTGCCAACAGTGTTGGTAGCTAGCGCCTGGTCCTGCCCTCTTCAGTATTTGGAGCAGACTTACTCTTAGTTGGTGACTTGGCAGCGCTCATCTCTCTAACATGATTTACAGTTCTACAAGCATCTATACAGGTAACTGAAGTTGTGACAGTACCCACACTGAGGTGGCCACTGGCCCTGGGCCTGTCTGCATTGTTTTCCTTGTCCACTTTCTTGACATCTTCTCTAGGCTGTCCTGTGACCATACGCTGATGTGTCTTCTGTCTCACTGGGGCACGGTATTCTTTGGCAGCTGGTTGTCAGCACTCTCAATTATCTTTTGTACACAGAGGTATTAGAAGACTGGTCCATGCCATAGGATTTGCATATGGTAAAGTGAGCACTGCTTTGTGCAGTCCCTGTGGTACAGTTCGGTCAAGCCTTCTGGCACTTTCTCCAGTCCTTTATCCTTTGCCAAACCCCAATATTCTGATAACTTGGTTGCTTATTGTGTGGGAGACATAACTGTGGAAAACATAGGTCACAGTCTGTTGCATGTTTATTGCCTTCAACTGGAATTCCAGCCAGAGCTGGGAATCGGCTGTTTCCTTGGATTTTTCTCTCTCTCTCTTTTTAAGTGGGAACAGGGGAGATAGTGAGACAGACTCCCGTATGCACCCCGTCTGGGATCCACCCAGCAACCCCATCTTGGGCCAATGCTCGAATCAACTCAGCACCTGAGGCTGAGCTCAGGCCAGTCGAGCCACTGGCTGTGAGAGGGGAAGAGAGAGAAGGGGGAGAGGGAGGAGAAGAGAAGCATATGATTGTTTCAAATGTGTGCCCTGACTGGGGATGGAACCTGGACGTCTGCATGCCAGGCCAACATTCTGTCCATTGAGAAATCTGTCCATGGCTTGGCCTTTTCTCTTTTAAACAACATCAGATGCCATGGACTCCAGTTCTTCACTGTGAAGTACTTCTAGGAGGCGATCCTTATGGCCATCTGCTGGGGAAGTGTGCTCTGAGGCTGCCTGCTCTTATGCAGCCTGCACACTCCCCAGGGTCCAGGTGTACCAGGACAATGTCAGCGCCGGGTCTCTGCCTTGCTGCTTGTGCCTGCAGTGATGACCATGATATTGGCTGGGCTGGCAGCACAAGGGCTCAGATTCTCTGGGGTCTGCAGTACCCTCCTGTTAAACATAGCCTTTACTCTTTACTGATCTGCTAGCACTGACTACCCTGTTACATTTATTTGTCATCTTTCTTTTCTTGGGACAAGACAAACTCCCCCAGAGTAAAAAGGAGAGTAGTGTAATTCTGCTCCCTGATTATGTACTTTTCTTTTTGTTTCTTCTATTGTTCTGGTCCTTGATAAACTGCCTTCTTTCATTAGTATATTTTATTCATCCCATTACCCTTCACTTACGTTTGTTCTTTTCTCAATACATTCCTCTGGCTTCAGCTATTACTTTCCTTTCTTTTTTAAGTTGATACTTCCTAACCTATATTTAAGTATCTTGGCTATCCTGCTACTCGTGGTATCTTCCACCACCCACAAACACCACTATAGTCTCCAGTTCTATTCCTAATTCTCAGAAAGTCTACAGTCAAACATGGTTCCCTCCTCCCTTTAAATTATTTTCTCTACTATTTACAACTTGCCCATTCCTAGCATTGTTATGGCTACTGCAGGCTTCCACTCTAAAAACCATGCAGTCTTAACCAGGTCTTTCTTGTTTGTTCTGTCTTGAAATCAGAGTTCTTGGTTTCTTGTGTTGTTGTTCACTGGTGAGAGATCTCAGTTCATACTGCCTCCTCTCAGTGCATGTGTGTCTCCCCTCAGCCATCTCTGTATCACTTTTTAAATTAACTATCTCCTTAAACAGAGTTCTATTACTGGTCCTTTGATTTGTGAAATAGAATTCAATAACCTCTTACTATTTGTATCTTTTATTCTTCTCCTTAGTTCCTTCCACATTTCTTCCCAAATAATAGGGCTATTTTTGAAAATCCTCAAAATTTCCTGAGGGCTTTATAATTTAATTAGTTCATTCCCACAACAGCGGGGTTTTTTTACTCCTGTTTTATTGTTTTGTTTTGTTTCCTTACTCCTCTATTCAGAGAACACTGGCATTATTTTTTCTTTCAGGCTGGGAAACCAGACCAGAAAATAGCATATCACTCCCAGAGCTGACCATTTCTGAAGAAGAGCCATCTCCAGAGGTAGTAGTAGAAAAAAAGAAAAGTGATGACCCTTGGAATTCTAATGTCTCAGAAACTTTGGTGTCTAAAAGCAGTCCAGGAAGGCAGCTGGCAAATGAACAAGCATTGCCAAGGGAAATAAAAATAACTGAGAAAACCATACCCACTCTGGAAAGAGACCGTGTAAATCATGGCTTTGAAAAAGGCACCAATAATAGTTCAAACCTGGTAATACAAGAAGACATAACTCCAGAAGAGACCACTACTAAAACAAGCATCAAACAAAATATAAACCCAGTTAAAAAAGAGAAATCTTGTAAGTGCAATGAATGTGGGAAAGCTTTTAGCTATTGTTCAGCACTTATTCGCCATCAGAGAACACACACTGGGGAAAAACCCTACAAATGTAACGAATGTGAGAAAGCCTTCAGCAGGAGCGAAAACCTAATAAACCATCAAAGAATTCATACTGGAGATAAACCATATAAATGTGATCAGTGTGGAAAAGGCTTCATTGAGGGTCCATCTCTTACTCAACATCAAAGAATTCACACTGGAGAAAAACCCTATAAATGTGATGAATGTGGGAAGGCCTTTAGTCAGCGAACCCATCTTGTTCAGCATCAGAGAATTCATACTGGTGAGAAACCATATACTTGTAATGAATGTGGAAAAGCCTTTAGCCAGAGAGGCCACTTTATGGAACATCAGAAAATTCATACAGGAGAAAAACCTTTTAAATGTGATGAATGTGATAAAACTTTCACCAGGAGTACTCACCTTACTCAACATCAAAAAATTCATACCGGAGAGAAAACCTATAAGTGTAATGAATGTGGGAAGGCCTTCAATGGACCCTCAACATTTATCCGTCATCATATGATCCACACAGGTGAAAAACCATATGAATGCAATGAATGTGGGAAAGCCTTCAGTCAGCACTCAAACCTCACTCAACATCAGAAAACGCATACTGGTGAGAAACCTTATGATTGTGCTGAATGTGGAAAATCCTTTAGTTACTGGTCATCCCTGGCTCAACATCTGAAAATTCATACTGGAGAAAAACCTTACAAATGCACTGAATGTGGCAAGGCCTTTAGTTACTGTTCATCCCTTACTCAGCATCGCAGGATTCACACCAGAGAAAAGCCCTTTGAATGCAGTGAATGTGGGAAGGCTTTCAGTTACCTCTCAAATCTTAATCAGCATCAGAAGACTCATACCCAAGAGAAAGCTTATGAATGTAAGGAATGTGGGAAAGCCTTCATTCGGAGTTCATCTCTTGCTAAACATGAAAGAATTCATACTGGCGAGAAACCCTATCAGTGTCATGAATGTGGGAAAACCTTCAGTTATGGCTCATCCCTTATTCAGCATAGGAAAATACATACTGGAGAAAGACCTTACAAGTGTAATGAATGTGGGAGAGCCTTCAACCAGAACATACATCTTACACAGCATAAGAGAATTCACACAGGAGCAAAGCCTTATGAGTGTGGCGAGTGTGGCAAAGCTTTTCGACACTGTTCATCTCTTGCTCAACATCAAAAAACTCACACAGAAGAAAAGCCCTACCAGTGTAATAAATGTGACAAAGCTTTTAGCCAGAGCTTCCATCTGACTCAGCATCAGAGAATTCACACTGGAGAGAAGCCATATAAGTGTAACGAATGTGATAAAGCCTTCAGCCGGAGCACTCATCTGACTGAGCACCAGAACACCCACACTGGGAAGAAGCTGTACAACTGTAATAAGTGCAGTAAGACTTTCAGCCAGAGCACTTACCTCATTCAGCATCAGAGAGTTCATTCAGGAGAGAAGCCTTTTGGATGTAATGATTGTGGGAAGGCTTTCAGTTACCTCTCAAATCTTAATCAGCATCAGAAGACTCATACCCAAGAGAAAGCTTATGAATGTAAGGAATGTGGGAAAGCCTTCATTCGGAGTTCATCTCTTGCTAAACATGAAAGAATTCATACTGGTGAGAAACCCTATCAATGTCATGAATGTGGGAAAACCTTCAGTTATGGCTCATCCCTTATTCAGCATAGGAAAATACATACTGGAGAAAGACCTTACAAGTGTAATGAATGTGGGAGAACCTTCAACCAGAACATACACCTTACACAGCATAAGAGAATTCACACAGGAGCAAAGCCTTATGAGTGTGGCGAGTGTGGCAAAGCTTTTCAACACTGTTTATCTCTTGCTCAACATAAAAAAACTCATACAGAAGAAAAGCCCTAGCAGAGTAATAAATGTGATAAAGCTTTTAGCCAGAGCTCCCATCTGACTCAGCATCAGAGAATTCACACTGGAGAGAAGCCATATAAGTGTAACGAATGTGATAAAGCCTTCAGCCGGAGCACTCATCTGACTGAGCACCAGAACACCCACACTGGGGAGAAGCTGTACAACTGTAATAAGTGCAGTAAGACTTTCAGCCAGAGCACTTACCTCATTCAGCATCAGAGTTCATTCAGGAGAGAAGCCTTTTGGATGTAATGATTGTGGGAAAGCCTTCAGATACAGTTCTGCTCTCAAGAAACATCAGAGGCTGCACCCTGGCATATGACTGTTCTAGGAGCATTATAAATGCAAAGGATGCATTTACTCTACTTTGTCCTTCTGTTTTAAGTACTGAGGAACCAGAATGGATTGAGAAACTGCTTAAGTCATTTTAACTTTTAACTGTCACACTGTGGAATGGAAAGTGCATTGGGCTAAAGTAATCAATTATGTTCAGCAACTCTGTAACATTGAAAAATTCAACTGTTTCACATTTCACTTTCCTCTGTGAAATGAGGAATCTAGAGTAGATGATTTCAAAGGTCGTCTGGAGGTTTATATTCAGCCTATTCATAATATATTCTTGAGTAGGATTTCTACACATCAGATTTGGCTGTGTTACATCTAGAATATATGCATGTTTTGCTAATAGAAAGCATTTACACTTCAGTAACTAGACTGGAGATCTATTATGCTCCTGTTCTAATGTATTTAAATTGTTTAAATAACTGGTTCTTAGTAAAAAAATAAAATATCCTTACATTAACAGGTACTGAACTTTCCTATTGTTTTCTCTTGTAATATGTTTTAACATTCCAGTTTATGACAACTACAGAGATTCTCTTCTACAACATAAACAAGTGTTATTTGACCCTAGTTGCATAGTGGAATCATTTTGGGAACTATAACACTTTATTGTTATAACTTGGCAAAGTTCCACCTCTAGAGACTATAATTTCATTGACCTAAGGGATAGGACCCAGGCATCAGTATATTTTCTTAACTCCTAATTGTGTCTCATCTGTAAAATAAAGGGTATCCAAGGATTTAATTTTGTTAGGTAAGATAGCATATGTGAGAGTCCTTAGTTTTCAGAAATGCATAATGAAATATCTAAGGATGAAATTACATGATGTCTCAATTTCATTTAAAATATCTCACAAATTAATAAAACAAAGGAATAAAAAGACTTAATGCAGATGTGGCAAAATTTTAATACTTGTTGAATCCTGCCAATTGGCATATGGGAATACATTATACTATTCTCTGATTTGCATATGTTTATTTTCCTTTTTCATTGAATTTATTGGGGTGACACTGGTTAACCTTATACAGGTTTCAGCTACGTGTTATAAATTTATTTTAATAAGTGAATATCAATTTAATTATTTCTTAGAGGATAAGCTTAAAATAGATTTGACTGGTTTATGATCTTTAAGGTTAAAAAACTTCAAAACAATTATTAAAATGTATTTAAAAGTTCCAGGAAGAAATTAAAGAGTTATTAATTTTCTGATTGGAGGGTTCAACTGGACCTTCAATGTTCATCTGACTCAGTGGTCAGCAAATGGGGTTATGAAATAAGAACAATGAGTAACATATGTTTAAGATTTAACATTTTTCTGGTCTCAGTTCAGGTCTGCAGAACAAAGGGTTTTGGCCAACCAGATTTAGTAGAGGAAGTGCAAGATTTATCCAACCAGCACAGATAGGCTGTCTGCCCTGCACACAGTTTCAGAGTTTGAGAGAGCAGTTATACGTTGTCAACAGTTTCATAGTTTAAATAACAAAAAATAAAAATATGGGCTACAAATTATTAAAGTTCTTGTGGTCTTCAAAAGGTATGGACTTGGTGTCTTGATGGCCCACCAGTCCCTTTTCTGACATTTTATCCTGATTACGCTTCCTTTTCCATCTCCTTCATTTCCTTTCACAGGCAAACTTTAAAAGATAGCATGTACTGGGAGAGTAAAGGCAAAAAGTGATATGAAAAGATAGGTATGGCTTTGAAGGGATGTAAAAGTTAAATTTATCACCAGCTGTCTGTCCACCTCCCCAAACGCAGCATAAAAAACCATCAAGTAGGAAATACGACAAAAGGCTGTTGCTCAGCAACTTCCAAGTCCATGTTTACACTATTTCAGACACCTAGGATGCATAACCATCTACAGTCCTTTTTCTGGTCTTGAATTGCTAAAAAGTATTAAATGCATATGCTCTGACTAGTTTACATAGTAAATTCATAATCACTTCAAAAGTCACTAGCAGAATTTCAACAGAAATCTTTGCATGAAAATGGGATTGAAAGATGAGTATACTGATTAGCAAGCCTAGCCAACAATGCACTTTCTTCACCAAAACCAAGTATTAAAACGAACTTAGTTATCTCCAAATTGCTGTATCAAAAAGCATTAAATCAAAATGTTAAAAATCCCGAGCACATTCATTGCCTGACCTGTGGTGGTGCAGTGGAGAAGCATCAGCAACCTGGAATGCAAAATTCGCCTACTCAAAACCCTGGGCTTGCCCAGTCAAGGCACACACGGTGAGCAGTCAATGAACAACTCAAGTGAAGTAATTGGAGTTGATACTTATCACCCCCTCACCCCCCATGCACTCCTCTCTCTGTAAAATCAATAAATAAAATCTTTTAACCTCATTGGAGCGCATCAAGTTTTCTGTCCCGCTGACAGCTTCGTTACAGAAGGAATGAGTGCGTCTGGAGCGCACACTCACCTGGGGTTCCCACGCGGCGGTCACCGGGCTCCTCCTGCTCGCCCGGAGCGGGTGTGCGCCCCGGACTCGCTCCAGCGCCCGCCTGGTTTCGCCCGGGCGTGACACCCCTTCTTCCAGCGGCCCATCGCGCGCCGGAACACACAGGTTCAAAACTGAGCCAACCGATACTTCAAAAAGAACAGGAACGACAGCGGGTCCCCCGGAGGACAGGACCCGCTCCCGCGCTGACGGCGACCTCGGACGACAGCCCTCGGCGGGGCGGGTGGACAGGTGGGCGGTCCCGCTAGCGCGCGCGGAGCCTCCAAGCCCGGACGTCGCGCGCTCCGGGCTTTTCGGCTTGTCTTGTTTCAGCGCGGCCCCCAAGCACCGGAAAGAATGGTTTTGGGAGGCTGACGGTGGCGCCCCCTGGCGACTTCTCGGAGCGGCGCCCGCCGCTGTCCGTTGAGAAAAACGCGCGCACGCCGCCGCCGCAGCTACGGGGCCCGCGAAGGGCCGGGCGCGCACGACGCCGCCGCAGCTACGGGGTCCCCGAAGGGCCGGGCGCGCACGACGCCGCCGCAGCTACGGGGTCCCCGAAGGGCCGGGCGCGCACGACGCCGCCGCAGCTACGGGGGCCGCGAAGGGCCAGATGCGCTCTCCGCACGTGGGTCCCGCGTTTGCCGTCAGTCTCCCCGATCTGCCGCGGGCCCTTTTCCCTCCACCGGCGGGGTCCCCCTGAGCGCCTGGACGTGAAGTGCGTTATCTTGAAGACGTCCATCAGCCTGAGGCTAGTTGCATTGATGCTATCCTTAAAATAAGGCTTACACCCCGTCTCCTTCGCCATTGTGACCGACTTCACCACCGGAAGCCTTACTATTAGGAAAGGGTTGCTTTCCTTGAAGAATGGACGTTTCCAAATGCGGTGTAAACACAGGGCCGGCTCACACAGGTTGCCAGGAGCTCAGTTCGCATCTCCGATGGAGGAACTGGAAGACGAACCTGGGCTTCCCCTGACCTTGATCTTCCCACTTCCGACGTCTTTCCGCTTGTCTATCTGATGGGCCCTTGTAAGCTATCTTGAGTCATATTTGACACACGACAGAGTCATGATGAAGTGCCTCTTGCCTATTATGGCGGTTGAAAGAAATACCTTTTAATTTCCTTGATTGTGACCCTGGTGCTCTGTTTCCGATCACGGAGTTACAGACCCTGCCGGGTATGAAATGGAAAGCTACAGGCAGATGTGAAGCAGCAAAGCATAACGATGAGCATTTAGTGAGCACTTACGACACAGTTAGAGACTCTTTCCATCACTTTATGTGGAAAGCCAAGACGCCAGCGTCCCTGGGGCCCTGAAGGAGTCGGTCCCCAGTGTTGACCTACTTAACTGAAGTAGGAGGAAAAGGACCCAAACATGGATGAGGTTATCTCGCTATTCAAAAGACTAAAGAAATTTCACTTATCTTAAACCCTCCTGGTTTGCATTAAAACTGGAGTCCAGGCCTGCACTGTACTATGTATTAGGTGGGACCTCTAGAAGATTTAAGACAATTTCTAACTTCAAAAAGATTATGGAAAAGAGCACCTAGAAGAATCAGAGAACAACATAAGAAAGTGTGCTAATCAGAATAATGGAAATCGTGACTGCCAAGGACTTCTAAGATGGTGGGGGGTCTTAAAGTGTCACCGAGGAGGCAGGCCTTGAGCAGGGCTTCTTATTAGCATGGATGGAAGCTATGGAATAGTCTGAGAAGAAGCCAAGTGTAAGAAGTAGTTGAGACAAAGGACTGACCTGCCTACACGTATGAGGGAATAATGGGAAGTAAGTAAATAGTTCCAACCATGGAAGGCCTCTGAAGTTGAACAGTTTGGACTTTTCCTGTGGACTCTTTCTGAACAAAGTGGTGGTTTAGTGAGGCAGCCAAAGGCAGGGAGACAAGAGCATCAACAATGTGTCTATTCGAGTAATCTGTGCCCAAGCGACCAGAGCACTTGGCAGCAGCAGTAGAAACAGCGAAATCAACTATTGTTTCAAATAAACTCTAGCTGACTGTTTACCTGGGGTAAAGAGGAATCAGTAAGCAATAATTACAGGGCATTTAACCACTTTGCAGCACTTTTTGATGTTTTATAACAGCAACGTTCAACCCTTTTCATCTCATAACCCACATAAACTAATTACTGAATTTCTAAGGCACAACAACAACAACATAAAAAATTTGCTGATCTGACAAGGAAAATAGGTATAATTGTGATCCATTCACACCAGACGACTAGTATTGTTGGCTGTTACCATTTTTTTTATTTGAAAGTTTAAGGGAAAAAGAAGTCAGTGCCCCTGACTAAATAGTCAGGTACTGCATGTTTTAAAATTGGCACACCAGTTGAAAATCAGTCTTATATGGGTGTAAAGATTTCTGTCTTCAAGAAGCTTATGATCCAATCAAATAACCTCATATTATGACGTGCTGAAATTGAGATTCTTCTTGTCCAACCACTGCCCAAAGTCACAGGACTAATCATTGTTAATCAGAGAAATGCTGCAACAACGAGACCCCAGAACCTCAACATTTAAGGCATAAAGTGGCCAAAAGTGCCAATTTTTCAAACGTTATATAGGAAGAGGATGGCCAAATAGGCACTGAGTTTGTCCTTGAGAGATCGGTATTATAAGACTGGTGAGAATCAGAGCCAGAGGAAATTGGTTTCATGAAGTCTGTAAGCAAGTTTAAAAAATAGGGCAGCACTTTCCCCCAGCAAGATAATAGCAGAGCTAAATGTCTGTAAAAGTTTAGGACAGTCTTAGTAAGGATGAGATAAAATAACATTAGGGTTAATTAGGCACATTAGAATTATTGGTTATACTTTGAGAAACAGATGCTACAGCAACAAAGGTGAAGAAGAGAAAAATCTTCCTTGTCATTTCAGAGACTGAATTTGCCTCAACACTCTTATCCCCAAACTGGTGGTGTTTTGTCTCAGTCTGAAGCCAGCTCCTCTTCTGCAACTGGCTCCAGGAACCATGAAGACACACACACACACACACACACACACACACACGATTCCCTCTTTAAGTAAACAGGCTGATGTGGTTGGGAAACAAAGAGTTCACCAGCTGCTCAGGGAGCCAAGCCCCATGGAATGAAGAGAAGAGGTGAGGAGATACAAGATGTCAGGTAGCTGTCTACTCTAAGGTTGGAGCTCTCCAAAATATTAGATTGATGTTAGGTGTTTGAAATCATCTCCTTGTTATGTGGATCACTTATTAAAGCATTTAGTTTACAAAAAGGAAAGAAGGCTAGCTTGAAACTGGCTTATTGCCAGCTAGTAGGGAAGGGAAATTCAAACACATATTTTTCTTTTTAGCTGCAAGAGGTTATACAGTGTGCTCTTGTGCTAACATTCATGAGAGCTCAGATGTCACTCTTTAGTGTGAAGCTGCTGGTGTCTGATACGCGTTGAGCTCTGACTGAAAGCTTTCCCGCAGTCGTTACACTTGTAAGGCTTTTCTCCGGTGTGAGTTCTCTGGTGAATAGCAAGGGATAAGTGACCAAAGCCCTTCCCACACTCTCTGCATTCATGTGGCTTTTCTCCAGTGTGCACTCTTTGATATTCAGTGAGGGATGAGACCCAGCTGAAAGTTTTTCCACATTCACTGCACTCATAGGGGTTCTACCCCATGTATATTTGTTGATGCTGAATTATGGTTGAACGGTCACTGAAGACTTTCCCACATTCACTACATTTGTAAGGTTTTTCTTGAGAGTGAGTTTGCTGATACTGACTAAGGTCAGTGCTTCAGCTGAGGCTTTTCCTCATTCACTACATTCATATGGCTTTTCTCCAATGTGGATCCTGATGTAGACCAAGGTGGGTGTGGGTACTCCAGCTGAAAGTTTTCCCACACTCACTGCATTCATAAGGTTTCTCTCCAGTGTGAGTTCTCTGATGTTCAATCAGGTGTGTACTTGGGCTAAAAGTTTTCCCACACTGATTGCATTCAAAAGGTTTTTCTCCACCATGAGTTTAACTGTGGATAAAAAGATCTGATTGGTAACTAAAGGCTTTCCCATTGCATTCAAAAGGTTTTTCTCCACCATGAGTTTAACTGTGGATAAAAAGATCTGATTGGTAACTAAAGGCTTTCCCACATTCATTGCATTTCCAAGACTTCTTTTCTGGGAAGAGTTTTTGGTGTTTAATTAAGTTTGAATCATCTTTGGAGTTTTTTCTAGATGTGAGGAATCGACCTCTTTGGAGTTTCCTGCTGTGTATTAAGGTTTTTTTTGTTTGTTTGTTGTTTTTTAGAGACAGAGAGTCAGAGAGAGGGATAGATAGGGACAGACAGACAGGAACGGAGAGATGTGAGAAGCATGAATCATCAGTTTTTCGTTGCAACGCCTTAGTTGTTCATTGATTGCTTTCTCATGTGTGCCTTGACCGCGGGCCTTCAGTTGACTGAGTAACTCCTTGCTCAAGCCAGCGACCTTGGGTCCAAGCTGGTAAGCTTTTTGCTCAAACCCGAGGAGCCCGCACCCACACTCAAGCTGGTGACCTTGAGGTCTCGAAGCTATGTCTTCTGCTTCCCAGTCCAACGCTCTATCCACTGCGCCACCGCCTTGGTCAGGCTGTGTATTAAATTTTGAGCTTAGACTAAATTCACTGGATTCCAGGCCTCTCTCCCCAGAGAAAATCTCTTTGAGAGTCACTGACACTCTTCTGATGGCTGTTTTCCCAGGGGAAGACTGCTTCAGTACAGCACACTCTGTCTGCCTGGATAGCAGGCCCTCACCTTCACAGGCTTCTTCATTCACAGGCCTTGGGTGGTATTCCCTCTGAGACTTTCCATTGCTAACCCTGAAAACTGTCATTCCTCAGAAACAGCCTGATTGGAGGTGATGCTTTGGTTCCATTCAAATCTCCCTCTCTGCAATATATTTAAAGTGCAGACATCACCTTTGTCTAGTGTGAAAAGCAAAGAAAATAAACCAGCAGGAAAAAGACAATTTGCAATTCACACACATTCGCAACTTTATATGGGTAGAAAATAAAGGGGGCAGTGGAAGAGGAATGGGCAAAGCCAGAGGAAGTACCAGGAAGTTTCTTCTTTGTCTTTCTTGTCTCATAGACTGGGGACCTCCCAGATGTGGAGATGAACTTTGGAGGACATTTGGCAAGAAGCCATGCATGGAGAACCCCCTCCAAAGCAACATGATGATGCTGTGTCCAGCTTTGCCCAGAACATGCCTTTCGGCTGGAAACAGGGAACACAAAGCCAATCACTGGGTTAACTGAGGGGACAGAATTTCTCATTTATTTAGAACCTTGCAGTAAAATCCAGCTGCATACTTTGTGGGAACTGGCCTTCCTGCTGGATTGGCCTGCCTACATTATAGCATCCCAGAACCTCTGTAGATGCCTCGCCAGGGTACTTCTTTCTCTTATTTACAGCGGTCCTCCAGGCAGTAGTACCGCCTCCTAGGGAGAGTTTTGGGAATTTGTGAGAATTTTTGGTTGTCATATTGACTGGGGGGCTGCCCACAAGACAAAGAATGTCCCTTATTGGCCAGAGTTTTAAAAAAAGCTGTTAGCTGAGGCTAGAACCTAACACTCCTTGACATGTAAAAACAAGGTATTTTGCACAGTTTTGCTGTATACTGGAAAATCAAGGAAACATCTTTTTCTTTTAATGTTGTTAGGACGTGCTCACCATTTCAGTGAAATCAATAATAAAGCCTGCAAAGCAAGTTCTTGTCCCCAGATAAAGTCCTTGAAGATCTGAGAACACTCATCATAAAGGTGAAGGTGGGAGAAATGGAAAATTTGTGCATTGTGGAACATTAATACCTTTTTACATATTACATTCCACCTTGAAGAAGAGATATTGTTGAGGAAATGTTTAGGATTTTGAAAGCAAAGGGAAACCAGGAAGATCTGAAATCTGGAGATTTTTTTAAATCCTCACACTAGAACCATTCAAACAGAGGGTACCTAAAAGTAGGCAGAATAGCCCGACCAGAGATAAACTAGGACAGAGTTCAGAGCAGATAACCAGTGTGCAGTATAGGGCTCACTCTCATGCTTATTACTATCTTGATGATTGGTAAAATGTGCCAATTTCATACAAGATTATTTATAGTTCAACTAATGCATATACAGTGCACAGTATAAGAGTACCAAAATGTAGTTGTTTCTGCGTTTCAAATAAGCTCATGACATGGATAACTGTATCATGCAATATGTGTCTGCATATGTCACACAAATGATGGACCCATAAAAACCCCACTGAGGAGAGTATCTACATTCAAAAGAAAAAAAAAAAAAAAAAGACAAGAAGTTGGAGGTGCAGCCTCTGGAAAAGGGCTCTTTCTAAGCATTTTGCAAATAGTTATGCCTTACAATGATGAAGGGGCACTATCAGTCCCACAATGCAAATCAAGAACTAAGGTACAGACAGGCACACTCAAGGCGAGGTGATCAATCCTGGCCTTAAAATCACTGCACAGAACTTAACTGCTTCTCAACAGGTAGGGAAAGAACAGTCGAGTCACACTTTCTACTCCTGTGGCCCCTAAATTACCAGAAAACTAAACTCCTTTGTCCACAGGGCACCGGCCTGATCCTGACTCCACTGTGCCATGGAGGCTTAGAGAGTGACCACCCTGAAAAGCTGCAGTGAGATGTAAACATGTTAAAGCCCTACCTGTGTAACCTAAGGATAAAGTCTGCCAGCCCCCACTAATGTCCCGGCCATCACAATGCAAGTGGTAACCTTGGCAGGAATCAGTTTTACATCAGACAGAGGCCCCGTGGTGTAAGCATTCACCAAGTAACCTGGATTTTGGGCATAGCTCTGTTGGTCGCTATATAAAAACCAGGGGGAAATATGTGCCCTCATCTGTAAAATTAAGACGTGAGGACTAGATGATTTGGTTCAAAGCTATGATTTAATTTTAGGTCCCAACTCTGAGGCACATACCATCTGCCTAGACTTAGGATGAGAGTAGAATGAACAGACTCTTTCAAATCCCCAGACACCTGGGAGATCCTCAGGTCCATATCTCAGTTGAAACCATTTAAGAAACAGGCCAAGAATGCTGTGATCTTCAATTGCCTAAAAATAAATAGAATAAGGGAGTGTGGAAGACATTAAGAGCAGACAGCATGCAAATTGGAAGCAGTCTTGTCAGGGAAGAAGTCTGGGAAGAATTTCGCAGACTTACCTAAGAAGGGAAGTTCTACAAAAAGAGAAATAAACAGGTCTCTGCTCAGCGAAATGATATAACTTTCAGAAAAGAAGAAAGAACTCCTTAATATATGTGGGCTGTGGATCTAATAGTAAGAAAGACAGTTGTCTTTCTATCTTCTCCCTCTTCCTGGCGTTCTTTCTGGTCAAAGGTGGGAACAGGTTTTATTCCACCTCCTTCCAGATACAAAGAAAAGGACAATAGACCATCTATTTATGTCTGGGTAAGTCCCTAGTTCTTTCATAATAAAAGGTACAGGGGATGGAAATGGGCCAAGTCCAAACTCTCTCTAAACTCTCTAGATGATCTGAGACTTATAGTCCAGCACCTTTGTCAATATCCTCACAAGGGGTATAAGTTCACAAGGGGTATAGTTTACTTCCTCCTGAGGGTCAAAACAGAAGGCAGCTAACTCTTCCACCACCACAGGGCTGTGTATCCCCCAGCAAGTCACTCACCTTTCTGGAAACCTGGTCCCACACTGCAAAATGGCCTTACTGGTGCTTGCCTATCTTTTCTCAAAAAACTTCTGTGAATGCTACAAGTTAAAACATGGCAGAGCATTTACAACAAGGAATGTCATACACGACATAAGGAGATTCTATTATTGCTGTGCTTACCTCAAATGAATTAATTTAAAATTGTGATGGAGTACGTTCAAGACATTCTCATAGGATCTGAGAGGCTTCTCAGGAGCCACTGCTCCACGGCATGGACAGATGCATTCTTTTCCTGGCTGTGGAGGAGGGGAGGACTGATGGATATGACAAAAGTGTCAAGGGAGCCTCCAGATATATTTCAGAGGTCAGGTGGTCATGTTCTCCACAAGGTTAAGGCCATAACCTTAGCCAGGTTTCATCTAGGATTCCTCCACCATGGTGTGAAACATTACATCTCTTTTTCTCTTTCCCCCCTTTATTCCTCATACTTCTTTATCTGCATCACCTTATTGCTCTACGGACACTGTGACCCTACCAAAGCTCTCAAGTCCAGTGGTCACAAAGTGTTGTGGCACCAGCAAGCACCACCTACTCTTTATGTGACTAACTTTCCAGCCCTAACAGTGCTGGCCTCCTCCTGTCCTAACCATCTGAAATTCTTTTTTTTTTTTTTTTTTTTTTTTTTTTGTATTTTTCCGAAGTTGGAAACGGGGAGGCAGTCAGACAGACTCCTGTATGCGCCCGACCAGGATCCACCCGGCACGCCCACCAGGGGGCGATGCTCTGCCCATCTGGGGTGTTGCTCTGTTGCAACCAGAGCCATTCTAGCGCCTGAGGCAGAGGCCACAGCGCCATTCTCAGCGCCCGGGCCAACTTTCCTCCGATGGAGCCTTGGCTGCTGGAGGGGAAGAGAGAGAGAGAAAGGAGAGGGGGAGGAGTGGAGAAGCAGATGGGCGCTTCTCCTGTGTGCCCTGGCCGGGACTCCTGCATGCCAGGCCAACGCTCTACCACTGAGCCAACCGGCCAGGGCCTGAAATTCTTTAACTGCACCACTTCCTCTTATAAGAAATTCCTAATCTGGGGAGAATTCTCCCTTTTCCCTCCTCCCTTCAATATAAAGAAATCATGTTGGCCTTGGCTGGTTTGCTCAGTGGTAGAGTGTCCGCTACGCACGTGGATGTCTAGGGTTCGATTCCCAGTCAGAGCACACAGGAGAAGCGCCCATCTGCTTCACCTCTCCCCCTCTCACTTCTCTCTCTCTCTCTCTCTCTCCCTCCTGCAGCTATGACTCAATTGGAGTGAGTTGGTCTGGGGCACCGAGGAGGGCCCCATGGCCTCCACCTCAGGCACTAAGAAGAGCTTGGCTGCTGAGCAATGGAGCAACGCCCCAGATGGGCAGAGCAACGCCCCCTAGTGGGTTTGCCAGATGGATCCCGGTCCGGCGCATGCAGGAGTCTCTCTCTGCCTCCCCTCCTCTTACTAAAGAAAGAAGAAACCATGTCTTTCAGAAGAAAGCAGGCCCTTTAGGTTAGGGAGCAGATCTCCCACCTGCCTGATTCTTGGGGCCTTTGCACAGAGGAATCGACCTTCAGAGAGAGACGATCATGTCCCCTGGCTGGGGACAGTGCCTGGCAGACTGCCTGGTGCAGAAGCCCTCCTCGAGGGCCCGCTGGAGGGGAGCGGAACGCATCTCCCTGGGGCGCCCCAGGACCAGCACGGACGCGGCCAGCCCGCCCGCGAGGCCATCGCCACGTTGCGCGCGGAGACCTTCGCCCAGCCGCAGAGGCGCCCCGGGACGATGCGCAGCCAGTCGCTCTTGGCCCCCGCCCGTGTCCTCAGAGAGCCCAGTGTTCCCCGCAGGACCACTGCGCAGAGCCCTGCGCGCCCCACTCACCGGCCGCCTCCCGCCCAGCGTCGGGACACTCGCTGGGCGGAACCGCGCTCGCACGGAACGTGAGTGTGTGGGATGTGGGGAAGCCGGAGGCATAAACAGGTAACCCCTGCGCGGATCCGCCAAGCTTCCCGCCACTATTCAGAGCCCTGGTCCTTCCTGGACAGTATGCCGGGCGGGTCGATGCAGATCAGCCACTTAACCTTAGGCTCCAGAAGCAGACAACCCATTAAGGCAGAGGGCGTGGCATGTACGGCCCGTGCCCGCTGCGCAGGCGCAGAGAGCCGCCCGCGGGCGTTGCTGAAACGCGCCGTCGGAACCTGGGGGAGACCTACTCGACCGAGCACATCCCCGGGCCACGCGTTATAGGTGGTTTTAAATAGCGTGCCCGGAGAGTTGGTCAAAATGAGTGTAGACAATAAAGGGATTCACCTTATCTATTTTGGTGAGGCTTCAATAACACCCTGGTAATTAATGCGCAGCATTCGTTATCGTTGCTGATTTTCAATAATCACACCTGGACTTGGCGACTCTCAGCGCTTGTCCTCCTCGCCGTAAGTCACCGGCTCCCCCGAGGCGCAGCGTGGCTCTGCGACCTCAGATGCTGCTCGGGAATATCCCCTCAGTTCTGCTCTGTGCAACGAATGGCTCCTATAAATAATTTAAAAAAAAAAAAAAAGTTCGATTTTGGATACTTTGTCGGGTTGGAAAAGGGCAGCCTGGAGGTGGTGGCCTGGAACAGTCTGGTTGTGGAAGCGCAGGTCTCCGACGTGCGCGGGAGAGAGAAGGGCGCAAGAAATGACCATAAGGCAAAGAAGATAGAAAAGGAAAGTCAGTCAAGAATCAAAAACATCCGGCCCGGGCGGAGGGTTTTCCTTTCGCTCTTTCACTCGCATCTGCTCTTCGGTCGCGCGTCCAGGCGGGACTGAAGACAGCACCCTCCACGCGAGGAGACCCTCCGGGACAGGGGAGGAGAAGCGCCTTTCCACATCCCTCCGGTCACCCCTCCAGCCGCCCATGAACGGCCTAGGGGAAAGGATTTTCAGCCAGGAAAAGTCGTTCCGCCCGAGAAAGGGGCCAGGGAGGTGGGGAAGCGCATCTAGGCGAGCGATTCCACGCAGATGAAAAGCAGAGTCAGCGTCGAGCGCACCTAGAACCCCCGAACTGTCTGTCCTCACTATGCGGGGACCAGCTGTGAGCCTATGGGTGTCATTACTGAATGAGTCCACTGTAAGTCCACTTACGTATTTCTGAAGAGAAAATGGAATGAATGCATGCAATTAATTTAAATAACAGTGAAATATTAAGTGTAATTGATATACAAAATATTACTAAAAATAAATAAATAGATAAAAGAAAAGGGAAAAAACTGGCTACAAAAATAACGTGCTGAATAAAAAATAGGTTGGCTATGATTATTTACTATAAAAACAATAAAATACTTCTTTGGACATACTCCTTAAAATGAGAAAATAGATTATTTAAAAGGAGGGGGGGAATAGATGGCTAACTTGGATACAATTATTGTGAAGAAACTAAATAACTGATTTTTATACAAATATAAGATTTCATTTAATTTGCAGTTCAACATTTTGGTAAGCCAGAGTCAACTGGGTGACTAACATTCTGATGATTTCAAAAACAAAGAACTTTTAAAAGATTATTAAAACAGTTCCTTCTAATAACGGTAAAATTGGCACTGGATTGAATCCGACTCTTTCATGAAAGGTCCTCGGAAAATGATTTCCCTTCAAAACTCACTCAGTTCCAAAAGCGGGTGCGGACGTCTCTCACTGCTTTGCTCCCCTCCCGAAGCTCCGGCCCCCGCTGCGTCAGGTGAGGCCCTGAGTGGTGAGATGGGTGGGGTGGACTGAGCTCGGGGCTTGAGGGCCCGCGGGACTCAAAGGGCGAGCAATGGGAGGACGACCCGGATTGTGCCTCGGGGAGGCGACCCTGAATGAGGCCAATCGGTAGCTGCTTCTGGAGCTTGTCGTCCTGGCAGATGACTGGCACCTACTGGCTGCAGAAAGGCTAGGGCAACAAGAAAGGAGAACCAGCCAATTGGGCCTCCGGTGTCCTTGGCTGCTTCGCCACGGCGGCCATCAGCCGCACGGCCGCACCATCGGGGCTCCAGTCCTTGCCCCTCCGTCCGACTTCGGGGACCCAGGAAGTACCGTGAGCCTGGCAGTAGCCAACTCCTTGAAACGCGGCGCACGCTCACTCTAGCTCCATGAGACGAGGTGACCTCGGCCCGATGGTCCCAGACCTGCGCTCCATCGGAGCGCACAGCTTAGGCCTCCAAATAGCAGAGCCTACAGAGCTGACGAGGCCCCGCGTGCCTCTGTTCCCACCAGCGCGACCTCCGGTCGCGGGGCCTGTGGCTCTCAAGCGCACCGAGACCCCTAGCACTTTCCTCGCGCCGGGATCCCAACCGTCACCGAAACTTGCGCACTGGGACTCGGTTGAATCGACAGATGTCGAAACCTTGGAGGCTGAAATCGTCCTCAAAGTCGCCGAGCCGCCTCACTGCTCTGCATGGGCAGTTTCTTGGGCAAATCGGGACCCCCGCCATCCCGGGAAGAGGGGCGCACAGATCTGTCCCAAAGGCCAGTAATCCGCCGGCTCTCTCAGGCCCTTCACCAGGTCCATCGGGTTCAGCACATCCATCGCGCCCACCCTGCCTCGCGGCTCAGACCTGCGAGAAGGCCACGGAACTGGGACCCCACCAACCCTACCTCGTGGGTAGTGAATGAGGCCTGGAGGCGCTTTCCCATGAGGCAGCCCCAGAATTCCATTGGGGGGCCTCATCCCTCAGACTGGTGGGAAAGTTACTTCAAGAGAACTATTTGGTCTCTTCGGCACCCCAGGGCAGAATGGAGCCCAGTGACCATCAAGATCACTCCTCCCGAGCGGAGAAGGCTTTCTGCCACGTCAGCAGCACAAGCCATCAGCTTAGTTGTTGATCCCTCACCCTCTGAGAAGCCGCCAGATCTATGTGCAAAGGAGACAGTGCTCAGGGTCCTCAGAGAGTGCGAAGAAGAGAGTCTGAGGTTGGAAGAACCACCGTCTCTGTCCTCTGGAAGGTCGGACAGTAAGAGGAGTCCAGATGACAGACCATCTACATTTAAGCCTCTGATGAAAAGTGGAGACCTCACTTTCTTTGTGCCCAGTGTTGAGCTTCTGAAGAGAAGCCTCGACTCCAGGAGCTCAGACCACAGCTTGAACAAGAGACCCATTTCCTCCTTGGTGAGCTCCTTGGCCAGTTCGCACACAGGTGGCACCCTCAGCTCAGAAAGAAATGCTATTACAAGCTCTTATAGCTCTTCTAGAAATTTCTCTAAGCCTTGGAAGAGAAGCTTTCCCTATGCATCCCTCCAGATGCCAGAGTGGCCAGTAAAAAAGAAAAAAGGTCATCAGTGTCACTCTCCAGTGCCACTGCCATCAGAGGAGTCCCCAGCAGCGTCTGGCAGCACTGGACAGCAAAATGAGCAGATTCCATGGCTGTTCTCTAGCCCTGGGACCTTGTTGTCCTTGAATCCACCTTCCCAGCTTGGTTATGCAGTCTCTGCTGAGAACCTGGT
This sequence comes from Saccopteryx leptura, assembly GCF_036850995.1. Lineage (NCBI taxonomy): Eukaryota > Metazoa > Chordata > Mammalia > Chiroptera > Emballonuridae > Saccopteryx > Saccopteryx leptura. The sequence continues at coordinate 80,656,888 of NC_089513.1, read as the reverse complement.
CTTAAGGGTGAAAGCTGGACTCCAATGGAGCAACAAAACCAGGAAAGATACAACAGAGGTCACCACACATCCTGTCCCTGACACTCAGTCTGCTATTTTGCCTTCCCTGTCTCTCACCCTGTCTTCCACAGGTACGGCTCCAAACCAGGGCACAAATCCTCAGGTGGCAGCTCCAGGCTCACTGGTCTCCCCACAGTCTACAGGAGAGGGAATCAGTGTGGCCCACTCACCTCTGAAGACACCCAGCCTGCTGGCCCCACAAGGCTGCTCACAATCGGAGGCCCTTGCAGCCCCCTCTTCAGACTCAAAGTTCTCAGCTGCTGTAACCCTTCCATCCCCTGTTTCTACCACAGCACCAGTCACTGACACTACACAGCCACCTCCCACCTGTCAGACTGACAGGTCTGCCAGGCTCCCAGACCCACCTGCCATTAACCCCGAAGCACTCTCTACACAAAGAACTTTGTTTGGAATGGTGAGACCAGCTCACCATCTTTCTGCATCTGTACCTCCCGCTGCAACTTCTGCTGACCCCACATCAAAACCTAGTTTGGGGCCACTACCCAACAGCGAGACTGGAGATGCCTTGCCTTCCAAAATCTCAGTCACAGTTGCGGCATATTCACCTGCAGGCATCTCAATGCCCAGCTTCAAGCCCATCTTTGGCAGCATAGGACTAATTAAAACTATGCCCATGACAGCTCCTTTGTCTTACAAGCAGACCTCTCTTCCAACTCCACCTGCTTCAACCCATTTCTTGCATGACCTGGTCAAGGCTACCTCTGTAGCCATGCCCACCACCCCAGCCAGTACATCCAAAGACTCTTCTTTCAAGCCACCTCTGGATTTTGGTATAGTGGGTGTTACCAGTACCATGGACAACACGTACTCCATCCCTTCCACTTCTCACACTTCCTTCCTTGGGGCTTCCCATGCCTTCAGGACCAGCTTCTCCCCGGTCACAGGCCTCGTTTTCCCACCTCCCCAGCATTCTACCATTCCCATGGTAACCACAGACAACATCTTTAGCCAAGTTATTTTTAGTGCTGTCCAGCTACCCCCCAGTAAAAGCACTGCTAACGTTAAGGGCAAAGGCAGCTCGGTGGCGAACTCAGCCCTCATAACCACGAGCCAACCCACACTGTCATCCGGCATCTCCAATCTGGCCTCAGCACTTGCAGTTCCTTTGCGGTCAAGCTCAAAACCACCTTTATCAGTATCTTTAGGAGCCACTCTTCAGCCTGCATTTGGGGCTGCAGATGGGCAAAAGCAAGATCCCCCCCAACCAGCCCCTGGCCCAAGCTTTAATAGCTCTTCCACTCTTGGAAACTCAGCAGTGGCATCCCCAACCCTAACTCCAGCTCAGTCAGCCTTCAGCATTCCCACGCAGTCAACTTTTGGGGTGTCGACACCCTCAGCCTCCACCTCTCACATCTCTGCCAGCATCCAGCCACATGTAGGCAGCACTCCAGCAGGTTTTCCCCCTGGTCAACCTAGTTCCACTCATTCTGAAGGGGTCACCCAGACTCACAAAAGTGGAGCTTGTGGCTCAGTGTTTGGCAGCACAGCCCCACGACCTTTTGCCTTTGGGAGATTAGTGACCCCTATGGACTGGGAAGAGTCCGGGGTCAGCAGGACTGTCCCAGACATGAGCTCTAACTCTGGAGTGTTCTCCATTGGAGCAAGAGCAAGTGGGGCCTCTGGTACAGTCATACCGTTTGGAAAAGGCGGGAGTCAGAACATCCAAGGTGTCACCAGCCAGAGCACCCCTTTTGCCTTGGGGAGGGCCAGCATTTCTGCAAGAAAGATTATTTTTGGGGGCCCCTCTATGGCCCCCTTAGCTCAGAGCATCCCTGTCCCTAGGCCAGATAAGACAGGTAGTAGCTTTGGCTTTGGAATTTCCTCTCCACCTGCCCAGGGCTCCTTTGGGAAATGGTCTTTCAATTCATCAGCCCCTTCATTTTCCATTGGTGCAAACCCCAAAACCCCAAAGAGTCGGGAGCACAGTCATTCCCGAAGGCATCATGCCCGCAGGAAATAACTTATGTCCCTCACCCTCACCCTGACTCGGACCTCAGTGTTGTTGGGAAGAGTCTCAGTATCTTTCAATTCTCTAAAGCAAAAATACCCAGATTTAAGGCTAGAGCTTTATGTTCACCTGTGGGTCCTCATCTACATTCTAGAAGGTGGAACAACAAGATGTCTAGTGTTGACAGCAGAAAGAAACCGGGTGGAACCTCTGGACTTGAACAGAGCCTTGCCTTCTCCCTCCCTACTCCTCTGTACATCAGGTGTGAGCTCAGTCAGAACACTATGTCCTGCTTTTTCCCTGGCAACACACATGCCAGGAAGGCAGCAGGTACAGCCCCTACCCTCTTGCATCTTTGAGAGAAAGAATGGATTTTAAGTCTTAGCTTTTCTTTGGCTCTAAGAAGTGGTTCCCCTTTTTTGGTCTCTGGGGATGCTGATTCCTCATTCTTGCTGCCTTGTTCCTCAGTGGGTTCTTGGGGTTCTTGTGTAATTGGAACCAGCTTTTCTTCAAGGACCAATGGTCAGTCCTGAGGATGCTGTGCCCATTTCTTCAAACCGTGTTAACATTTTACCAGGAGAGGTGGCATTGTGGCCCCATCCTTCTTTCTGTCCGTTTAGCTCTTAAGGGATTGGTGAGTGAAGAATTAGCCTGTCAGACCCAGAGGTCACTCCTCACTCCAGAAAAGGAAAGTCCTTGGCCAGTATCCACCCAGGCTTGGAGCAGGCAGGTGGGTCTTGCCAGCTTGCCACATTTTCACTTACCATTCCCTAATATGTATGCAGAAACTCCTCCTCTTCACTGTGTTTAATAGTATTGTCATATGGGCTTTCAGCAGAGTTTAGAGCTTGACTGCTTTGCGAGAGTGGTGCTCTATTGATAGAACCAGACTTACCTGTATAACAGAAAGCTGGGACCTAGCTAATTGGATGAGTCAAGTTGCACAGCATTATGTCTAACAGATGCCAATTTTCAAGTTTTGCGACTTTAAGGGATGACTTCTCAGCAAGAAGTAGGACCAGAGTAAGGACAATCAGAGAGAGACAACCTTGCTTCTCTCTACAACTTAGACCATGTTACCTCCAGTAGGAGCAAAAAATGCTCAGTTAGGAAACCAAAGCTTACATCTCATTGTCCTTTTAATTTGTACTTCAAATCACTCCTCCATATTCACATCTATCCCAATGGGGCAGGCAGGGAAGGAAGGCTCTCTGGCCTGAGCAAGCAAAGAAGAGCATCTACTTAGACTGGTTTCTGCTCTGTAACCCATGGAAGGTCTGTGAACGCACTGTGACACATTCTTTAGCACTCTGCATCATCTGAAGAAAAAAAAGAGGGTCAAGAATGACTCCTTGAAGATATCTATCTCCTGTTTTATTTTATGGATACCTTGGAAGAGGCCTAATTGGATAAAGCAAGCCATCTTAATTTGGTTAATAAAATAAAAATTGTCAAAATAAATAAATGATGTAGCAATTACTGTTAAACTCATGTCAATTTGGAGGCAGAAAGATGTTAAGAAACTTGGCCAAGCCCACCCAGTTCTGTTCTATTTTGTCAATGTTTAGCTTCATATATATTTGAGACTCTGATTTACAGCTGTTATATCTTCTTGATCAGTTGATCTTTTAGCAACATATAATGTCTTTGTGTCTTGCAGCAGTTTTGGGGTTTTTTTTTTTTGTCTATTTGGTCTAATACTAGGATAGCCACTCCAGCTCTCTTTTGGCTACAGTTTGCGTGGAATATCTTTCTCTATCTTTTTGTTAACAAGTTTATCATGTCTTTAGATTTATCATGAGTCTGCTGTAGACAGAGCACATTGGATCATTTAAAATTTTTCATTGAACCAATCTCTGCCTTTCAATTAGAGAATTTAATCCATTTACATTTAAAGTACCAATACGGAAGAATTTACTTCTGCCATTTGGCTATTTTTTTTGTATGTTTTATATCATCATCTTTCTAATTTCTTTCATTACTTCTACCTTTGTTGTCTAATTGATTCTTTTTGTAGTGCAGAATTCTGATAATCTCATTTCCTGTTGTTGTATTTTTTATATTTTCTTAGTGGTTAATTGCAATTATTGGAGATTACAAATAATATCTTAAATTTAAAACAATATAGTTTAAATTGACAACAAATTACCATTTAGCTTCAATAGTATACAAGAACTCTGCTCCTATACAACTCTGTCTCTTTATGTCATTTTTGCCATAAATTACTTTATACATTGTGTGCTCATTAATATATATAATTTTATGCATCTGCCTTTAAAATCATCTGGGTTATAAAAAGAAGAGTTACAAAGCAAAAGTATAGTAACACTGGCTTTTATGTTTACCTACATAGTTACTTTTACTGGAGCTTTATTTTCTCATACGACTACATGTTCCTATCTAGTATCCTTTTATTTCAATCAGAAGGATTTTCTTTAGCATTTCCTGTAAGACAGGTCTATTACCCACAGTGCTTTTCCATGACAATAAACACAAAAAGGTAAGAATTACCTTGACTTGAGGAAATGAAGAAGGTGATATGCAAATTTGTCGAATGTTCAGAGAAGAAGGTAGGCAGGGTCTGACCAAAATCTTGGCTCCTTTCACTCTGTAATTTAATCCTTGCTTAAGAGTGGTCCAGGTGGAGGCCGTGGCACACCCACAAAGTAAACTGTGGGAATTGAGCTCTAAGAGAGCAGAGCAATTACACTATGTGAGAAAGAAATAAAGCTACTTGAATGGAGAGGAAGAGAGACAAAGGGTGAAGCAGGAAAGTTGTATAAGACACAAGTTTTCTTTGGGCAAATCAGAGATAGAAAGCAGAAAACACACATCACCACTCATTGATAGCTGACAAGGCTGGGATTCAAAACCACAGGTGCAGAGCACAATGGGTTAACAATCCCTTGCCTTAGCCACTGGACCACCCTGTCCCACAAGAACCTGTACTTTTGAATACTCCTTTCAATGTTACTTTGGGCAAAGCCTTGCATGTTGACACTGATGTGTCATATGTACTATTCTCTAAACTGCATACATTTTAGAGAATGTTCACACAACTTTGCCCCTTCCTCCAGGGAGCCTTTCACACTTGGGTGATCTCATCTTGACCTGCCTCTGTCTTCAGTCTCAATTGTCATCTTTTCTCAGTCCTAACACTCACCTTCCAGTCATGGTAAAATTCTTTCTTTACTCCCCAAATATTCAAATTTCATTTTTCACCTGTCACACTCTCTAGCCCTTCTTTCTGCCTGCACTTCACTTACCTTCCTTCCCTGCTTGTTCCTCAGTTTCAGCTTAGGCCTTACCACTCTCCTATTTCCCTTCCTCCTCTCCCTCTTCCCCACCCCCTCCTCTCCTTACCCCTCCTCCTTCCAGCCCTTCTTACTGAGGTTTTACAGTTGAAAAAACTTTGAGAATACATTTTTCTCCTGCGAACATATTTTCATTCTACACTTGCTACAGAATTATATCCTAATATGTATTTTATGCTTAACACTCCACTATGCCACTGTGCAACACAAAGTACTTACATATATTGCAATCTAATTTTTTAGGTACTTCCAGTGACTATACATTTGTTTAACCGTTTTTCTTCTGACTTGAATTATTTTTGTGTTTAATAGCAGCATATGATAAAACATAAATAGATAAACTTGTTAAGTACAGTAATTCATCATATATATAAAGTAGAATTGCTTTGGAAATGCATCCTGTTGTGAGAGGGCTAGGAATAGTTTCCCCCATCTGTTGATTTGTCCGTGAATGAAAACTCCTTATGTCTGGAATACAAATAATTCGGTGAAAATGAACACAAAAAGACCACAAGTTTGTGATTTCAAACAAATGTGATGCTTATAAAAGGTGCTTTAATGAATATTTAAGGTGGATTATTTAAACTAGAATCTTCAATACATTTCCGCTGTTTATCTAACTTTAATAAAAGGTAACAATAAATAAAAGTGAGCAGGGGACTTGCAACCATGTAATATACATAGTTTTACAAAATATGGGTATGTATTATTTTCTTACAAAGTCAAGGAAAGTAGTTTTCTTAGTAGGTAAAGAAAATTGCACTGACTTTCCATGACATATGTATGTTCCCTTCATCAAAAGTGTACTGTTGTTAGTACATGAGGAATTTGTCGCCTCCTCCTGTGTAAAATCGCATAAGTAAGCACCTGAGATGCAGCCCTATGTCTGGTTTGTAAACCAGCACTTCCCATTGTTCTTTCTTGTCAATAGGGAGTATTTTTAGAACTGGGATAACTTTCCACAGTAAGACTTGTACATAATGCAGCAGAAAGGCATGATCTGCAAGGGAAAGTGTGGGTGGAGACTGTCACGTGGTCAGGAGCTGAGCTGCGTGGTCAGAAAGGGGTGCATCTGGGAACATTCCTCTGCGTCCTGGAGCGTCGCTACATCTCTGTCCAACAGCGCTGAGTGGTGCCCTCGCCTCTATGATCTTCCTAACTCTGGAGCTGCCTTTTCCTGCCCACATTACTTCCATCCAGCCTCTCTCCAAAATTAAACGTACCAGCAATTCCCGGGACGACCGAGCTCCCCATTCTGCAAACGATGGTCCCGGCTGCGGGCCCACAAGGATCTGCAGAGGAGTCGAGGGGCCGCTGAAACATAAGAAGTCGTTTTTATCTTTTTTTGACTAACCTGAGGACTTAAACTTCTGAGTTTTTCAGTTGTGCGTCAATGCCCAGTTGTACATAAATCCTGAGGGTAAACCTCTGAAAAACTTTGGAAACAATGTTCCATTGACCGGGAGACCAGGCATTCAGAAGATTACCCTCGGGGACCAACCAATCCAGAGCCTACGGAGGCAGGACAGATTCTTCTCGAGAACGCGGATTTGACTAGAAAACTCTTCAACATTTCTTTTTCTTCGGAACAGTCGGGGTATTGCCTGGTAGTGTTTGCAGAATTCGCTTATAAGACCCTGGAATAAAACGTTCTCATTTAATTCTAACGAAGCCCTGGTCTATTTCTGCCCAGTGGAGGCTAGGGAAGGTCGGGGCAGCGTGCAGTGACCGCTGTCGGAAAAGGAAGTCTGTCAAACAAGCTCCTCTCTTCGCTTGCTGAACCAGGGAAGCTCGTGCAAACTCAGACCAGCCTGTACACGGACCAAAGATCTATCAGCGCTGGTTGGTCAGCACCCCCAGATCTTTGAACTTGGGCTCCGTCCCTTTGTGGTCTTGTCTGTGGACAGGTTTTTTTTTGTTTTGTTTTGTTTGTTTGTTTGTTTGTTTATCCCGGCGACAGGCCATTCTTTCAGGCTCATTGCCTAGGGGTCATTTTTTTTTTTTTTTTTTTTCTTAAATTCCATCCCCACTATTCTTGGTCCACGACTATCACCAAATTTTCTCTCGCTCTCCTTTCGGGCCACCTTCCCTTCTGTCTTCTCAGTTGATAGGTCTTCTCTAAAGATTTCCAGTTCCGGCAAGCTCAGTGCTTTCTGCGTGCATTTTCTTTTGAGATTTCTTCTCCCTTACGTTCCCGGAACGAAACAAATTGCGCGCAGCGAGCGTTTAGTTGTCGTTTGGCTGGGGACTGCAAACACGGGACTCCGCAGGTGTGCCGGGGGAATATAAGAAAGAGATTTAGATGCAAAGATTTGTTTGAACAAAGAAGACGTAGGACTCAAGTAAGGACCAAAATGCAGAAGAGGTCCCACCGAGACTTGAACTCGGATCGCTGGATTCAGAGTCCAGAGTGCTAACCATTACACCATGGAACCTACTGTGGCCCTGCTTGCCTGAAACTCTTTGGTGACATAGTTCTTCCCAAGTACCCCGCTTCAGTATAAATCTTTAAAAGTATAAATCTTCCTGTTTTTTCTTCTCTAGGATTAAGTGGTGGACAGTTACCTCTCACGTTCCAGCCAATACCTTTTACATCCGAGTCCAGAGAAAAGACATCTGGGAAGAGGAACCAGACCCCGTTTCGTGGTTTTTCCTCGCAGGGCCATCTGCCATCTGGACTGTCAGTGAAAGCTTAGAGTTTTCAGAAACATAGAAAGAACAACCTCTTAAGAACTTCTCTCTACCTTGTGTCTCTTGTTGATTTGCTACTTTGGAAAGACAATTTAAAATCAGATATTTTTCCTGAAGCTAGAAACGGGGAGAGACAGACAGACTCCCGCATGCGCCCCACTGGGATCCACCCGGCACACCCACAGGGGGGCCACGCTCTGCCCACCAGGGGGCGATGCTTTGCCCCTCGGGGGGGGGGGGGTCGCTCTGCTGAGAGCGGAGCCACTCTAGCGCCTGGGGCAGAGGCCAAGGAGCCATCCCCAGCGCACCCGGGCCATCTTTGCTCCAATGGAGCCTGGGCTGCGGGAGGGGAAGAGAGAGACAGAGAGGAAGGAGAGGGGGAGGAGGGGTGGAGAAGCAGATAGGCGCTTCTCCTGTGTGCCCGGGACCCCTGCACGCCAGGCCAACGCTCTACCACTGAGCCAACCGGCCAGGGCCAGATAAACTTTTTAAAAAGTGGCTGGTTATCTTCTCCACTTTTTTTTTCTTTTTCCGTTAGAGAGAGCGCCCATTTTTGAGCTCTCTGCCCTAACGCAAGCACTCTGTGCTCAGGAAGGAAAAAGAACAAAATACTGCCTGGGGAAATGTTGAATTTATGGGAACTGAATTGGGTCATGCGTGGGTTAAACTGCAACAAGAACAAGGGATTTGGAAATTCTTAGAACACTGTACATTATACATATTCTCTGCCTTTTACCAGTTAGGAATCGAGTTTCTCTAAAAATAAACCTGTGACCTATAGGGAAATCAAGTCCTTGATCTTGGCATTATTAGAACCATGTTCTAACCAGCCTTGCAGAAACTTCTCTTTTCTTTTCTTTTTTTCTTCTTTTCCAACTGAGAGGGGAGATAGAAAGACTCCCGCACGCGCCCAGACTGGGATCCACCCGGTGACCCCATCTGGGGCCAATGCTCTGCCCATTGATGACCAAGCTCACACCTAGCAAAAGCTCCATGGAGCCATCCTCAGCGACAGGGCTGATGCACTCTCCAATCAATCAAGCCAAGGCTGTGGGAGGAGAAGAGAGAGAAAGGGGGTGGGGGGAGAAGTGGTCGCTTCTCCTGTGTGACTGACTGGGACATCTACACCTGGGCCAATGCTCTACCACTGTGTCAACCCTCTTTCTTTTTTTTAATGTTAAGTTCAAACGAGTTGTTACATATGTACCGATTTCTGAAGCCTCATTTAAAATATTATGTGTAAGAGTTCCTGTTATGGTAAGCCAGTTGGTGCAACTGAAAACGCACTTGACTATGATCAGAAGACTCTAGGTTTAACTTCTGGGTGGGTTGTCTTTCTTCCATTCACTTTTAAGTGACTCTTATTTAAATTGATACTGAAACAAACTATTAAACGTTTTTTCGAATTTCAATTACTGTGAAACGCTCCCTTTGTTTGTTGCTGCAACCCCACTATGCAACCTTGGCCTATTGCTTAACTTGGAGTGAGTCCTCAGAGTCATCAAAAGAACATTCATAATCTAAGATTGTAATTTTGAAGTCTCATACTGCTGATGATAGGGAGAAGATTACATAGAGAGCGGTGGAACATTTGAAATCAAAGAGGCTTTAAAGGGAAAGAAGTAAAAAAGTTAAAAAGGTGGGTGTAAGAGCATAACATTTTTCTCATTGGGCAAAGACCTCACCCAGATATGAAAACAACCTAAGTGTTTATTTACAGATAAGTGGATAAAGAAGATGTGGTACATTCCACACATCTGTGTGGTATGGAATATTATTTAGCCACGAGAAACAAGGAAATCCTGCCACCTGCGACAACCTGGGTGAACCTTGAGGGTGCTGTGCTAAGTGAGATACCTCAGAGAAAAGACAAACGTCCCGTGATCTCTTTTATACGTGGAATCTTCAACAACAACAACAAACCAAACTCATAGATACAGAGAACAGATTGGTGGTTGCTAGATCAGAGAGTGGGGTGATAATGAAAGAAATGGGTGAAAGGAGTAAAAAATAAATAATAAACATCCCTAGAATGCTTATTCTATAGTCACTCGAACCTGCAAGTCCAGGATGCGCTGTCCACGGTCCTACTGCTGGGCGCGTGCCTGGATGCCATTGGCTGGAAATGTCCGAGCGGAACAGCTTGGCTGCCACGATACCCTGCCTGCGAGGCCCAAACACCGGATTTCCTGTGTGTCTGTCCCGCCGCCTCGTCTCACTCTCACACCTAAGTAAACCCATCCACACTGAGTGCATTCCAGCCAGGACTGTTCTGTGCTAGATGGAAATAAACATTGAACCCACTGACGTGAAGCTTTTCAGTGCCCAGCTGACGACTTCTGTCTGTTGGTGGCCGCGGCACCCAGAAAGCCTCGGCTAGGTGACCAGGTCCGGCTCAGGTCTTGGCTCCGGGAAGCCTTGGTGTGCACATGCGGGTGGGGCTCAGGTCCGCGCACCCGGAAGACAAAGACTGGAATCTCAGGTGGGGCTCATGTCCCGTGCCGAGGAAGCCACCGCCTGGAAACTCAGGTTGGGTTCAGATCCTTGTGTCACGGGAGCCCAGATCTGGAGACGGGTCAGACTCAAGTATTTGCACCCGGGAAGCCCCGATTAACTGTTGTCAAGGGTTGGGATCAGGTTACCCTGCTTGGAATGCCTATGGTAATGGGGGGTCTTCCTTCCTTCCTTCCGCCCTCCCTCCCTTTCCTTCCTCACTCCCTCACTCCTTCCATTCTTTTTCTTTTTTTCTTTCTTTCTTTCTCCTTTCCTCCCTCCCTTCCTTTCTTCTTTCTTTCTTTCTTTCTTTCTTTCTTTCTTTCTTTCTTTCTTTCTTTCTTTCTTTCTTTCTTTCTTTCTTTCTTTCTTTCTCTCTATCGTCTATCCATCACCTAGCTATCTCCTATCTGTCTAATCTATCCATTATCCATCAAGCTATCATTTATCTACTAGTCACCTGTCATCTACTCATCTATCTATCTATCTATCTTTAATTGCAGTATGACACAAATCAATTTCTTACCGGCTATTTGATTATATTTTATGAAGTGCTTGTTCTAGTCACCTCCAGAGACCCAAGGGGAAAGTGCAAACAAAAAAGCCTATTGGAGAAAAATCAGAAAAACCGCTTTATGCCTTGGAGATAAGCAAACATTTTGTAGACGGGACAGAACAAGCACTAAGCGCGCGTGCGCGCGCGCACACACACACACACACACACACACACACACACACACACAAGACATAATGACCTCATAAAAATTGAACACTTTTGTTCATCAGAAGAATGTTGAGAGAGAAAATACCAGCCACAGACTGGAAGAAGATATTCGTAATAAATATATGCTTAAAGGTCTTGGATCCATATGACATAAAGAACTCCTAAGGTGCAATGGTAAGAGGGAAGAATCTACTTTTTTTTTTTTTTTCAGAGACAGAGAGAGGGATAGATAGGGACAGACAGACAGGAACAGAGAGAGATGAGAAGCATTAATCATCAGTTTTTCGTTGTGACACCTTAGTTGTTCATTGATTGCTTCTCATATGTGCCTTGACAGTGGGCCTTCAGCAGACCAAGTAACCCCTTGCTCGAGCCTGCGACCTTGGGTCCCAGCTGGTGAACTTTTTTTTTTTTTTTGCTCAAGCCAGATGAGCCCACGCTCAAGCTGGCGACCTCAGGGTCTCGAACCTGGGTCCTCTGCATCCCAGCCCGACGCTCTATCCACTTCGCCACCGCCTGGTCTGGCAGGATCTACTTTTTAAACAAAATTCGCTGTCTTCTGAGGTGTCCTTATTCTTAGAATTCTTTTCCAGAAAAAGTCTAGGGACTGACCTCGCAAATGAGCATCTGGGTCTCAGCGGTGCTCCTGTGAAGAGGACTTGGAAACCTCGAGCTGGGAACTCACGAAGGCTTAGGCATTTAGTGCAGAAAATGCAAATATAAAAAGCCACAGATGGCCCTGGCCGGTTGGCTCAGTGGTAGAGCATTGGCCTGGCATGCAGGAGTCCTGGGTTTGATTCCCGGCCAGAGCACACAGGAGAAGCGCCCATCTGCTTCTCCACCCCTCCCCCTCTCCTTCCTCTCTGTCTCTCTCTTCCCCTCCCACAGCCAAGGCTCCATTGGAGCAAAGTTGGCCCAGGCGCTGAGGATGGCTCTGTGGCCTCTGCCTCAGGTGCTAGAATGGCTCTGGTTGCAACAGAGCGACGCCCCAGATGGGCAGAGCATTGCCCCCTGGTGGGTGTGCCGGGTGGATCCCGGTCGGGCGCATGCAGGAGTCTGTCTGACTGCCTCCCCGTTTCCAACTTCAGAAAAATACAAAAAAAAAAGCCAGACAACCACTGTTCCCACCTGGTTTCAAACCAGGGACCCTTCCGCGTGTGAGGTGAACATGATAACCACTACACTACAGAAACCACGGTACTAAGTCAGCTTTACAAGATATAACAGAATTAATTACATACTAGTTTTGTGGGTGCTCACAAGGCTAAAAATTTCTAATTATTTTTCTTTTAGTATCCTTCCATTGACAGTGCATGTCTTCCCCTTGCACTTTTTATTTGTTAAAATAAAAATGTAGAAACTCCATGACTCATCATCAAGCATAACTCAAAACCAGAGTCCACATTCCTTCTCCCACACCAAGCAGGGTGACCTTGGGCTCCTGGGGGTTGGATTTCAAAGAATGACCCTTGCGTTACCCTCTGGTTTTGATTTCCATTTCCCTCTCTGGTCTCGAGGGGCCAAGACCTCCAACATCCTCGAGGGCGGTGCTGGCCCCGCGAACTGTGTCCGGTTCACCACCAGGAGGGTGACAAACGGGGTACATGAGCGGATTCAATGAGTCATTCTGTAATCAAGAGTCTGCATCTGTGTAAAGCCAGTAGCCAGGGCCACCATCACAGCTGCCCAGCCCATGCAGGTTCGCATTGGATTCGGACAGTCGGTAAAGAAACAACGGAGCCAAAAACTGATAGGCCATTTTCTTTAATTCTAGCTTGCACCCGGCGGGCAAGTAAAAATACACACTGGGCTCCAAAACCCACTCACATTCAGTGCTCACAAAGCTACTGACTTATCCGAGTTTCCTAGAATCAAAGGTTTCTAGCTCACCAGACTTATTCTCCTCAGTTCCCCATCTCCTTCCTTCTCTCGACACAAACTACACAAACTGGCATCTCACTCAGCACTCCGCCATCTTGGCTGCTTCTCCTGGCCACATGGCCTCTTTCCGCTGCTCTCTGCTCTGCTCCCTCTGCTCTCTCATGCTAATAATCCCAGGAACCAAGAGAGCAAGCTCCTGTTATGCCCCTATTTTATAGTGTAGAAATCCAAACCTTTAATCCAATATACAAAATAGGGAAGTCTCTAATACAAAGTCACTTCTCTGAGGCATGATTGGATTGTGCCACCCCACATCAAGACGGGTGGGAAAGGCTTAATCCCAAAATCAAGCCCCAGGCTACAAGGATTCTGCCTGCCTTTAGCCCACCCCCAACACACATTAATATCACCTGGACGATGGCCTCCATGTGGGCAGCGCCATCTTTAACAAAGTGAGCATAATATATTTTATCTGCCCAACAAATGTGACAAACAGCGACATTGAAAACTTGTGCTCTCAGAAACTGAAATTTAGATTGGACACAACGTTGCAGAAAACAGAGAAGAGAGGCAGAATTTCCCAATGAGCGAGATGTTGAGTCTTTTATTTTCTCTGACATCAAGTTGGCAGCAAAAAATGACATCGTTTATTGTAAGAATGAGACGGCACTCGAACACCAGATGTGCAGGCTTTATTAGAGGAGAAAGACCTGCTGGGTGCTTCTCAGGGAAGGAGGGCCCCCAAAACAGACTGAGATAAAACTTTATAGGGTTGGGGTAGCCTCGAGCAAGGGTGTGCAGGTATGTTTGGCTTTCTGGAATACTCCTCTTTGGAGTGATTGACCAGCTTCCTGGAATTCCTTTGTCCCAGGAGCAATTGTCCGGTAATTAAGGGTGGGGTCAGGCAGCCAAGCGGAACAGCCAAAGGGCAGTTGTAATTCATGTATCTATCATTTATTATTTTCAATAATTTGATTAGACTCTCATTTTAAAGAAATTAATGAGTAGCCCACAGGCGGCCCAATCCTGTCCTAGGCTCTGAAAGTACCAGGTGCCGTGAAAAATTAGACAGGCCTGGGATAGCAAAAGGCACGTGCACTATTATAATAAAGTTAAACAAAAGAAGTTATTTTTTTAAATTGCCAAATAAAACCACAGAGTTAAAGGCTCACAGCATTTTCATAGAAGCAAAGGAAAGAGGCTTTTCCAACTCCTAATAATTAGGAAAGGCTTTCAGAAGAACTAAGAACTGATTTGAGACTTAATGGATGGAAGGAAATCAGTCCATTGTTCCATGATGGGCAGAAACAAGCAACTACCTAACATAGATTTTATATCTTAGATGCTAGGTGTTACTGCCCTGTTCAGTGGGCCAAAAGCTATGTGCTACAATATTGGGGGCAGGGCTGGGTGGAGATTGGCTATTTTCATGAGTCATCAGGAAAAATGTTGACAATGTCCCAGTTGTGTAAAAGTTCATTAAAGTATTTGGAACCCAGCAGTATCTGAGACTTGAAAACTAAGACCAAGAAGCAAACCTCACTTACCCTAAGCAATTCCAATGCTCATCCCAAAAACATCAGAAAAGATATTCTCAGTTGCCAGCATAGATATTTTGCTGTTCCATTTAAAGAAGATTAAATCAGACACCCTTTGGTGATTTTATAAAGAAACATGATTTTTCATGCAATGTTAAAGGGGCAAAATTTGCTCCAGCAAGTTTGGAAAACTTGGCACTATTAAATAAAATTAAAAACACATTTTTAAAGCATAAAAATGTATCCTCAGTTTGTACCAGAAACAATAACATCACATTACTGCATTTTGAGGAGTGGAAAGATTAAAAAAAAAAAAAGACTTGTTAAATCACTATCTAACTTTCTCTCTGAGCTCTTTTAAAGCTCATGAGTTCAGGAAAAAGTGCGTTGTTTGAACATTATGGGTGCCATCTTCCTTCCTGCTTTCAAGTTTCACAAAGCCTCCCACTTGTATACATCAGAATACTGTAGTTCAGATGCAGCTTTTGCTGAATATGCCATTAAAAAAAAAAAGCCCTGGCTTTGCCAATAATAGCAATATTGAAAGTACTATTTGAAAGTTCTCTAAATACTGGTAAAATAGAGATTCCACGTTATAGTGTTGAATAATGAAGGCAAGTATCACGATGTGTAAAAATGTCGACTGTTATGAAAAAAGAAAACAAGAATTTATGTTTGTATAAGAAATTGGAAAGGATATATAAACTATGAACAGAATTTATCTATAGAAATTTGGGGTGGTTTAGGCATATGGAAAGGAGATTCTTCATTGTACCTTTTAATACTTCCTAACTTTGAAACAAGTGAATATATTTTTTACCGTAAATTAAATGTTTTAAAAATGAGTCTTCTCTTTGAATGTTTACAAAGCTCTGTTTCTTCCCTGGGTTGATATTAATAATAATAATAATAAAAACTTTTCCATATCTGTCACTTAAAACCTCTTGCCTCAGCTTTTAGTGAACTAGTGAAGACCCCAAGTTTGGGTGTGGAAAGAGTGAATGGTATTACAAGTTCTTTTTGGAAGAAAATAATCCAAATAGGTCAGTTTCCTTAGCAAAGATGTTTCCCAGTGGAAAAAATGCCACAAGAGAATATTTCCTTTGGTGGGTCACTACTGTCTTTTTCCCGATGATTGGACTCAAACAAGGACCTAAACTTTGGGGGAAATCCAAAATGTGTGTTCAAACAAATCTTCTAAATTCTCACAGACATTGATTGAGACCTCGAAGTAAGCCTCATCTGTGTATAAATGTAATAAAGACATTTCAAGCTTGGCCATTGTAGGGTCACCCAACCTTCAGTTGCTAGCACCATACTCCAATGAAATGGTGGTTTTATAAAGCTGTGTGCAGTTTCATAGTTGATTTTTGGTGAGAGAATTTGTCAATCTTCTAATATTATCATGCCAGAGTGCATCTCCAATATAGATTAATTTTGCCTGTTCTTGACCTTTATATATATTGAAACATGCAGTATATATCATTTTGTATCTGGTTTCTTTGGCTCAAGATAATAACTTTGAGATTTATCAGATTTTGCATTTACTCCCTTACTGCTAAGTAAAATATTATTTTTATGACTATAGCACAATTTGGTTTTCCACTTATCTGTTAACACACCTGCATTGCTTCCAGTTGTTGGCTATTATGAATAAAGTTAGTATAAACATTTTTGTACAAATCTTTTCATTGATACATAATTTCATTTTTCTTGAGAGAATGCCTGGAAGAGGGAATAGAGTTACAGGCTAGGGGTGTGTGTGTGTGTGTGTGTGTGTGTGTGTGTGTGTGTGTGTGTGTGTGTGTGTGTTAATAGCAGCAGTAGTAGTAGGTTTATAATTTTACATTCCCATCAGCCGTGTGTGTGTGTGTGTGTGTGTGTGTGTGTGTGTGTGTGTGTGTGTGTAGCAGCAGTAGAAGGTTTATAATTTTACATTCCCATCAGCCATGATGGGATGTTCTACATCCTGATCTTTTAAACTTTTAGGGGATTTTGTTTTGTCTATTTGCTTGTAACTCAATTGGGTGAAAAGTGGTATTTCATTGAGATTTTAATTCACATTTCTTTAATGACTAAACAGGTTGGGCATTTTTAAAATGTGATTATTGATCATACATGTATTTTTTAGGTTGAAGTGCTTTTTTTACTCGTCTTATTATGGATTTCTGGGAGTTTTAAAAAATAGTCTGGACCCAAGTTCTTTGTCAGATATACATATTACGTATGTTTTCCCTCAGTCTTTTGCTTATCTTTCCATTTCTTAATGCTGTCTTTTAATGAGCAAGGGTCTTTAAAATAATGTCCGATTCATTCTTTTTAATGTATTTTATGCTATTTCTTCTTAAGAAATATTTTTCTACTATAAGGTCATAAAGAATTTTCCCATTTTTCTGGATACTCTATAGCTTTAGATCCATCTTGTAGTTAAGCTTTTAGTATCGTGTGAGATGGGTGTGAGGTTCGTTTGTTCGCCAAGCTCTGAAGCTCTGAGAATGCTTGATGAGAAAGCAGCCTACACCAAATGCAAACTCATCAGATATTAAGTGGAAGGGAAGTTTGCAAAGGAGATTGAGCAAAGCAGGAGGGAGAACATGAATATGTGAAGAGTTGAGAATAGACCTCATTGTTTTACTTCTCGGCAAGCACTGAGAACCCATAATGTGTCAGACTATGGTGGATGTGGTGAATACACAAAGGGAGGCACTGAGGCTAGGCTTCAGGAGAAGAGATTATTCCTCAGGGTTTGGAGTCAGCACAGAAGGACGCTACTTCCTCAGAGGAGAATGGGTGTCATGGCTTCTCTTACCAACCTCGTTCTCCCGACTTGTCTTTCCTTGTCCCCTAATTCCCAGCTCTCTGACTTGTGACTTCCTGCTCCTGGTGGCTGTTGCTCAGAGTGGGGAACAAGGGCACTGTTGGCACAGCTGAGCCAAGCTGAGAGGACCTTTGGGATTGGGACCACCTCCCAGAACCTGAGGGTGTCCCCATCAGAAAGCTTTACCAGAGCCCCAATCCCTAGGGTTGGAAGCTGGAAGTGTCAGAGAGTGGCATTTGATTTGTAGGAAAAGTTGGTGAGTGACAGGTTTAAAAGTGAGACTAAAAGAGAGATAGGAAAGGACAAAGATTAAGTGATGGGAAGAGAAAGAGGCAGTGAGGAAGGGCATAAGAGACAGAAACAGAGAGAGCCCCTGGAAGACAGAGACTGAGAAGGCAGCAAGGAGGACAGGGAAAGTCTGAGAGGGGGAAAGAGAGGCAGAGAGAAAGAGAGAGAGAGAGAGAGAAAGAAACTGACTTAAGTGTCACAGAGACCAAACTTGAGAAAGAGAACACAGCAGCAGAGATAGCCCAGGGCAGGGCAAGCAAGAAAGGAGGAGCAAGTGAGAAACACCGACTGAGAGACAGGGACAGAGAGAAATAAACGGAGAAACAGACTAAGATGTACACACCCAGAGAGAAATGAAGGTATTTGCAGAAACAGGAGACTGGGACAAATAGAGATGACCGTGACAGAAAGAGACTGAGGGAGAGGGCCACAGTGAAAGAAGGGTGAGAAGCAGACAGGGCAGGGTCTGAGGTCCAGAGAGACATGCAGAGGGCGCCCAGCAGAATCTAATCAGGAATCTGATTAGCAGGGAAAGGGCACCAGCATGAAAAGTGACATTTCTCTGACATCTGACATTAAAACACCACGTTCACAGTGAGAATCACCATCCACTTATTTTTACAGAGCTTTTTTCCTTGTAACAGAACAGTTTTAGTTGGAGGTGAGGATGGTTGTCGACATAAGTCAGTCATATGCAGAACAGGTGCTGAATCCCAATTCTTAGGAATTTCCTTTCTAAACAAGCTGCTGTCTCCAGTCCAGTGAACAAATATGTCCTGGCCTGAGATGGCCACACAGGGGGTGGGTGGTGAGCGTGATGGGGGCCTAGTGTTGTGTATGGGGCCTCAGAATTGTGTACAGAGAGTTGGACATAAAGAGGAACTTTAAACTTGCTTTTAGTGCTGCTTAGATTAGAAAATGCCCAGTAGTCTGTACAAGGAAGTTAAGCATTGACCGGAGCTTGCCTGTGGCAGTAGCTTAGAGTAGAAAATTTTTACAAGCCCAACTAGTTAGATATCTTGACTTAAATCTTGCCTACAGAAGTAGGATGTAGTTTTATGCTTTAGCCTTGCAGCACTTACAGGAAGAACTGTAGTCAGTTTTAGAACAAAGAATGCTTTCTACCGAAATGTCGAGAATGTTGGTGCGTACACATTGTAATAGCTATGACTTTGTGGTTTATCCTCTTAATTACTGCTCTCTCCATAGGCTTGGGGCTGTTAGCTGTTTCTCAGCTAGCAGTCGTCGGCCGGCTAATAAAACCTTGTGAAATTTATAATCAATTTGGGCTCTGATCAATAATTACTTGCGTTCGGTCCATAACAGTGAGGATGTGGGGCTCAGACCCCAGCCCTAACGGGGGTCTCCTTCGCCAGCTTGAGCCAGGTCTGTAGCTGCTGGAAGATGCTCTGTGGAGAGGTGGAGAGAATTTTGAAAGTTACATCCCAGCAGGAGGGAAGGAACATGCAAATTAGTATGCAAGTGAAAATGTAAATCACCCAGAGCCTTTTCGTCTTACCTGGCGTCCTAGGTGAAGGCTGGGAGAGTCTGAGGGCCTCTCAGGGGCCATGTCGAAGCAGTGAGAGGCACCAGGGATGAGAAGAGCTGACACCGAGGGTCCCAAGGCCTGTGTTACACTTAGCACATGCCAGGGGTCTGTATCTCCTGGAAAGAGAAGAGAGAATGGTGTGCTGAGCTGGGGCAAGGTGGAGACTCCCGGGTCAGGTTCTGACAGTACGCTCACCATTAACGAACAGCACGTGGGTGGCCCCTGGGGTCTGGCCACCATAGTAGGAGTTCGTCTGGGCCACAGCCTGGGCTATGGATGAGGTTGAAAGCCCGAACACCTGCTCACATAGCTCTAGCTGAGAGGGCAGTGCTGGCAGCTGGGAGAAAGGGCATGTAGGGTCCTCACAGGTAACATCTGTGGAGGGAGATATCTGTTAAGTGTGGGATATAAACCCAACGCCCCAGTCTCCTTCAGTAATCATTTACAGAGCTCTCCCCAGTAATGACCAATGAGTTCACAGTCCTGTCAGAGAGACACTCCTGAACCCCAGACAGCGAAGGCCCAGCATGATAGGACTGTGCCAGGGCAGTAATAAGAATAAAACAAATGACTGTATATGAAAAATAGGATATATGTTTTCAGTAGAAGGAGGTAAGAAGCATGGAGATGCATGTAGTTGAGGGAAAAGAAAATTGAAGGTACTTTTTGGATAAGGATGGATAAAAAGGACATGGGTTTTTGTTGTTCTTATTGTGTGTCTGTAAAGAAAGAAAAAGGAAATCAATTTTGTCCTAAAATAAAGATTATTTAAAATATGGTAAAAAAAAAAAAAAAAAAAAAGGACAAAGCCTGAAAAAGTTGCAGAAGGTTTGTATAAATTGTAGAAAGTTCATGGAGGGATCTTGAGAAAAAAATTTAATGGTCAAAGTAACTAAGGTTAGGATGGTAACTAAGTCAGTTGTGTTACTGATATATATGAATGTATGTGAACTCTCACCAGGTCTTTAACTACAGCCATTTTTAAGTCTTTTACCATTATACAGTTATTGTTTTATTCTGATGCTTTGGGAAAAAATGTTTATATGAATAGGTCTCATCTTCAAAGAGGATAACTTTAAAAACATAACATTGAACTTGGTAAAGATTTACAGAACTCTATGGAAAACTGCATCATAAAACTGCTAACAAAAAGATCAAGATCAACAAAAATTAATTAGATAGGACTAAATTAACTGACAGGACAGTTATGATTTTTATGACTTTTTATATGAAATATTATTAGAGTTTGATCTTTGTTTTCCTGATGTAAGATTTACCCCTCCCCAACTACCTATGACCTACAACAATTTGGTTTTACCTTTGTAAGCAAAATTAAAACAATTTTTTCCTTCCTTCCTGTTCTGTCTGGAATTTCAGGTACTCTTAACTAATCAACATGTAACCAAATTTAAAGATGTCGACTCTTAAGATTCATGTTTCCAATTTAGAGGAAGCTTCTTGCACCTATTAGAACTCCTCAACCAGCAAAGGATTTAAAATTTATAATCACTCAAAAGTGAAGAAGACGACACCTGTTCTGGACAACTAACCCAAGATTCCAGAGTAGGCCTGGGCCTATAAAATCTATACCTTCCTGCCCTGGCCGGTTGGCTCAGTGGTAGAGCGTCGGCCTGGCGTGCAGAAGTCCCAGGTTCGATTCCCGGCCAGGGCACACAGGAGAAGCGCCCATCTGCTTCTCCACCCCTCCCCCTCTCCTTCCTCTCTGTCTCTCTCTTCCCCTCCCGCAGAGAGGCTCCATTGGAGCAAAGATGGCCCGGGCGCTGGGGATGGCTCCTTGGCCTCTGCCCCAGGCGCTAGAGTGGCTCTGGTCACGACAGAGCGACACCCCGGAGGGGCAGAGCATCGCCCCCTGGTGGGCAGAGCTTCGCCCCCTGGTGGGCGTGCCGGGTGGATCCCGGTCGGGCGCGCATGCGGGAGTCTGTCTGACTGTCTCTCCCGGTTTCCAGCTTCAGAAAAATACAAAAAAATAAAATAAAATAAAATCTATACCTTCCTTCACCTCATCCCTTACTTTGGTTCCTTCCTATCTCACAAAAAATATGGGATCAAGAACTCGCTATAATAATTATTTTTTCCTTTGCCCTCTGATTTTTGACTAGAAATTTAACTCGACATTGAGCATCATCTTTAAACCTACTTCCCAGGTCCAACCATGCAACTGGTTCCACACATAGTCAAGGATGTTCAATGCCTGGTGATATCATCTCTAGTGAAGGTACCAGATTTCGAAGAATAATTTTCCCTTGGGCAGGTATGACAATGACTGCTACAGCAATAGGCAACAAGGAAAAAAAATCTTTCAATTTCCTTGCATGGGTTATATTAGACAATAGAATTGCATAACTATATTCAGGCTGATCAAAGTGGGGTTTGCTCTGTTATTAATACCTCCTATTGTACCTGGTCTGGTAAAATAGAGATAAAAGTAGATAAAATCTGAGCACATGTCAAATGATTAAATACCATGCCCACTGACACATCATGGTTTAAAAAAAAATTTTTTTTTTTTTTTTTTCTAAAGCTGGAAACGGGGAGGCAGTCAGACAGAATCCCGCATGCGCCTGACCGGGATCCACCCCGCATGCCCACCAGGGGGATGCTCTGCCCAACCGGGGCGTTGCTCTGTTGCAACCAGAGCCACTCTAGTGCCTGGGGCAGAGGCCAAGGAGCCATCCCCAGCGCCCGGGCCATCTTTTGCTCCAATGGAGCCTTGGCTGCGGGAGAGGAAGAGAGAGACAGAGAGGAAGGAGAGGGGGAGGGGTGGAGAGGCAGATGGGTGCCTCTCCTGTATGCCCTGGCCGGGAATCGAACCCGGGACTTCCGCACGCCAGGCCGACGCTCTACCACTGAGCAAACCGGCCAGGGCCTAAAAATATCTTAGTTGACTGCCCTCAGTTATTGATTGTGGTTTAGAAATATTCTTCAAATGGAACTTAATATATTTTTTGTTATTATAGAAAGTTTTGCTGTTTTAAATCTTTGTGTTTTACAGTTTGATGTTATAGAGACACCACTCCGATAATGATTGTTTAATATTTTGAAATGATCATTCAGGCCTATAAAATTTTCATATAAGAAGAAACCTCAAGAAACTACTGAAGATGTTTCCCTGCCCTTAAAGAAACATGGTGGCAAAGCCTTCCCTGTTCTGGCACTCTTGTTGCTCAAATGTGGGCTCAGGCTTCTAAAAAAAATCACTTTTCCTCCTACATGAGACATGCCATACCAGGAATGAGCCTTCCTGGTGAACAAAGACTGACAATGATATGATTGATATATCCAAAATGAGCCACCTGACAATGAAAAACCAAAAATGCTTTTCATAACTGATCAGTGCTGATTTCTGATAATTGATCAACAATGTTTTTGAAGAAAAATCAAAAAGGAGAAATATAAAACATACATAATAATATAAAGAGTCTCTTTAAAACGAAGTTGGATCTTCCAGGATAGAGAAACTATCTTGCATGTTTTACATCTCAAAACTTTGAATGTTTAGGACTGGGCCTAAAGCAACATTGTGCCCCAAAGAATTGTTTGTAAGGACAACAAGAAAGCAGGTATTATGAGTACCAGACTGATGACTACTGGACTGAAAATTACAATATTCTTTAGAATGTCTATTCACTATGTTAGTTTATCTGCATCAATAGAAATAAATGTCTTCCTTCTACTGATGTAATTGTTCCCATCTCTTTCTCGTAAATACCCACTGCCTTTGTCTCCTAATTGGAAAATTTCTTAGATTTTTGCCTGAATCAGTGCTTCTCATATACCCTATTTTCCCATGTATAAGACACTCTTTTGGGGGAAAATTTGGGGTCTAAAATTTTCTGAGTGCGTCTTATACAGTGGTTATAGATTTTTTTTTACTTGCATTTCCCGCTTTTTTGCACTTGTTTTTGCACTCATTGTTGAAGACAGTGATTTGTCATCAGATACAGATGAGGACAAGCTAATGGATGGGAGTTTTGACAGTGATGAGGAGTTGTATGAATTTTATGATGAATAAAACTTGAGTTCAATAACTTAATACTTTTTTTTTTCAAATTTCGGGCCCCCAAATTAAGATGTGTCTTATACATGGGATCATCTTATACATAGGGAAATACGGTAGGCATTCTTATTGCTATCAAAAAAATATATGTTGTCTGTCACCTATCACTTTGATAGACCTTTTTTTCCCCCCCTTTAAGACTATCAGAGGTAAGGGTTGTGCCAGGCACTCACAGAAGCCGAACTCTGTACATGTCTGGTACAACCACTGCCGGTCACCCACGCCGGATACTTGGGGCTCCGTGACCCTCAGCTGTGCCAATGTCTCTGCTCGGGAAAAACTTAAACACTTCTGGCCCAGGCTGTGCATGACAACCTAAGGGACGATATATACATATATACATTTATAAATATCTCCCAGACCCCCAGCAAGCCAGGGCCTAGAAGCATAGGTTCCCTACAAGGCAAAGGTCAGAAGTCAGAGGAGGGAGTTCCTGAATTCTCCTGGGAGTCAGTGATCAGAAGGGAGTGGCTGCCTGGGTCCCTGTGAATTAGAGATTAAGGTACTAGAAGACCTTAATTATCCGTGAGACCTTGGGCAAGTGGTAATACGTTGGACTTCAGTTTCTTCATCTGCAAGTGGGGATAATAATAGTGCCTATATCCTATAAGTACTGTGAGAATTCAATAAAATAATATATGTAAAGCACTTCGCAGGGCTCTTGGTGCAGAGAGCGCTGTAAAAGTGACGGCTGGATTGCAACTGTGAGTTCCGAATATGGGTGTTCTGGTCTCCAGAAAAACTGTCCTCAGGGCTACCTATTTTTTTCATTCATTCTACAAATACTAATTGCCACTTGCCGTGTTCCAGACACACTGTTGCAGGCTGGGGGAAGAGGACAGAACAAGACAGGCAAAGTAGATAGCACAGTTGCTCATTCTGCAAAGTGTGTGAGCCTCTCATAGCCTTTCCCCGCCCCACCCCCCATTTCATCTCCCCGAGGGCCCCGTGTCATCCTCATCATTTCACCTCCCCGAGGGCCTCGTGTCATCCCCATTTGAAAGCTGAGGGCAGTAACTCTTAGGGTTCACGGCTGTCCACAACTGCACAGTGGAGGTCGAGCTGGAGCCACTGTCTGCTGACCTTCCCGCCGTGTTCAGGGGCGCTCACCTGCGCTGCCCGGCGCAGCCCGTGGTAGGGATCGGGGCGGCTGCCATTACTCCTGCCCTCGAGCAGGAGTCCGCAGAGCTGTCGCACACTCAGCGGCGCCCCGGCCTGCCCGTCATACTGCACGGCTCCTCCCACCAGTGCCTGCAGCGCCTCCAGCAGCTCCACGCGGTTCTCGGCGCGGCCCAGGGACGCGCATGCGCCCAGCTCTGCTCTCAGCGCCGCCCGCACCGCCCCTCCCGCGCGCAGCCTCTGCTCCACCTCCGCGAAAGCCGAGGACGCCGCCGCCCGGCACTGCCGGGAGGAGAGACAGTGTCGGCGGAAACCTGGGCGTGGGCCCGGCCTGTCTCTTCCAGGGCCGGTAACCTCCTAATCTCCTAACTTCCCCAGGCCGGACCCCTGTCAGCACTTCCCCGGGCGCCCTCCCGCCAGCCCCGCCCACACCGAGCCTCACCTCCTAATAGGATCGTCTCTCTGATAGAATCGTCCTCCTGATAGTATTGTCCCCGCCCCTCGGCCCCGCCCACACCTAACCTCACCTCCTGATAGGATCGTCCTCCTGATAGGATTGATTGTCCACGCCCCTAGGCCCCGCCCACACCTAGCCTCACCTCCTGATAGGACCGTCTCTCTTCAGGCCCCGCCCCAGCCCAGCCCCCTTATGGTTTCTCCCCGCGCATGTCTGGAACCACCCTCAGCTCCAGCCTTCCAGGATCCGTCCACTTCTCCCGGCTCCCACCTCCCCAGACCCCCTCCTCCAGGAAAGCTGCCCCAACCTGAAGGCCTCCTCCTCTCCCCACCCCCCTCGGACTGGCCCGCGCCTACTTCCGGGGACCCGCCGATCGCCGCGCTCGTCAGACTCCTGGACACCACCTGTGGTCGGAGCCGGGGAGGAGAGGCGCATCAGGGACCCGGACCGCTGACACCCGGCTCGTCCCGGCCCCGCCCGCCTCCTTACCTCGTTATACGAGGAGAAATCCAGCACGGCCCGCACCGGGGCTGAGGAGGCGACCGCGGCGAAGAGGAGATGCGGGAACTGGGGAGGAAAAGTCGTCAGGCGGGGCCGAGTGCCGACGACACTCCTGATCTCCCGCCCAGTGTGGACCACGCACTCTTCGTGTGGCCCCAGGCGGGTCCCTCTCTCTGTGCCCCGGACCCTTGTGAAAACAGCTGTGGAAAGTTCTCCTGGGGGTAGGGGGCGGGGAGAGGGTGTCCCTACCTCTTGAGATGGGGATCCCTAGTCAACCCCACCCCCACCCCCGTGTGCTCTCCGAGGGGTCGCGGGACCTTCAGCCGGGCCCAGGCGGCCAGGGAGCCGGCATAGGAGCCTCCGAAGCAGACCCAGGGGCTGGAGGAGGAGACGTTGAGGAGGCGGGAGAGCGCGAGGCGGGCGGAGACCACGTCGGCCAGTCTAGGGTCAAGGGAAGGCTGGTCAGTCATCTCTGGAATCCCTGAAGGCCCCCCCACCCATGCTGTGTCTGGGTGGGGGGCTTGTCTGGCCAGAAGCCAGGGCTCTTTTCTCATGAACTATTTCTGAAGACTATCCACACATCCCATTTCTTCAAGTGGCTGGGCCAGGGGAGACCCTTTGGAGAGCCACCACCCTCCTTTCCTTCCAGATTAGGCAGGAAAGGAAAAAATCTCAACGCAGTTTAAGCGGAAACCTGACCTAGTAGGGCTGAGGGCAGTGGAGAAGAGTTCCTGAGGAAGCAGAGTCCTGGGCCGAATAGGTTAGAGTACTGGGGGAGAGGGTTACAATGAGAGGGGAAGAGTTGTCGGGACATGTCTAACATCCTCTTTTCGATCCTAAGTGCTTTCTTTCCTCCCTAACCTTTCTGAAGCAATTTGCAGTTCGTGACACCCTACTGCAGTCAAAAATCTTTGTAGATAGATTTGGAGACAGGGAGTAACATAGAAGCAAAGATACGGAGATACGGAGAGATAAGAGACAAGAGTAAGACAGAAATGCAAAGAGAGGATTACAGAGAGACACCAAGTAGGAGAGGAGAGACAAGTGTGGAGAACAGAGCAGGTGAGGGAGAATAGCAGTGACATTGCTAATAGGAGTAGGGTGCCCTAGGTGAGGGAGGAAGTGGTGCAATATCTGGGGGGAGCCCACTGCTAGCAGAAGGGAGTGTTCAGAGGCTCCAATGTACCTGTATGTCGGGAGAATAGCAAGAATGTCCGTGCAGCTGGAGCCCAGTGAGTTTGAGAAAGTGGAGCTCAGATTGTTAACTGAGAGCCAGAGCCAGTCAGCCCTCATGGCCTCTGTGGAGATTTGACTTTACTGTGAGTGAGATGAAAGATGTGAGGGGTTTGAGGTAGGAAGAGTGGTGATCTGGTTTATACTCTACTGATCACTCTGGCTTCATCTGGAGAACAAACTGGAGCGGTCAAGGGCAGAAACAGACCTCTGAGGAGGATGTGTCATCCATGTAAGAGACCTGGTCATCTGAACCATCAGCCATAATGAGACAAGATGAAAAAAGAATACAGTGTAGGAAAGAGAGAGACAGAGAGAGAGAGAGAGAGAGAGAGAGACCCAGAGATGAAGGGAGAAAAAAAAACCACTGAGAGAAGAAAACATGAACCAAAGACTCAAGGTCAACCTCGGGCAGTGGAGAACAGAGATACACCCTCAGTCCATGGTCCCACTTTCCCTTCTCCAACTTACGCATGACGGCTGGACAAGAAGCGAAGCTGGGCCATGGTCAGGCCCCCAGCAGGTATACTCAGGCCATAAAATCTGTGTTCCAGGCCTATCACCAGGGCCCTCAAGGCTGGTGCCAGGGCTGCAGGGTGCCCTGTGAAGAGTATGGAATGGGGGTGTGAGGTGGGTGTAAACCTTTGCAGCCTTGAGGGGTCACAGCACTACCGTACACAGTTCCCGTTCTTGTCCCTCACAAGCTTTCCAGCTATGTTTTCCCCATCCTTGCTTCTTACCTTTCATCACTGAGCCTGGCCCGAGGCTGCCCTCACCCCCCAGATGCAGGAATACAGGTCCATCTTGGCTGGCCCAATGCTGGTCATTTATCCAGTACCGCTAAGAGATGGGATGAGGAAGAAGAAATGGCACTGTCATCATTCTGACCTATTTATTTTATGTTCATCCCAGTCTCCCTTCCTAATGGATCTTTCTTTGTATACTTAGTTGTATTTGAAACAGGCTTGTTTATTTATGTGTTTATTTCCTTCCTGTTTGCCTCCTCACCTAGAATGTAAGATCTACAAGAGCAGATTTAGCCCTGGCCGGTTGGCTCAGCGGTAGAGCATCGGCCTGGCGTGCGGGGGACCCGGGATCGATTCCCAGCCAGGGCACATAGGAGAAGCGCCCATTTGCTTCTCCACCCCCGCCCCCTCCTTCCTCTCTGTCTCTCTCTTCTCCTCCTGCAGCCAAGGCTCCATTGGAGCAAAGATGGCCCCGGCGCTGGGGATGGCTCCTTGGCCGCTGCCCCAGGCGCTAGAGTGGCTCTGGTCTTGGCAGAGCGACCCCCCGGAGGGGCAGAGCATCGCCCCCTGGTGGGCAGAGCATCCCCCCTGGTGGGCGTGCCGGGTGGATCCCTGTCGGGCGCATGCGGGAGTCTGTCTGACTGTCTCTCCCCGTTTCCAGCTTCAGAAAAATACAAAAAAAAAAAAAAAAAAAAAAAAAAAGAGCAGATTAAAAAAAAAAATTTCTCTCTTATATTCCACTGGGTCAAGGATAGTGGTGTGCACATGGTAGGTGTACTATATATTGAGATAGTAATTGTAGGATAAATAACAACAAATACTGGTAGATTTTAGTTATCTCCACTAAGAGTAGGTGTAAAAAATCATAAGTTTGTTCATTCAGTAGATATCTTCAAATGCTTGTTGTGAGTCACGGCTCGCTCCAAAGCTGGTCTAAATTTCTGCTACACATTGAGACCTGGTGGTGGGTTTAATGTTTAGTCTGTGGGACAAGGAGAAGGGGACTGAGGGGCAGTGACATACACACACACACACACACAAAGAGACAGAGAGAGAGACACACATAGAATTGAAGGACAGGACCCTGGGACAAAAGAAGTAGGAGAATGGGGAGGGAGACTAGGGCACAGAGGGCACATCTAAGACAGAGTGGGGCTGGACTAAAGGCCCTAAGGATGCTAACAGCAATACAGGGTGAAACTGAGGGGGAAGAGGGGGGTAGACAGAGGTGTGAAGAAGGGGCAAGAACGCAGAAGTT